>NC_060210.1:92470000-92797500 GCF_021130785.1 Homalodisca vitripennis
GTAGAACTTCATATGAAAAATGATAATAGCTGTTAATTTTTAATTCACTTATAGATTACGTTTCGTAAATATTTTAACTTTTTTCATCAATTCCTTCAATATTTTGGGCAATTTTTTAGCTTCTCTTTTGTTCTAACCATTCTCGGACTGCAGCGAATATTATAAAAACATAATTAGTCAAATAGGTCCAGCCGATCTCGTGATTAACTCTTACCTACACATTTAGCCAAGGGCGGATCCAGAGGGGGGGCGCGAGGGGCGCGCGCCCCCCCCCTCGGTAGTCACAAATTCAAATTTTTGTTTGTTTATAAAAGATTTAAGCTTAAAGTAATACTATATTGTTCGTTAGTAAAGGGTGCTTTCATCGGCCACACTATTCGTAATTTGGTACTGTCGGTGTTTCAAACATACATTTTGTACTTAAGATTGTAGATTTAATTTCGTGTATAGTAGAGGGGAGGTGGTAACAGTGCGTATGATCACCGGAAGGGGTGGGGGAGCGGTGCGTTGCGCATGAGTCGTCCTAGTCCGCCCGCCCCAACGATAGGCCCTACACCACACCGCCTACTACGGCCACTCAGTTGATTCAGTGCGTTACGTTCGTGAATATCGTGAAGTACCCGTTTCGCTTGTGTTTTAATAGCTTTTTTGAGTGTTAACAGATTTTTGTGCAATATGGATCGTTATCTTGTTAAAAGACCAAAGTTATAACAGTGAAGTTCCTTCTTCAAATGTTGAGGTTTTCCACCCAGCATGAGGTTACAGACGTGTCCGCTGCCACCACAATCGGCGCCATCATCCTCCAATTCACAAGTTAGTATCTCCGAAAACATGTGCTCTTTCGACAATCGGGTCTCACATTAACAACATCTCTAAGATGAGTGACCATACTAAGTAATAGTAATTTTTACTAATCATTGGAAGCCTAAAAAGGACTTTAAGTTTCCTACATCCTCTCATGTAAAACGAGGACGGGAAGAACAAAAGAAAAGCTAATATTGGCCATTTTGAAAAGTATCCATGGTTAGTTTTTTTCAGAAGCTAAGCAAGGGCTATTTTGTAAATTTTGTGCAGTACTATGCCATCAAAAGTTAGTTGGAGGACAGCATACAGTTTCTTTAAAGAAAATTAGTTACTGAACCTCTACAGAAATATGCTAAACTCTCAGGCAAGGACGGAGATTTAGAAAGTCACGCAGCGACACAATATCACAAAGATGCTGAAATTGACGCCAAACATTTTATATCTGTTTTTGAAAAACCCTGAGGAGAGAAATTCTTTAATTTGTTAAACGAAAATAGGAAGGCCCAAACCATGCAGAATCGTGCAAGGCTTGTGCCAATAATTAAAACTATTTTGTTGCATGGTAGGCAGAACATACCCCTTATAGGTCATAGGGATGATGGCAGTTTGATTGAAGTTGGAGATGATCCAGTACAAAATGACGGCAATTTCAGGCACTTTTTGCGATTTAGAATAGATAGCGGGGATGTTCAGCTTGAAGATCATTTTGAAGTCTGCAGGAGCAAACGCCACTTACATCAGCAAGACAACAGCTAACTGCCTTATAAAATGTTGTTCTGATGAATATTTGGAAGTGATAACTCAACGAGTATCAGAAGCTAAATATTATAGCATAATATTTGAACGAATCAACAGATGCGTCTCATACTTCTCAGCTAAGCCTTAGTTTACGTTACCTGTTATAACAATGCTATAAGAGAAGACTTTGTAGGTTTTGTTGATCTCCACGGTACGGGTACGAACTATTCTGATCAAGAAGTTGAACCTGTTATCACGGGGGAGGTTTTAGGACAGTCTTTGCTGAAATTCATGCAACAGCTTGGTTTGAACATGAATAACTGTGTAGGGAATCGGTTGTGATATGGATGCTCTGTCAATATGTCTGACATGCGAGGAGCATGACAGAAATTAAAAAAATTGGCCATAAACAGCACCTTATGTGGCTGCAGTAATCATGCATTGAATTTGGCTATTTCAAAGTGCAATAAAGTCCAAAGCGTGAGAAATGCAGTAGGCACTGTAAAAAGAGATTTCTAGATTTTTCACCTCCTCGGCCAAACGGAACTCTATTTTGAAAAAAGTACTGGGACATCAATGAGAGGATATTGTGAGACCCGTTGGGTAGAACGGCATGAATCAATTTTTGAGTTTACAGAAGACCTAACAAAAATAGCCGAGGCACTTAAAATTGTCTCAAAGTGGAATGATAGCTCAACAGCAAGCAAAGCAAATTGCTTATTGTGCTCTATCCTCCACTTGCGAGTTTATAATAACTATGCATTGTCTTAGTGATATAACGGATGCAACCTGTGTTCTTAGTAAATATCTTCAGTCAGAAACCATAGACTTGTGTTCAGCAAGAGACAAAGTAATGCACACAATAAAAGTACTTCAGAATAAAAAGGCAAAATCCTGATCAATTCTATTTCTCTGATTTTCAATACTGCTGAAAAGACTATGGAGTCTATGGGCATAGAAGTTCGTATTCCAAGAATTGTGGGACAGCAAGTAAATAGACCAAACTACCCCCTCAACGTCCAGTGACAGTCGGGAATGTACAATACAACATTGGAAAAAATCCGCATACATAACAATCCTGGATAACATTATTGCAGATATGACAGATAGATTTTCAAGCGATTCACTGGAGTGTTATATGCTGAACCTAACCGTTTCGACAAACTTGGACAAAATAGTGGATATGAAATCTAGTTTTGAGCCCATATGTATGAAGTATTGCAGTTTAGTGTCATTGAAAACAAAAACACGATGCTACTGAAACTTATGAACGAAGTATGCTCCCTCAAGGAACATTCCTAATTATAATGAATTTAAGACTATAACTAAAGCAATGAAATGTTTTGAAGCATTAAATGAAAAACAGCTACCCTCTTCTAAGGGCTTTGGTACAAATTCTGCTTACTCTTCCAATTGTCAATAGGTAAGTAATTTTTGTTTATACTATTTTTTCAAAATTATTATTAGCAGATAATTTCTAAAACCAGTAAAACTAATAGTATTTTCTTAAATCGTGTGGTTGTTAGTAAAAAGTATTTTTTTCATTGGTATGAAACATTTGACCTTTTTTGCCATCTGTTAGAACTTATTGTTTTTTCCAACAGCAACGGCAGAACGATCTTTTTCAACTCTGAGAAAATTGAAGTCATGGATCAGAACAAGGATGCAGAGGATAGGTTGACTGGACTCGCTCTGCTAAACGTGCACAGGGACATCGAAGTATGCCCCGAAAAAGTCATTAACAGATTTGCAAGCCAAAAAAAACAGAAGACTCGATTTTGTACTTTAAAGATAAAATTTTGTATTTTTTTACAAACTTTTGTCAGATTATATACAGTTTATTGGAAATATTACATTGTTTTCATTTAATCACTTTAGCCCTTTTTTTCAATTAGTATACAATAATAACATTAATATGTCAAATTACAGAGCTTTGACTACCAACATGAATCATATGTGTAAAAATCTCCCAAAATCTCAGACCGCCCCCCCCCCTCACAAAAATCCTGGATCCGCCCTTGCATTTAGCTATCCATTTTTATATAGTAGTAGATATATCCCTAGTAAAATCTAAAAGCGACATAGAACTTGCTCTATACTTCACAAAAAGGAGGTAATGGAGATATGTAATATATCGATATCCACATACTTCAACACAACTGTGTGAATATTGCAAAGGCCAAATCCAACCAACGGCCCAAGACGGCTGACGTCACGTGCCGCTGGACAAAGGCACCCCATTAACGAAAATACGCAAAAATAATAAACAATATTAATTTAAGTTTTAAAGACATTAATTTATCCAACTAACATTGGATGTAGTGCATGTTATTGTGAGTAAAAAACCTTAATAATTAGTGAAACTAAGACGTAGGAGGGGCAAAAAAAGACTTAACAGACGTTCATTAAACAGCCCTATTTAGTAATATTTACCTATAAGTTTTAAATTGTATTTATTAATATTTACCTATAAGTTACAAATTGTAGTTAGGGATATTAATCTATAAGTTTCAAACTATATTTATAACTTTCATTAAAACATAATTAAATTATTTGTTATATATTATTATATTATAAATATATATATATATTATATATATATATATATATATAGTATAATATATATATATATATATATTATACATCTTATCGTTCCTCGAAGGTGAGTAGGCAAAGTTTCAATGGATCCTCGTCTTGTCATGCCTGGTTTTATTAGATCTTTTGCTAATTCAGCAAAAATACCCTTCGCAGTTTGAGCTCACCTGTATTAGTCTTATATATTATTTGTGCATTTATTGCCCCAACATTGAGTAGTCCACCAAGCACAGTTAACGGCCATCTATTTCTAATTCGCTAGCAAGTTACACAATACTCACTTTTGAGTCAGTCCAACCACATCCACCCCACCTTTAGTCATGTTATAATGGTGGGTTTTGCAGCATCTTCAGTGTCTCATCATCGTTATGCATTGTCGATTCAAGAAGAACATTCTTCTTGGTTTTTCTTATTTGGTAAGTAGGATACAATGGTAACATCTATTTGGTGGTTTTCCAAACGCAAACATTGAGTTGCACCTTTGCCTGTCCTTTTATGGCCAAGAGTTCTTGAGGAAGTTCCGAGTTATTCTTTTCGAATAGTAACCAACGACAGTAAATTCTGTGATTAGGGTAAAGGTCATTCAATAATGGGACACTCGTGAAATAGTTTTCGATAGTTTACGTTTATCCCACTGTTATCAATGGGTTTATCATCCTTAGAACCACACTTGTAGCATCGTTAGATGTAGCAAAGGGACCTGGGTTGATTTCCACACCATAGAGTTTCCATGTTAGAAGTAAAAAATGATTTTTTGCATCTACAAGTGCGTAGATTTTGATTCCATATCTCGCCGCCTTATTCGGTATATACCGCCGAAATTTACACCGGCCTCGAAAACCTTCCAACATTTCATCTAGAGTTACTAATTCCCCCACATTATAACTTAGTTTACACAAACTTATAAACGTTGAAAGAGACCTCGCGCATTGGAGCAGCATTGTCAACTTTCTTTCTTTGAGATCGTGTAAGTTTGTCGTCAAATCTAATAGCCTGTAATAACCGTCTCTTGGATATAGTTGCTGCATTGATCTCAGGTCCCGTTCCATCATTGGAACCAAAGTTCATAAGTGTTCAAGTGGTAGTTAGTTTTTTCACTCCTATAAGATATAGAAGAGCGCAATAAAATGCTTGAAATTCTACTAAACTCAGTGTTGTTACAGCCTAGCGCTCTTGTGTAATTTGGACGCATTTCTTGTAACTGCTGGTTTGTATAACGTGCAATGTCTGATATCATGTCGTTAGGGAAAAAATATCTGTCATCAACAATCAACTGGGTGGTTCAATTCTCTAATGAACGATTTAACAGAAGGGATTTTCTTTAAAATATTTTGTCTTGTCCTTTTTCGTTATTTGTAGCTTGTGAACATTCCAGTTATTAAACTCCGTCTTTTAGATGTGTAAAGTGCAGAAACCGTTCAATGGGCCCGTTTAGAACCTTTTTTGTGTAGAAAGCCCTGTTGCACAGTGTTATATCTACATAAATTGATTGTACAATATTTATTTGTTCATCAACGGTGTCATAACAAATCATCATCAGACTTGTTCTGTGTGCATGTCATCAATGTCATGTTCACTCTCATTATCGGTATCTGATAAATGTCCTTGAAAAGACATATTACCCTCACTTACATCATGTTCTTCAAGCCAGCACCGAATTTCGTTGTCATTTGTTCTCTCCATCACTAAACATATGAGAAATGGAGCTTACGAGTGAAAATCCACTAACAAAAACCCCAACACAACCAAACACTAAAACCACAGTCAATAATAAAACTAGAATGGAAATGTGCCGTGATCACTCGCGCCGTTAGGGTCGACTAAACCACAGACACTGACGGGGTCGCTTGCATAGTTAGGGGCAAACTAACAAAGGCGTGGGCCCAGACATTCCTCACACCTGCCACTCCCCTCCCTCATTACAGATACTTGAAAAAAAGGGAAAGCTGCCAAATATACTCTAGATAGCTTATATATAACCTAAAGCTCATACAACGAACATTAAAATATTTCTTTAACAACAACTAAAAAATGTTAGGTTTTGACCTAATAGGCGAGAGTTCCCGCGGGTTAATGTCGGGTGCAAGTGTTCACCTATTCCCCGGTTATATATTTGTACTTTATTAATAAACTTATGTGTGGTACATAATTATTAGTTGATGTTACAAAATGGTACAAAAACGGTAGAAAAATATGATGGTAACTTTTAACAAAAAAATGTTGATGTCGGGTGCAAGTGTCCACCCTGTTCCCCGGTTTATACATAGTACTTTATTAATAAACTATTGTGGTACAAAATTATTTATTGGTATTACAAAAAGGTACAAAAATGGTACAAAAATATGATATAACTTTAACATAAAATTGTTTATGTCGGGTGCAAGTGTCCACCTGTTCCCCGATTTATACATAGTACTTTATTAATAAACTATTTGTGGTACAAAAATTATTTATTGGTATTACAAAAAGGTACAAAAATGGTACAAAATATGATATAACTTTAACATAAAAATATTAATGTCGGGGAACAGGGGGACACACGTCCCGCTGGGTACGGCCGGCGAGGAAACTCCGGAACCAGTCCAAAGCCACCGCCCCTCACCCCCGCGTCACCCATTTTGTCCAAAAGTATTCGGTGGTGGTACATAGGTCAAATTGCCTTCTTAAAATCGATAAAGAGCCCCGTGGTCTTCTGACCCGTATTTTATACTACTGTAAATTTTGTTCGTGAATTGGATTAGGGCATCTTCAGTAGATTTATTTTTGTGAAGCCAAATTGGTTCGGATCAAAAAAAATTTATTGAATTAAGATAAGCAATTAAAATTTTTTTCTGATGATTTTTTTCTATGATTTTAGAAAAAAAACTGAAAGTAAACTTATTGGTCTCCAGGTTTATCAATTCCTATGGACTTTCCCGATTTTTAGAATCGGAATTACAACACTAAGATTTCAAAAGCTCAGGAAAAATACCGGTACTGAAACTAATATTTATTATGTGAGTTAAAATGGGAGCAATAAAATTGGATATGTTTTTGACTAAATCAACTGTAATTCCGTCAAAACCCGATGACTTCTTGTTTTTTAAAGAGCGAATTATATTTAGAACTTCAAATTCATTAGTAGGAGGAATGAAGAAAGATTGCGGATAGATTTGTCGATGTAACTGATTAGCTGTCTGAACTATCTGATTAGTGCTGTTATCAGACTGCACTGAAACTAGATAGTTGTTGATATGGTCTGCAAACTTTGCTGGTTCCGTTACGATGTCCCCGTTATCCTAGCTCTATCTTATCTACCGACTTGTTTGAAGACGACCCGGTCAACCCGTTAATAACCTTCCATTGCTGAGCCGAATCACCATTACAATTTTTTATCTTATTTGCAAAGTACACGTTTTTTGTTAGTTCTATATTTCACTTTTCAGCCTCAGACAATAATTATTGTAATATGTACGAAAATTTTAAATCATAAGGTCTTTTTTTTAGAGTTTTTATATAATTTCTTTTTCTTTTTTCATCTTATATAACATATTTGTATTAATCCAAGGACTAATTAGTTTGGCTTTAAACAATTTAATATTGGAATTTTTAATATTGCTTTTACAGTTATTTAAACAGTTAATTAGCACAGTGATAAAACTTTCAAAACAAATATTCACAATCACTAACATTAAGAAACTGATTAGGGTCTACATCTCTGACTCTCTGCTCAAAAAGCTTCATATTTATTACTGGTTTATTAATCGTATTATAGAGAATATTTTCAAAATCAGGAATTATTATTTAATTTTTTCCATTGTAATTACATTTTAAGGCAAACTAAGCAGTGGTCCGTTAAGTCAATATCAAAAACTGCGCTTTGAAAACAATCAATATTTCGACACTTAACAAAAAATGTGGTCAATACAGGTTTTTGAAAGTCAAGCTTATTCTAGTTGGAGTATTGATAAAAGACATAAAAACCATTATTATACATTAGACTTAAATAGTCTTGAACATGAGGTGAAATAGTATCCAAAATATCAATATTAACGTCCCCTACGTAAAAAGAGCTTTTATTAATTTTTACAATGGTTTGTTGCAATTCGGTTACATAAGCGCTCTCAGAGAAACTATGTAATCTATACACACAACATAACTGATAGTTACAATTTCCTAATTGTATTACTACAAGTCAAAGAAAACCAAACACCTTAACAATGTGAGGCGAGTGCAATTTGTCTTTAAGGATAAAGTACTGCCTGTCACCATCATAACGTGAATTTGAAGCTGTAAATATGAGCTTGACAGTGCGATGCATGACCCGGCTATTCAAAACGTGAGCTTAACAACAGCCTGGAGCTTGACATTTAATTTGAAACGGTTATATTGATCACACAACAAGTGAGTTCAAGGTATTGATGGAGTGCCAAATTATAACCGTTAGAGCACATTTAACGGGTGTTTAATGCTTAAAAGCTATGTGGAGTGTGACCTTGAAAACTAGATCGTATTTTGTTCTTAAAAGACTATCTTGTGAATGAAAAGGTTCTTAAAAAATTTACCAATAAAGAATCTACTATAACAGTGTTTAAAAACACTTTTCTATTTAAAAATATAAAATTAAGTTTTCCCTTAGAGACTAGGCTAAGGAAATCTGTTAAGTATTATAACTGATCAAACGGTGAAAATCAGCCGTTAGTATAAACAAAACTGTTATTTATTTTTTGTTGGTTTCATTGTATGTTCAACAAATTTACGATTTTGCTTTAATTTAATACTATACTAATTCAAACAATGGTGAATTGGCTTCGTAATGAAGCAGTTAATGAATGGGGGACCTAGTAGGTATAACCTTAATGAGTATTTGTCATATGAATCAATCACTAATATGTCTACTAAACGTCGTGTAAGTCTTTATTCTAATATCTTATATCCATCCTCGTTTTTACCAAACATTACAGTAAGTTTTGATTATATTTTGTAAGTTCATGGCATTCAGAGGTTATGAACAACGGAAAATAGAAAACAAAAGTTACCTAGTAGAAGAGTGCTTTCTGTATTGTTAAACTGGGATTTAAAAAAATAACGAACTCTGTTTCTTTGTCAGCGAGGAGAAAGTATTCCTCCAACAATGGATATTCTCAGCTACCGCTCCAGACTTACAAATGTAAGGAGACCCTGGAGTACAATGACCCTAGAACAAAGGTAAACAACGGCGGGAGGCTGCAAGTGGACAACTACTGTCCTGGATAATGATTGCTACCCTTCACGACTCTTTGTGGGAATTTTAATTCCAGGGTCTCAAAGCGCTTCTCCACAAACGGTTACCAGTAGTAGGTAGCGTAATTGAATAACTGAGGAGCTTATTCAACTGCTGATAAACTTGAAACTAGTTTCACATTAACAAAATACTTATTCACATAAATACCTGTATAAGCACTCTTTATGTAGTTAATGTTCCTTTAAGGTTCTACTTAATAATTAACCCTTCCAAAATAATTTAATATAATAATAAAAAAATAAAAATAATGTGTTTATCAAAAACTGCCTAAAAACAAAAGGATTGGTCTTTTATTTGGTTGAATAAGGATGAAATAGTTATAGCCTTAGGTAATAAGTAAATTGATACTTTTTTCCGTGTAATGAATGTGAATGAAGGGTTCATCTTTATTCATGCATTAAAAATAGTGAAAATATATATATTCTCTGAATATATATTATGATATTTTTAATACTAAAATTTAAATAAAAACATTGTAAACACTGATAATATTTTAATTCTTGGGGCATTTCAAGGCTGCAGTATTTATAAGCGGCCACTACTACAATCAATTTGAAATACCTAAACTATGGAATACAAAAACAATATAAGTATAGTAATTTACAATTACTTATTGCCAGCTCTTTTCAGTGTATTGAATAACAATAATGTGTCAAATGAATTCAAATTAAATAAAATAATTTTTATCGTTTTTCAGTAACGGCCACAAGTACAATTGCGAAGTAAAAACATGTCACAGGGATTAGCTGTTTCTGAGCAGCGTGTTGCTCCCTGCTTGGCAAGTGAACGTTTAAAGTGATTGTGCTTGATTATACGTTGCCATATTTCGGTAAAAAATGTTTAATTGGAATTGCTATAAAAATTTTAATAGTCTAATTTAAATAAAATTGTTTTATATAACTGATGCCTTTATACGAGCACACCTCGTATAACACCTGATCCCTTTTAACTAACCAAATGTTTGTTACTCCCGGCTTGTGCAAGCATTCCTCTAAAGAGCTTAACGGATTTCGATGATAAAAAATACTTTAAATTGTTATAAAAATTGCAAGATATTTGCTGTCTTTTTGCTAGTCTGCTTTTCTTGTTATGTGACTCTAAACATTTACAACAGGAGCCATTTTGATTATATAATAGAAAATAAGACAGTTATGTTTTTTTTTTAATTTTCCTTTTAAGTATCCGAGTATATTTACTATTCCTAGAGATAATAATTTTTTTACAAAAAGTACACAGTTGCGGTTAGGCGCTAAAGGACACATTTTTGACCTACTTTAATAGGACATTTTTGTATGGAATCATGAGTACTATCAACCAAAGAAGTTTGTCACAGCCTTTTGTGAACACCAAAAGGTATTTTATTTTATGAAACGTATTTTATTTATCATTAAAGTTTTACTATTTTTAATGTTAGAGTTAGAGGCAACCAACAGAAAATCATATGATACCTCATTTTAAGGTCTACGTCAGACAAGAAACCAAAAATGAGTTGCTCAATTCCATACAACAAGAGGAGTTTAAGAGGACTCCATCTCAGACTATTGATCAGCCTGATACAAACTTGCGAAGACAAAGTGCTCAAAAGCTATATAGTCTTTGATTTTGTACTCAAGTTATACCTCTCCTATCTTGTTGTGTTAATATTCCTGCTCTGTATCACAAACCTTCCACAGATTGCAAAATGCCACGTCGTAGATATAAAGGCGGAGAAAAGTTAGTAATATAGCTGATCTGGTTTACTCTTGAAATTATTCTCAGAGTACGTTTTAAGATCAAATACTTTTCAAATCTGTGTTAAGCACAACTACTCCATAGCATATTTGTGCATTTTAGTGTGTCGAAACTTGTCGTTGCCTGTCTGAACAGATCAAGTTACTAGATAAATTACATTATATGGATCTTGCGTCACCAGTTGCCGTTCATTCACCGTATGTTTTATCACACCTCGTCCATCTGTGTTATACTTCTTTTCTGATAAACGATAATCATAAGGAAGGAACTAAGAAAAATAGCAATGGCTGGGCACGCCTGTTCCTTTGTCAAAACTAAAACCCCCATTCAAAGCGATTCTGTAACAGATATCACTCTTTTGTATGTTTTTTCGTGGCTTACAAGAAGAAAGGCGACATGTTTTACGGCCACCATTTGTTCCGAGGCATAGTGCTCAGGACAGCGAAGATAAAATAGCTGATCTTCAGTTGGATTGTCCATTCAATGTTTTATTGTGATCTTTTTGATCAAAAAATGCTAGGTTAGCCACCACCCCGAGTGTCGAGTAAGACCAACGTAGAAATGTTTGCTAACGTTAACCAAATCCCAGGAAGTGACATGCACCATAATCAATTTTGCCTATATAGAAATGCCTATTTATAAATTTCAATAATTCCATAAATTCATCTTTGCGATATAGTGCACACAGACATATCTCGACATATATGCAATACAGACATATATAAAGTAATTTTTCTAATTCTTCAAACGCAACCGATAGAGCACCTTCTACACAACATATATTCTTAATTTAAGATTATTTATTTATTATGGATGGATCGAGAAGGGATAAATATTCATGTTTTGCCAATTATAATAAATACTGTTGGTAAAAAATTCTTATTGAACTCAATGGTAAATATGCTTTCTTTGCACTTTAAAGGTCAATAGATTAGTTGTTTCCCCAACTAATAACGTAATTGTTTGTTTTGTTACTATTTATTTCTTAATGTATATTTAATGTGTAAATGTTCAAGAATAAAATTTATACCCCTCATAGTATGGTAGGCTTTGTACTATATAACAAATTACGGAGTTTAAAATGATATGGAATTTAATTTAATTTGTACACACGCTTACCCTCAGGAAAAGAGACAAGTTTTAGACTCTCTGAGATTATTCACGCCAGCAAGGTTATTTGTCCTATTCACTCATTTTCTAAAACACTTCCTCGGTGCATCTTATGCATATATTGCCAAACATCATAAAATTTGAACAGCCCTATAACTTTATGTAAGTTTAATGAATTTAACTGTTCCCCTCCGATCTACATATGTCAATTAATGACCATGGGATCAAACTCGGAAATCGTGGAACATACCTAACAAACTGTTTAACAGTGGTAAGTATTTTGTTAAGGTTATTTGAGGATATACTGTATAATTATTTAAAAAAAATAAAATAAAAAAATAAAGATATTATGAATATTATTTTTACTATATCATACACGTTCCAAAGATGAAGGAGTTATGTTAAGTTTAATATTGGAAATGAACAAACAAGGTAGGAAGTTCACTACGCCACGACTTGTGTAACAAGCGTCGCTGAGGTTGCATACAATGTTTCAAATCTACTGCTCAAATTCATCCTGAAGATGTCCTGCGGTCATAAAGACAGGCATGCAACAATAAAAATTAGATCATTAAAATCCGCCTTCATACGAACAAAATTTGATCAGCCTACTGAGTGACAAGGTATATATTGGCTGACGCTTAGTCAAATTCCATGGTTGGACTTGAACCATAATAAAACCAATTGTTATCTATTTAGATATGATTTTCATCACAATCTGAAGTTTTAAAATAAAATATATATTAAAATATCTTGAAATATGATTCATTCTCATTTTTCCATTTGTTTTAGTATTATAGCAGTGTTCAATGTAATAAAAGTTTTGGTGAGTAGGACGGGTACTACAACGCAAGGGTGCACTGAAATCAAATCGTTTTAACAATTTATAATATTGTCTTTCCACTCTTTCCTCTTACTTTATACATAAAAGTCACATAAAATTTCAAATGGGTTTACTCAGTTTGTTTACAGATTTAGTTATTCCACTATTTTCTCAATTGCCATACTGACTATCCATTAAGCTAATGTAAAAATATTCACTAAAGCTCAGTCAAATACAATGGAGTGACATGGACTATCCTTCAAACTCAAATGTTCCATAGGTTCGTTTTTGAGATATCGTGCGGACAGACAGACAGAAATTAACTTTTCCAACCCCTCGAGTAACAGGCTTTACTTACGCTCTGACAATAATAGTTCTCTGAAGAGTTTACTTTATTTGCATATTTTATTATAAGTGTAATTTATAGGTTTAAACATCATACAGTGTTTAAGGTGCCTTACATTTAGTTGACTGAAGTTTATTTCTCGTATACAAATTTTAAAAAAGCCTTTAGGCGTTATAATACAGCTGTCAGAATCATTGCTGAACTAAACGTCAAACGGTCGTATAGAAATACCTATTTTTAAGTCTCCTGACTTTACCCTGCCTCTACATTCTGGAAGTGATCGTGCATATCGATACAATTACAACGTAGCACGTCGTGTATTACCGTTGACTCCGGGCAGCGTGTCCACGGAAACTATACTAGGGTCAGGGAAAACATGAGAACTTTAACTCACAGAAATTCTACTTTCAAGAAACAATCAATAAACTACCTTAATGCATTAAACAACTGTGGTAGACCTCTGTGATCAGTAAATTTAACCCAAACTCTGTTGCTAAGGAATTGAGATGTTGGTTTCAGTGCATGTTAGTCGTGAGTCTAAACCCGTGAGGAATGATCGGCAGAGTGAATGGTAATATAATAGTACTTCTTTTGATCTATTATTTATTTTATTTATTGATGCATGACTATTAAAGTTTCCAATATAATTGTTACAATTTTTAAACTGCAATAAAGAACAATTTAATTTGGATTCTATTGTACCACTCACCTAAAACCAGAGAGAATCACATCTATTCCGTTTGCCGATCGTGAGCATTTTTTTGTATTAAAAATTTACATGGATTTATTCAGTTCTTGAATGATGCAATGCTTACACAGAACTCTGACTGCTGATTAACACCCTATTGTGTCCCAACCATTGTTCCATACGCTGCGCTAGAGCCGTAATGTGGCTGTTTGTGTATGTCCCTTTGATATAATTTTATTGTGATTCAATGAAAAACTTGGATGAATGATAAATACAGATATACAGTGCTTCTCCCAACAAGGTAAAAATATATATAGACAACATTTTTCGTCATTACTAGTTCACACATAAATACATTATGCATTTAGAAATATTTATAAACATGATTTTTACAGTTTACAAGGCATTAAAATGAGTATAAATACAGCCTAGTTCAAAAAATTTTAAACGTTTTTAATACTTTTCAAATTATATCCTGCATATTATTTTATATATATATATATATACTATGCAATAACTGTATAATGTCGGTGACAGAAAGATTCAAAATGGAAATAAAACCCAATTAAATTATAAATAATAGAAACTATTGTGATTTGTCTTCTTTCCTTGTATTATGGCTAGCTAGATATATTGTAGCCTACAGTAGTAAATTTAAGCCTTCCTTAATTTAAATGTTTTCCATCGTTAATATGAATATTTTGAGTATTTTTATTTAATCATCTAACAAAATAACACAGCGAATATTAAAACTTATATGCAGTTTTGTTTAAAAATGTTACACAACTAAATTGTTATAAAAGCACAAGCTTGAATTTCTTGAGTGCTCACAATATTTTTTTCTCTCAGAATTGGATAAAGTACGTAAACCGACAAAAATCCTTGTTAAATTACCAGATTAAATATTAATTATTATTGCATTTTATATGAACTTTAACAACTAATTATTGTTATACTAAACATATTTTCTCTGTTGTGGACATTTATAAGTTTGTTATATTAATAGTTGTTATATTACTACACTATCTATACTATTATATACAATTCAAATGGTGTGTCTTTGTGAATTCGTGTGTATATGTCTCAATCACGTAAATTTAATACTATTGAACCTAGATTATTGAAACTTACATGAACATTCTTAGAGACCCTAGTTAACCTATAAGCTTATTTATACTTAATCATTGCGAAAATTCCATGATTACGGAAAACAAATGTTATTGAGTGCAACTGTTATCAACTATTTAACACAAAAATGTGTTTAATTAATTTCAATTTAAAATGTGTTTCCATTTATAGTCTTAAAAGCAAAGAGTAAGTTTGATGGGAACCAACTTCTTACTTAAATTGTTTCTGGAATCGCTGTTGATCAAAAAATGTATTCAGCTGAGAAACGTAGTTTTAGAAAAATATACTATTAGGTGTTAGAATATTTTAAACCGCCTGTAATCATTTAAATAAAATACTGAGCATAATATTTTTCAAAACATTTAACAATTTTCTCAGGCATCGGCTTTATACTTAAAAAGTAATTTTATCTATAAAAATGCGTCCATGATGTCAAATTATATTCTCACTTGGATATTCCCGTTGTAAAAAATACTCAAGGAATCTTAGATGGAAGGGAGGTTGTAACTTTATTTAGAGCTGGAATAAGGGCGAGTGAAGACAAGAGGTGATGGAATTACGCCGGAAGTAGACGGGAGGGAGCCGGACTTCCGTTTATTGAATCATGACCTGCGTCAAAGACAGATACAGTTGCCTTCCACCCCCGAGTACGTGACTCAGGGGATGGCGATTCGTGGAGAAATATGACCAGTGCATGATGGGAATTTCTAAACGTAGGATGCATCATACATACAAAATTTGTATTTACTAGCCATAGGCATATTACTATATAAATGGAGCCATATAATAAATAAAAATAAAATTGAAGTTTTAATTAACTCTATGTCAAGAAAATGGACACCCACAATGCCATACAAACCATTGTTAAAACTCCATATAATATTTAGAGTCAAAATATTAACTGTCAATACATCGCATATATAATCTTCTTGATTATTTTGACTAATAGAAAAGGTTTTTGGCTGGCGTATTAAATACGCTATTAAATACGTATTAAATACAAATTTTGTGCCCTCATAGATATACTCGTTCATTATATTTTGACGAATATCGAAAAGATTTGGCACCATAGTTAAGCAATTGAGTAGTAAAATATGGTCTGGAGATGGAATTTTCACTCCACCCGTTAGAACCGGAAGTAGACAATTTTCTATAGAAAATTTCGCTGATCTACTTATGTATACTTTTATCAAGAAAAAAAGACAATTAAAATGACAATATAATTTATTGAAACGTACGTAAAAATTTAAAGTACTTTGAACAAGGTACACAGAGATTCTTTCATCTCACCAGTCCGGTTACGGGGAGAGAGTAGTAACTGGTATACAATAATATATATATATATATATATATATATATATATATATATATATATTTCGGGGTTATATATAACATAATATTCACCATCTTATTTGGCTAATTGATGCCAAATAAATAAACCTATAATGAATAGTATCAGTTTCATACATAGTTTAATGGAAAATATCACAAATAATAAATTGTAAGAAGATTAAAGAAATTCTTGTCAGATTACTCCGTATTACTTCTTGCATTATTTCCTGGGAGAAGTATGATTTTGCTACTACAAGTATTCTTTGTCATGAGCGAGCAATGTTTGCATTAGTTCATTCAGCTTTATTTCAAATAGTTTCTGTTAGACTACGACATTAAGACAAGTATATTATGAAACAAAACTAATACATATTTCCCTTTAAACGACAAGATAGTAACGTGAAAACTTATTGTAACTGGCAAACTGTTATATTAGATGGTCTCAATAGGGATTAGGGGGCCCTAGAGACTTGGCAGGTTGATCAAGTCGCTGTTAATTTCAACGCTGAAACACAGTTTAACTTTACTGCTGAATGAGTTTAAGATGAATCTGTAACAGTGAAGAGACGACCCTTTGTGTATAGACGTCAATGGACAAACTTGTGTAATAAAACATGATGTAACTTGAACACGAATATTCAAATTGGAATACTTAGTTGTGTTGTAGAGGAACGCTATGAGCTCAATATGCTATCTGTGTGTCATTGTGCCTATGTTGACTGAGTATATGCAAATATGGGGAAAATTAGTAATTAAGAATGGTTGTATTTAAATAAGTTAGGAGTATCTCAACCAACGTTTCGCGTAACAGTCTTCGCTGAATATTAAATGTCAAGAATATTTAATTCTCATGATATCCTGCGGAAACAAATAAAATAAAGGAAAAAATTGCCACCCTACTGAGATATATTCTTCACTAATGCTCAACCAAATACCATGGATGGACATGAACCATAATATTATATATATATATATATATATTATATATATATATATATATATACATCAAGTTTCAACCAAAAATTTGTAGTAAACAAATACATTTTTTTAGATGTCTAACAAACAGTTGGCTTACATATGTTACTATTACAATATGTTAAAATTCCATACGGGTTTACTCAGTGTTATGAATTTATTCTTCGGTATTGATGTTTTCCTTATGGTTACCGACAAGACCATTACATGAATTTTCTCTAACGCTATGGACAATAATCGAACTCGACGTTGTCTACACAGAAATGAAGAACGTTTTTATTGTCATGTATCTGGACAGAAAGCAAATAAACAGACATACATACAGGAATTTAATTCTTCCAGTCCCTCGTTAACGTTCAGCCATTACAAATTAGACTGTTTAAATTTGTATCATAGTTTGCTTATCACTAACGCTTCCTTATCTTAGCATTTTGAGTAAAATGATGAGTTTTATTAATTATGTGCCTTATATCATAGGTGGCATTGGTTGTCTGGTGATTGTCTGGATCTGTGCTCCCGCATTTTATGTAAACTTAATGAGTTTTTTGTGCGATATATAGTTTTTAATTACTTGTTTCGTTCATAATTAACATATTCTACAATGCCTAACGATGGGGCTAACCCAAATTGCGGTAAATGCAAAAATAGCCTTCCAACTGATGGTGACCATGCCATTTGTAGGTTATGTCACCTAGGTTATCATTTTGAAGAGTGTAGCATGAAATCTCAGTCTTGGAACGGTTTGGGTAAAGTCGGTCAAGGAAAATGGGCATGCTCTTCTTGCAGAAGGAAGGAGAAGACTAGCCAATCTCAGGAAGATGAGTTAGTGACAAAAGATATTGCTAGTAAACTTGATAGTCTTATGGACATCATTCCATCCGTTGAGCAGATCAAGAATGGAAGTTTATGGAGTTTATCCTTGGAGTTTATGTCAAGTAAGTACGATACCTTGCTGGAAGAAATCAGGTAGTTAAGAAAAGAAAATAAGGAACTAAGGGATGAAGTAGTTGAGGTTAAGAAAAGGCTAAATATAAGTGAAGGCTCTATTGCAGCTCTCATTGATAGGGTTAATGATCTCGAACAATACGGTCGCCGTGTTAACCTCGAAATACAGGGAGTGCCCGTAAGAGGGGGAGTATTAGAAAAAGAAGATACTACTCAAGTGGTAAAAGACTTGGCGAGTGAAATTGGTGTCCCTTTTGTTTCGCAACAAATACATAAGCTATATAGACTTCGGAAAAGTTTAGATGGTAAACCACCCACTATCATTGTGCAATTTGTGTCAAATGTTGATCGCGACATATGGCTGAAGAAAGGGAAAAGGGATCGTCTTTCGGAAAAGAATACCGGCAATAAGATCTTCTTTAACGAGAATTAGAGTTATTTCTACAAGGGCCTGTTGAGAGAGACTAAAGCTTGAGCTAAAGTTCACAACTTCAAATTCGTATGGTTTCAGAACGGAAAAATCCTAGTTAAAAGACATGAAAACGACAAAAACATAGTGGTTATTAAAAGCCTAGATGATCTTAATAAGATAGGAGTATAAAAAGGTACGAATAAATTCTCCAATAAATATGTTTAGCCTATCTTGTACAAGTGGCACAATGTTTAGAAATAGATTTAGATAGTAATATAAGCTTTGCAAACTATAATAGTTTTGGTGAGTGGTTTTCTGGTTGCAATAGTAGCAATAGTGATTTTACGGGTATTTCCATTGTACACATTAACATAAGGTTCATAAAGAAAAACTGGCATTTACTCATATTAGAATTAAACATCTTTTCTGATACAGTCGATGTGCTGATTCTATCAGAGATATTTTGTGACGAAATTGAGATAGACAAATTTAACATTGATATCTTCTGCAGAATTAGTGCATGTAGGGTGGGTAAGAGAAGAGGAGGTTCAGCCTTATTTTATAATACCTTAAAACTTAAATTTACCGAATTTAACATTCATACAGAATCATTTGAAAACATTGCTGGGTCATTACATACTTACGGAAATAATTTTAGTTCCAATTTGCAGATTCTAGCTCTTTATAGGCCTCCAACTCAGAGCACAGGTTTTAGCGTAGGTTATTTTGTGAACAAATTATCAATTAAGTTGGATAACATTTATCATAATGGGAATATAATTATGATTGGGGACACAAATATTAATATTAATGGTGACCTGGAGAATTCTGCTTTAGATTATTTAACGATGTTATTGTCGAAGGGACTGGATAGAGTAATTTACGACAATACTAGGGAAGAATTTAGAGGTGAAATATTATGTTCATCTTGCATTGGCCATATATTTATTAGAGAAGTTTCTACTTTCGAGAAAATTGTTGGAGGCGTTATTAGGTCTAAGATTTCGGATCACTATCCTGTTGGAGTAAAACTCAAATTTGTGCAGTCCATCACAAACTGTAGTGCATCTCTGCCCAAAATAGATAATATAAATGAAACTAGGTTGAAATTAGAATTAGGTAACATTGATTTATTAAATATGCCTATAAAGAACTCAGATATGGCCTATAACTATATACTCAACAATCTGAAAGCATTATACGATAAATGTAAGGTTATAAATAAACCCGAAAGTAATAACAAAATTAAAAATAGGACAAGAAAAAGTAAAGAGTGGATGACTAATGACCTGAGAGACCTGACAAAGGAAAGAGATAGGCTATTTAGAAAATCGAAAGCGAATCCTACAAATCTAGTTTATAGGAGGAACTACAATTGCTTTCGAAATAGAGTAAATAGTGAAATTTCAAAAAGAAAAAATGAGTACTATAAACATTATTTTCGAACACTAAAAGTGACCCTAGGAAACTATGGAATGGAGTAAATAAACTATTGGGCAGATTGAAAGATAAAAATTCCGATAACCAAATAATGGGTTCCATATCAGACTCTGTACAAAATATAACTAACGGATTTACTAACCAGTTTGATACAGGGGTGATGAAAATTAAACATTAATGTGCTAATAAAGAATTTACTGGTACGTGTAAACAATGCAAAACATAGTTTCTATATACCTAAGACAACTGCAACAGAGATTAAACGTATTATTGATAACTGTAATGAGCACAAAGCTCCAGGAATAGACGGGATTAGGTATAAAGATCTGAAAAGTATATCTGCATCCTTGGCTCCTGTTCTGGCCAAAGCTATAAATATATCGATTTCGACGGGGGTATTTCCAGAAAATTTAAAAACTTCCATAGTTAGAACAATATACAAAAAGGGGCCCAGAGAGGCCTATATTAATTACCGTCCGATTGCCTTGCTTTCAAGCATAGAAAAAATAACTGAGATGTTCATTGTCGGAAAATTAAATAAATATCTTAATGAATGTAGTTTAATTAATGAAAACCGATTTGCATTTCAAAAAGGCAAAGGAGCGGAAGATCTCTTACATGTATTTGGTACATATATTAATAAACAATTATATAAAGGATGTCACGTACTGTGCCTATTTGTTGACTTGTCAAAGGCATTTGACAAAATTGATTATTGCAAAATGGCTGAGACACTGAAAAGCATTGGGGTGGTTGGTTTGCAGCTGCAATGGTTCCAGTCCTATTTGAAAAATCGGATGTTTACAGCTAAAATTTCCAACATATTTAGCACTTACAAAACAAATACTTGTGGGGTGCCCCAAGGTAGCAATCTTGGGCCAGTACTTTTTAATATTTACCTTAATAAAGTGTTTGAAACTGTAAAACATGTAATATTATGGGCCTATGCTGATGATTTGTTACTAGTAGCAAGTCATCATTGCTTGCCGACAGCTCAAACCATGTTGCAGGCCGACTTTGGCCGGGTTTGTGAATGGTTTCATGACATGGAACTGATCGTGAACTCGGAGGAGACGGTTATGATGCACATTCACTTGAGGAATAAAAATGTAGCAAGAAATCCAGTAATAAAATATCACAAGTGTTCCTGTCCAAATTTTAGAAATTCAACAAATGGAATAGTAACAGTATGCAGTTGCAAAGAAATAGAACTGGTAGAACATTGCAGTTACTTATGAATAATAATTGATAGTGGTCTTACTTGGAAAAAACATACTGAAAAAATTCAAAATAAAATGTTGTCATGTATGGCTGCATTTTATAGATTAAAAAATACCATTAATTTAGAATGTAAAATATCCATATATAAAGCATTAATTGAGTATATTATTAGATATGGAATACAACTGTATGGGTCACCAGCGAATTGCCATTTGAATAAGATTTGCCAACTTCAAAACAGGAGTCTACAGCTGATGTTTACACGCAGCCCAGATGATATAAATATTAGCAATCTACGTAGGGCGAATACATTAACTCCTCAAGATTTTTATAAATATACGATATACGTGAGATACTTTGGTAATGACGAATACATGATGGTAAACTCTAATACTGCATCTGAAGATTTAAGAAACACAAAAAAACTAATTGTTCCTTACATAAGAACGGATTTTGGGAAGAGACTGGTGGAATTTATTATGCCTACTCTTTACAATAACTTGTCTAACCACATTTACAATGAAAATAATTTTACAAAATTTAAAAAATCTGTATATAAATGGTTAGTTCACACATATTAATGGTAAGGCTAAACATTTCCTGATACTTTATGGACCTTGTTGTTGTTTTCTTTCACTATAATATTGTTTTATTTTATTATCTTTAAGAACTGTTAATGCCAAAGATGTATTCCTGTAGTTGTATTGATGTTTTTCTATGTTCATTAGTTTAGATCATTGTTGTTATTTATTATTGTCATGTTTACTAAGTATTATTTATATATAATTTTACTCATTACAAATAATATCTACAAAAGACGAGACCTATCTACAAGTGATTGATTATATATCTGTCAGAGAAATGTTTTGCTTTCTTTTATTGTTATGTGTACATTTTAATAAGATATCTTTATTTGTTTACTAATTAATTCAATTATATCTCTCTAGACTTCTGTTATCCTCAGGGATGGATTTTTATTGTTTTTTTTTCTGTTTAAAACTTAAATAATATATTTTTGCTTATTTCAGACTTTAATGCACATATTGATTAATCGACTAGGTATAAGGTAATCTGAACTTTACGTAAAACTGATGATTGCGATTTGCTACTGGTGTTCCATTAATACTGTACAGTATAACACTTTGATAATACATCAAGTAAATCAATCGGTGTTTACCAATTTAATAAGGAATGCATATTTTAATGGTTCTAGAGGTAATCTCCATTGTGCTGTATGTAGTGTTTCTGGTACACTATGTCTACTAAAGGATATAACAATTACTGGTTGTGTTTAATTACTTGAGCTTATATTAGAAATGAATTTACGTACTCGGTTACTATCTGTTGTTATAAACGACATATATAGATAGTTTGCTAAGACCTGCCAGATTGAGAGATGCTTGAATTTTTATTTATTCTATGCACTGAATGTAAATATAACTAAGAGTGTAGCTTTAAAATATAACAACATAGTTTATATTATATCTAGTATTAAATGTAAGTTATTAGGGGCAATATCATAGTTATCAAGATAATGTTATTTACCTGGAAAATTGAATATCCAAATTTCCACTTACACAGTTGAATAATTTCAATCACACTTTACACAACATTTAACAAAGACATAACCAACACACAGTACGCCAGAATATGTTCAAATACGTGTATGCGAAGAAAAGTTATTAAGTAAGAATGACTAAATTTGATAAACATAATGTCTATAAAATAAATAAATTAGAATAGCTGTAACAATTGTAAGAACCACATTTATATCATATAAATTCACCTCGATCCGTCAGTATGTAGGCTACACGACGTGACTGTTGGTTGTTGGCCAATGCACGGAAATTAATCGTTTTTG
The DNA here is from genome assembly GCF_021130785.1 of Homalodisca vitripennis. Taxonomy (NCBI): domain Eukaryota; kingdom Metazoa; phylum Arthropoda; class Insecta; order Hemiptera; family Cicadellidae; genus Homalodisca; species Homalodisca vitripennis. The sequence continues at coordinate 92,493,413 of NC_060210.1, forward strand.
AAAACTTGTTTGAATTGTACGTAATATTTGTCTACCTCTTCCGATAACCCAACATCTTTAATGGATATAACACAAATGGATAGGAATGGGTAATAACTGATAAGACTAATGAGTTACTTAGTTGACCGAGTCTTTTGACTATTCGCCACGGTCAATACAATCGACCTATTAACCCAATTTATTTACTTTTCTTCAACTTTTCAGTTTATCTAAAAACTTAATCAACAGAATGTTCTAAATATTTAATAGTGTTATGGGAATGATGTATTGTATTAACTTATAGTAATAATCAGACAATATTTTTTAATCACTCCAAATTAATAATTTCACTGTTGTATGTATATTATATACCAATGTTCACCACAATTAAATTAAAAGTACTACGTTAAGGACCTGAAAAATAATTAAATGTAATTATGTACCTCAACTGTAGTTAAATATAGTTATATAGGTTCCCGCTGACAAGTATTGTACTTAGCGGGGCCTCAGAAATGTATAATTTCTTGAATAAATGCAATTCAATTCAAATTCAATATATCTTCTGGTTAAGAGAAAAGCGGCAAGGAACGGTCCGGAAAGATGTATATTAGAGTCAGTAGACAAAATGAAAACCGACGGTACAGGACTTTATGGGGTCAATATTCTTTCAGCCTAACATGTAATAAACGTGTGTAATAATATACAATTATTTTAAAGGATTAAAATTTACGTTCTTCTTCAGGCACCAAAGTCCCTAGCATATCACTAATATTCAGCATATTAACCATAATTCCAAGATTTACCCCATTTTAATGCTAATACAAATGTACTAAGGAGCCAAGAGGCATACAACGTGTCACAAACGCTGTAGCGCATGTAAATTGATTTCCTCGTCAGTGTTGGTGTGCCAGCCAGGCATCATTTACAGCTTTTCTTGGAAGTCCATTGCCGCACCTTTTAGTTTTTAAGTCTTTGTGTATTAGGGATCATGCCACCTAAAGAAGAGTGTAGATTTCAGACCTCGAAACGTAGTGTTATGCTTTTGTAGTAAGCAATGATGGCAAATGTCCAAGTTCCTACTATGCTTTCAAATTTATATGTTAAAGTTAGTCATGCCCTACTGCACTGGAACAATCTCATTGCCACTAACGACACAAATCAAAGCTAAAAAACAGAAGCAAAGATAGAGTGTAAGGGTGGAACACCCATTGAATAAATCAATATAATTATTCATAGAGCGGTCTGGACCTGAGGTTCTGCAGATGAGAAGGATAAGCCTCCCCTCGTTTGCTGCTGAAGGAATACGGCATCAAAGCGTCTAGTTATCATTATTGAGTGGACGGCCTAAAGGGCATTACTAATAGTCCCCCGCTGTGCCGCATGTTGAACAAACCGAGTTGCTGGGACATAAACTGTGGGTTCCGGTAATATGACTGCATTTCTCCCACAAGTCTTAGGGGAACTATATTTAATTCAAGCATAAGAAATTAGTTAAAATTATACTTTTGATTCTAGGTATTCGTAATATTATAGGATTCGCCTTTTTTGCAAAAGAATGAAATTAAATTAAAACTTAATTAAAATTCGTTATGAGGGCAATTTGTGACCACAACCTACTAAGACATTTATGGGTTTCGTAGTGGTAGTTAATAGTAAAAAATGTTCACTACCGCTAGCTCTGCCGTTTTGCTGCATTGTATCTGGAAGCACTTAGTTCTTAACTGGGAAGAAATTGACATTTAATGAATAGCGAGGATACACTGAGTATCAAAGATAATCTATGCACACCATGCTGATTAGCAGGCATTGTATACAGCACAGGATTTTGGCTCGTAGTTAGTAATAGGATTGAAATAAATAGCTCAGCCAAATCCCATGGAGTGATGTGCACCATCCTCTAACTTAAAGATGCTTATATAGACATAAAGCTTAATGCTAACTTTAAATCAATAGCTTAGTTCGTTCTCAAGATATCAAGCGAATAGGGAGACAGAAAATGGATTGATTTTTTTCCAGCACCTAGAGTAGTATTCGCCAACGCGCAGCCAATTATACATGAGCCTCTGTATTATAATTACGTTTTTAATTTCATACAGAAATAAAAGTGTATGAAATTAGAATGTAAAAAAGATGAATAATGAGCACAATGAATATAAGTTGTACAATATTATATTTTTAGAAAGCTAAGGTCACCGAGCAATATGTTCAAAAAATGTTTTGGGAATTTACGCTCCTGAACTGTGAACTGTGATAGAGGGATTTGTGTCAATCGGCAGTCATTTAGGAAGGATATTGAAATATATATAAACAGCTACATCGCGTGAGGTATTACACTATTTAAATAATTATAAAAATGGTAATACAGATATATACTTTTATTTTGCATTGTAGATTTGTGCTATAAAATTATTTTGGCTTACATACAAAGGCACAATATTTTTTAACCTGGTTGTACAAGTAGGGACTTTAAAAGAAACACATTATTCTTAGAAATCTGCGGATTCTATGAGCAAAAGTTTTATTTTATTTAAATTATTTTGAGGATGCAAATACTACTCAAATTTGGATTTAAATTAGGTGAGTAACAATATTGTTTTATTTTATACGTTACATATTTTTAAATAAATCAAAATATGTATTATTCATAAGTAAAATATTTTGACAAATTTCCATGTACTTTACTTTTTCATAAATGTACGATGTCTGAGATGGCTCAATTGCTAGATGGCTCATTCTTTTCTTTGAATAGCGTATAAATATACTTTTATTTATAGAAACTCTGATACAACGAGTATTTCCTAAAGTAACCCATTACAACATAGGTTTTTACTTTATTTTATATTTTTTACCTAATACAGTGTAAAGAGGACACAGAGAAGTGCACTACTACTATATGCAATAGAGTAATTAATGCTGGAGTATCTCGGGAACTCATGGATCGGGGACTGGATTTTTTTCATCTAAACAAAAAGATGATATTAGACGAAGGACTATAGTACATCACGGTGGCATATGCTATTATCATCCATTGGTCCCTTGGTATTATGTAAATACCTCTTGACTCCAGTCACCTGACTAACAATCTATCATTTGTTCTAGGATTCTCCCGTCAGCAATGAAGATTACCAAAGTCATTCAAGTTTTCAAAAAGGACGACCCTTGCATTCCTAGCAACTATCGTATCATTTCCATCTTAATGTTTTGAGCAAAATTTTTGAAAAATTTTTTCTCAATCAATTTGTACAATTTCTTGGTTGTTTTCGATTCTCCCGAACAGTTCGGGTTCGAAAAAACAAGCCAAAAATCGATGCCATAACGAATCTTATTCACAATGTTGTCGAGAGCCTAGAGAGGCGAGAGCAGGTGCTAAGCATATTCCTCGGTCTTTCTAAAATTTTTGAATGTGTGCATCATGGGGCACTGTTGCAACAGCTATGGACAAGTGGTTTTCGGGGTCTGCCGCACAGTTGGATCTCGTATTATTTGAAAGATAGAACGCAGTGCGTGTAGATTTCGGAAACTCAAAAGTCAAAATTCCCTACGGAGAACAACAAAAATCAATGTAGGGCCTGTCCTTTTTCAAATTTACATCAACAGATTGAACTTAACGATCCAGAATGGAAAAACTATTCAATATGCTGGCGATACGGCTCTCTACATCAGATCAAAACTAAAAATTGAACTTGAAGGGGGGTCATTCATTTAATTGAATTCATGCATCAAACATCTCTCCTGAATAAATTTGAATAAAATTTCAAATCAAACGTCATGAAGTTTTTCCTTTGGCAACAGCAAGAGCCAGGATTTCGACTCGAGGTGATAGTCGAATTCGTCCTTATAGAAGAAGAAGAATCCAGTTTCTTGGAATGTACCTTGATTAGGGGCTGACATAAGACGATCTCATTAAATAAGTTTTCTCCATGGTTGCCTTAAAAATCTATGATCTGCGTAATCTTGCAAAATTTTGTTAGGCGGATGTATTAAAAATGGCATATTTTTTATGATTCATCCACATTTGAAATTCGGCTTGTGGGGAAGCCGTTTCAAATACAGATTTGAAATTTTTTCATATCTGAAAAGAAAGCCGTCAGAATTCGTTGAAATGGACTCCAGAGAGTCGTGCAAAGATTGAGCTTGGATTGCTGACCTTGCCCTGTCTATAGAGACAATATAGATTGTCGAGGCTGTCCTATACTGCCGATTTAAATTCTAGGTGCTACGGGGCAGGGATGTTCACCAATATGAGACTAGAGGCAGGGACAACTTTCAAGTCTAACAGTACAGAACTACAGCTTTCGAACACTTGCATGGAGTCACAAGATGGAGTCGGATTAATCAATAGACTCCCTAAGGGCATCAAAAAACTCAATGAAACAACAAATTCAAAACTCGATTAAAGCAAGTTTCTGGAGTCAAAGTCGTTTCATAATATGCCGCTGGGATGAAAATTTTTGAAATTATCAGCAACCAAGAAACCCCTGGTTCTGATAAATAATGATAAGTACATTGTATGTACTTACCTTGAAAAACATTATTTATCTGATGTAGTTTTTAATTTTATTAGGTACATTGACGCATGCCATCCAATAAAGAATATTATTGTTGTGCCAGACACTCCCATGACTTTTTGCTACTTATATAATTTTTATTCCAGAGACCCATCTATATAGCTGAAAATGTATCCAGACCTGATTACTAGGGTTTAAAATATCCCAATCAATAAACAGCAATTTTTATCATACACTGAAATACTGAGATTAAGATAACACACTGTAATTTTTTTCATGTGAAATTTGATTTGACAGAATTACCGATTTTCTTGCAATAATATATTACCGTAGACATAGGATACAACCTGGGTTGATTTGATCATGTGAGCAAGATGATACATTACATTATGAGTGATAAGTACTATTAACAGTATCCCTTTTTGCAATAACTTATACCCTATTTATTTGTAAGTGAATTCTATCGAAATAAGTTAGTCTTAATCTAATTTTTGTGCTTCTAGATAAATTTCAGTGTTATTCCTTGTCGAACCTTTACTTTAAAACTTTCAAAAATATTGTACCGTGAAAAACAAACGCTAAACAAAAAATGTAATATCTATGCTTATATGAACAAACTTTACAGAAAATATTCACAAAAGTAAGCCTATGGATAGTGCAAAGGTGTCCTCATAATCTATTTACTCATAGGCATTGCCAAAGTTTGCCTCGAGCTTCACGTATTGAAACATGGAAGGATTATATATCAGTATTTCAAAAGCTAGAAGCCCAAACTTTTTTACATATTCAAGTTTTACTTAGCTGAAGTACATGTCCTACAGAATTGCATATAACATTTGTTATTAAGCTTTTGTAGCTCCGTAGTTAAACAATTTTTAATCATGCTCACATACTTTTGTTTTATTTTAAATTATTCCACTTTTATCTTATCTTTTTTTGTTCACTTATGCTAAGAAATAAAACCTTTCCTTGCACTTAATCCTCAAAGGACCTTTTCGCCTGCTTCCAGAGTAGCGACAGGTTTTTCAGGAAAAGTAAGGTTGAGGCTTAAATATTTTATGGCCTCCTGTCGAGATCGCATGAAGAGGGATAGAGGGATGTATCTCAATCATCTCAACTTCGTAGAAGAGAAGGCCAGCTCTGTTCTAACCTTTCTAGTCAAAGTGGGCAAGTGAACACCTTTCTCTCACGTCCAGACTAGCAACAGTATTTAAAACTTAAGGGGCTGCACAAATTCCAACATCCATTCTCCGCAGTTGACTAAACATATAGATCCACCTCCCACACCAATATCTTGTCATTCACAGTTAGCGATATGCTGCTACTCAACCATAAGGTTGCCCAGATATAAGTGACATCGTTTTTCCTGATCCCAGTGTAGGTTTAACTATAAGGTATAAACCAATCCAGTGTGAATCTTTCCACTGGGGAGAAATTATTTAACTTAATGAAATAGTTTGAACTTTTTTCAAGACTACATAATATATATTTTATATATATATATATATATATATATATATATATATATATATGTTACTTTTTTCTTTTGGGTTTATTATTTAAATATACAGGATAGGAGAGTAAAAAAAAGATTAATTTTTTTAATGATTTTCAGAATAAAAGAGTTTAATGAAAAGCTAATGAAACTTTACATTTACAGTTTATGTCCCACTACTTTACTCATAAAAATCCACTAACTAGGCTGGATATAGCATACTTAATCTCAAAACGCTTTTACTAAATTATCAACTCGTAAATTCATTCACAAGATTGACATACTTTGAGAACGTAGAATGATGGTAACTGACTACTAACTATTAAAACCTTATTGACTATCGACCTCAGACAAACTCCTCTAATAAAGGCAGGGAAGTGTCACTTTAAGATATAATATATTTGATAGCTTCCTTACAAGCAGTTAACTCTTACTTGACTTTTACTACAGAGATTAAATTTGACGCTGCCGTACATTCTTTTGTCGTAAACTCGAGGTTGATTAAACCAACGATGATCGTAAAAGATAAAATACAAGATAAAGCCAACGTTCTCAAGCAAAGAGCTGATAGTGATGCTGTGAAAGGTAAGGTATCAATTTAAAGGTGTAAGAAAGTAAAATATCTTCATGAGTTTCCATTTAACACTGATTATAAAACTTTTTTCTGTCAACCTCCTCCATGATATAAATAACTGGGATGTACATATAAAATTATTGCTTTCAATACGTCAGCCTTCAATTCTTTGTTTGTTGAATTTACTTATAGACATTACTTTACTTTATGTTATTTTGTTGAAAAGTTATATATTTCCGAATATGCTTGTCAAATATACTTGCAATAGATTATATTTAGCTTGAAACTTGAACTATTAAGCTTTATGATAAATATTTATAATGCTGTAACATGCATTTAATTTGTTGTTGACTAAATCTAAAAATTGTGGCCGTGGAAACCGTTAAACAATTTAGACAAGAGCAACAGGAACTCCTAAAGTACAAAGTATGAGACAAAGTATACGTACTTTCAAATGCTGTGGCTTCTTGTATGATAGAACCTTTTAAAATATAATGCAGGTCTGCATCCATTCACAAAAAAGGTACTGGCTTCGCGAAAAGAAAACAATTGTTGAAAAGTTTCTATTTGATAATAAAATGATTTTGTCACTTTTTGGATTCATCCCATGCCTTCATACCAAATTATATTACCGTAGACTTGGTAGCAATAATGAGAACAAAAAAATACAGAAAACCTTACGTGTTTAAGTGGCAATGGGTGATGATTTATTTTCTTCGTTACTGACCAAAGAGTTTTTTTATGACAACGATTAAATAAGAATTTCTGATTTACACTCTTGCTGAGGGTTTCATTCCTAACTCTTTAAATAATTGATTTTTGTTCTTAACTATGTTATTTTGCTGATTAATTTTGCTGCTTTTTACAGAGACAGGTTTTTGGAGTTTAGAAAGGCTATATACTCTGTTATGAAACAGTAATTTGTATTGCATTTTCTATTAGTTTTTTGTAATGTTTATATATCTTCTACTAAGTAATTTTTACTATTAGTGTTCGTGTCATCATGGAAACTAATCCAATTGTCTATTTGTGCGTCAGATATTTCTATGCTACAATAAACATTAGAAATGAAGCTATAAAATACTCTGAGACTGGTGATATGCAACATCACTCGGTAGCTGTCTGCACTATGTGCCTTGATGTTTCATCAAGGTTGAAACTTCAAGGAAGTACTGACATCTAGTAGAAAACACCAGAAATACTTGCGTGACGCGCTATTGTTATAGAGATTCTTGCGCAATATTACGGAAGATAACAGAACAGAACAAGAACAATATAACGATGCTTGATATTACGTTAGTAGGACATTTTCAATCGCTGTGAACATAGTATTATGTCCAAACCCATTAAAAGGTTGAGGGTCAAGATAGAGGAACTGGATAGGGCGTGTATTTGAGGATTTTATTTAATGTATGTTATTAACACAATACGTGTCTGGGAACATCTCACTATAAGAGTAAAAACATCTACAATAACGTTCTCTGAAAAACATTTAAATGACCATTTTTAACTAGGAAGAATTAGATAGGTCGTGTGTAAAACTTGGAAGATTCCCTTGTTGCCTTTATGCGTTGGACGTAATTTATACCACACTACTAAATAAAAATACCTTATTAACATATTGGGCGGCACAGACTTAAAGGCTGATAAAATGAGAAGGAATGCCCTGAAAAGTCGAGGATGTCTCTAAAGACCTATTTAGACTAGATATCAGACATAACTCATGCTCTAGGTTAGGATGTCCGATCATAGTATATTACAAACAACGTTATTATGGGTCTAGTGAAGTGAAACGGAATAGCCTGCAAAGTTATTAAAATTAACCAATTAAAAGCTATAGCAGACTTAGGATACCGACACATTCAGATTCTGCTCAAAGTAACCTATTGCACATCAAGTGGATGACACGAGGTTATGATCCCGTATTGTGAAAAGGTATTAAACCTACCCGTAAATTTAAATTAAAAAAAGCTCTTTGTGTAAATGATATATCGCTAGATATAAATAATGAGTTAATCAATAAATTAACAAGGTGAAAATAGAATTTATACTTAAACTAATGATTATTTAATTACAAATTAATCTCATTTCGCAAAGATATTTGATTGCGTTGACTCCTACAAAACGTGATGTATTTCTTAAGCTATTATTAAATATTTACAATATAATGCACTAATTTCTTTTTTAAACAAGACAAAAAAATACAATAATATTAAAACTTTGATGTGAGCTAAAAATAAAAGTAAATACCCTCTTTAAGGGGAAGCGCACAAATGAATTCAGAAAATTCTTATTAGACTGATGGGGAATGTTGAAGTATCGGAGAACGGAATAGGGCAAATCGTTTATTCACTAAATCACTGAATATCATCCCTGACATACTGCCCTATATATTTATTTTTAAACTGTTTTATCGATAACATAATTAATAGAAGAAAAGTTAGTTTAATATAAGCTACTAGGTCTTAACAAAATTCAGTTTATTAGAATTTAAAAAGTGTACATTTTAAAAAGTTGGTACTTCTCTGTTGTAACTAATTATATACAGAAACAAAATTGACATCTAATACGAAGTAAATAAGCCCTGGAAAATATTACTTTTAATATTTAAAATAGTGCCAAGTAGTGCTAAATAAGTCTATAGTTCATGTTTAATTGGGCTACATGTGTTACTATGCTTTATTTTATAAGGTCATATAATTTTACTCATTAAAAAAAAATATTTCTTTGCTTCATCGCCATCACGGTTACCCATAAGGCCAATACAAAATTGTTCGCTAACACTCCACCAAATCGATGGAATGACACGCACCTTGATCTAATAATTCGATGTTCCTTGTGTAGAAATATAACTTCATCCAATATTGAGTCTATAGGAGAGTCATTGATTGCATTTGTTCAATGAGTATTACGCTTCGCTCTTGATCAGCCCATTAGTTCCATGTTCTAGTTACATACATAATTTTCGAAATGAAGTTATTGCTATAAAATCCTGAAAAGTTATTGTTCATGAATGAAAGCCTGCAAAAAGAGTGATCAATATTACCGTCACGCAATGTACATATCAATGTAGGGATACAACGTGGTAAAATTATTCATGAAAAAGTAAATAACATAAAAACGCATCAGCCAGTTGTGATGAGTTAGATATCGATGTGAGGAGTCAGCTAGAAGAAATGAATGAAAACGGACCTCTGTAATCTAAAGAGTTCATGCAAACAAAATGTACGTAGGATTGATGATGCCTTGAGGATCCGCCCAGATTGGATAGAAGGGTAGGAAAGCGAGGGTACTGAGGCGCACTGATCGCAGGGGACGGAAAGTTGCCTCTCAAGGCAGGAAAATAAACGATTGACTTCAAGTTTAGGAACATATAAAAAGTTACTGAGATAGTCTTAATTTTTTTCATTCTCCTAGTTACAAATTAGGATATTGTATCGTTAATGCTATTCTTTCTCGGGCAATTCCTAATATTGATTGCCTGAGAAAAAGGTAAAAATTAAAATAGTGTCTACGTCCAAAATGAATAATGTTTTATAACAATTGAGCAAAAACATGGTTTGGACATAAATATATAAAGAGATTGCCTACATTAGAGCCGTAATAAGACTAGCTATAAAGTTTTGAGTACTAAAAATATTTTTACTTGGTTATTTTTAATGGAATAAAATGAGATTTCTAAGCCTACTTCTATGACGTCAGTTTATCAGCATCACTTGTCTTCAAAATGAGTTCAATAAAAGGCTGAATGAAGAAAACACATTGCGATAAATCGCTTTTAAGAGGTATCGTGGTTTCAAAGTTAGCTTCGTTGCAAGAATCTTTTCAAGTAAAGTTAAGAGCAGCCTGGAATTGAATGGAGACGTGATACTTGTGGGGGTCACGTGGTCGATAATTGATTGGGATTGAGTCAGCCACTGCAATTAGGGCGGAATTGCCACGGCCAGGTAAAAAGTTCTCACCAAACTTGACTATTACTCCAGAAGTGATGCAACAAATGCTTATTAATTTAAACTTGATATTTTTAAAATTAAGTATAATTTTATTCATTAAATGTAAAAGAAAACATTATGGAACTAGTGGACATGCAACTGTTCTGGTTACTTTAGTTTAATCCAAATAACAGAGTAATATCAATTATAATTGTACTTCAAAGTTGTATAAAATATTAGATCTTCCTATATTGTGTTTCTCACTATTCATAATTACAAAATTTAGAATGCATGATATGTCTATTATTGCAGTATTTTGGCCTATTATATTGTAATCTGGCAGCATAAAATAAGTTTTTTTTTTAATTTCTGTCAAAATTTGTCTGAAAGCCACACTTCTTATATTCTTCTATCTTGTACTTGTACTTATACTAATTGTGCTATACATTCAATAGATTTTGGTATTTCTTAATACCATTTCAAGAACAAATAGTATTTTTAAGTTATGTTAATTGATTTATTTTACTATTTATCTCTTATCATTCTGCCCATTTACTACGTATTCATTGATGACGCCTCATTTATAAAGTTAAAGGATTATAAGTTTGCAATAGTAAAAATTGTATCTACTATTTTTAGGATGTACTTAATAAATTTTAAATTTAAATATCAAGGACTTTAATACAATAAGCAGCTTAGCTCCTCTTACATTAAAGATTATGTTACGATTTCTAAGCACCGATCTGAATAGGTAAGGTGTTTATACTGAAATAAGTCTATTTTGATATAAAGAGACTCATTTACGTTTTAAAATATTTAATTACACATTATAAAGCCGTTTCTATACTTTTATATAGCCATATGTGTGATTAATAAATGTTGTAATGCTTGAATAAAACAATTATATTTTTATTTACATATTCTTTGTTATAATAATAATAAACTTATAGAAATTCTACTATATTATCAAGCTAAAACCTCCATTATCATACAATGTTCTTAGATTTAGTCCAAATTCTATATTGAATAACAGTCTTAATTGTCATTAAAACTTAATTATCACTAGATACATATAAATATGAGCGGCCAGAAACTCCAGAATTTGAACAGTTCTGGATTTGTAAGTGAATTAGACAAGATCTTGCTACATAAAACGTACATAACTTTTTCTTAAAAACTGTCTCACAGCAGGAATATAAAAAAATATAAATAATATGGAATTAAATAATATAGAAAATAATCTTCATGCAGAAGAACTTCTAGGGAAATTCATGTTGACGTATCATCCTGACAGAAAGATGGAGAGACAGAATTGAAATGATTCAGCCTCAATTTGAAGGTTTCATTGACGCTGCCAATTAAACCATTGACCATTATACTTCGAACGGTATCAAACAGGAAGGCTATAGCGAAGATGAAGTAACTCGGGTTTGTTGCTACACACCACCGTATTGATATAAACTTGTTTCATCCTATTATAACTTCCCCAAACACTTCTGAAACCCTCCTGTAGTTCCACCATTGTATCACACTAACCAGCTTTATTTAATCTACTTGGTAGTACCGCCAGATTACCAACTGCAGCATACAGGAAGGCTATAGCGAAGATGAAGTAACTCGGGTTTGTTGCTACACCACCGGTTTAATACAAACTTGTTTCATCCTATTATAACTTCCTCAAACATTTCTGAAACCCTCCTGTAGTTCCACCATTGTATCACACCAACCAGCTTAAATCTACTTGGCAGTACCTCCATATTACCAACTGCAGCATACAGGAAGGTTATAGCTAAGATGAAGTAACTTGGGTTTGTTGCTACACCACCGGTTTGATACAAACTTCGTCCATCCTATTATAACTTCCCCAAATACTTCTGAAACTCTCCTGTAGTTCCAGCATTGTATCACACTAACCAGCTTTAATCTACTAGGCAGTTCCTACAAGTTGTCAATCTGCGTATACAAGTTCTGATGAAGCATTATATCTTCCAAGATCGTCTATGAACACGATCTTCCCTGAGATAATGTAACAAATAATACATACTCAATCTGGCGTTTTTGAGACATAGATCATTCCCCTGTTTTCCAGAGAAAAACAGATTTCCTGACATTATAATTTTTCTTAAAAGCATCATTATAAAAGTTCTACATTTTTAGAAGTAGTGAATGGCATGAAATACGTGTATGTACGTGTGCGTGCACATGTAATTTTAAGAAACATTGTATCACAACAAGTATTTGCTCCGCCGGGATTTGAATCCCTATCTTTTCACTTGTTGGGTGAGTTTGCTACCACTACACTACAGAGCCCTTACCTTTTATGATTCAATTATTTTGTATTTGGCCGCTCTGTCGAATATGTGTTTAAAAAATAAACTAACATATGATCGGAAGACCAAATAACTGTTAAACGATCTTTATTTGGTGTTTATTTGTAAATGTTTAAAAATTTGTTATAACTAGCTCTAAATATGGAAAACATAGATAATGTATCTCAACTCTTTTTCACTTTTTCAATTATCATAATTATATATTTGATAGAGTAGGAATAAATATTGAATGTAAATGGTTGTTTTGTTAGGACAGTAATGAAAAGCATTCGTTATGCTGCTAAAACACTATTGTTTAACAAGAAGGCATATTATGGTGAGAAAGGTAAGAATTATATTAATAGTAAAAGAAAATATTGGTGGATAATTAGAAAATTGTGTTTGAACTATTAATGTTTTATTGCTATTTATGGTAACTATATTATGTAAATGGTCGTTTGAGAAGTTTAATATTAACATAAAAAAGGATTTTATTTTCTCAGAAGTATAGCGCATTCTTGGAGGGAAGTAGCTGGAAAGAATGTAGATCAAGGTGTGAATCAAGGGAAGAATGCCAAAGAGGGAGTATTGAGTTTCGATCGAGAGGATAGGAATGTAGACTAGAGGTATTGTCGAACAGAAAAGCTACTTGTTTCAGTTAGCCTACCTTGACAAATACAATTTTCTTTTGTGTTAGAAACAACAAATTGAGACATAATCAAGCTTCACTTTAAATTATTATGAATAATAGGACATAATTATCTGAGATCAATGACTGAAAAAGCTGAAAAGAAATGCTCGTTTAAGTAGTTTTGTAAAAATAGAATCTTGTATGGGTTTTACATACGTCAATCTAATTAATTATTTAACAGATACACCACTTCAATTTTGCTTACTTCATATAACGCTAATGTGTTGAATAAAATGGTAAAATAAGGCATTATTTTACTCGTTAACTAATTAGACTAAGTTACAAATTGTCGGTAACTGGTAGCAAAAGCGATTTAATTTAATATATTTATATTACATTTATTACCTTTCATATAAAGACAATTGCTTTATTTACGGGTATTTCTCAAGTGGATGTCTAATGATGGTGTTGTGGACTTTGCCAACCAATTAAAAGTTTGGTAATTCATCATCCAGCTGTAGGCAAGTAATCGCAATCTCTGCAAAATTCCCAGAGGCAATTATTAAATTCCAATTGAGTTTATGTAGGGTTTCTGAAATTCGTCTTTAAAAACTTTCCATTCGGGAGTTAAAATTTAATTTTCTCGGCGTTTGTTCATGTTCTCCTGCTTATAAACGTAAGTAGGCCCCTTAAACTTATTATATTTGCTCTTGTTTGGTTGGGTTGTGTAACCAATCTACTAGTAACAGAAAGATCAACCATATAATTTTAAAACCCCACCATTGCTCACCTAAGTGCCATAGTACTCTGATAAACTCATAAGTTAGGTTTTAAGAGAATGAAGCAAATACCATCTTAACTCGTATATAATATTACGAACGTGAGTAATTTTATACAGCCTAATTTGTATAATAACTTTTGTATTCGGAAGGAACAAGAAGCTGAATTCAGGAGAGTTACGTATATAAAGAATGATTAAACCTATAACAAACAAACAACCCCACCTAAAACACGTAATAGAATGTATTTTAAATATGTTTCTTAAATGTAAGGAACAAGGAAACTGGAAGTCCCGGTTCGAAACTCACATTCTAAAATGTATATCTCTCACATATAGTAAATTAGTTTCAAGCTCTAAGTTCATAGAAACATTTTTGGAAAATATTAAAAAAACTTTACTGTTATAAATGGCACTGCAAAACTTAAAAATGGGGTTTTACATAAAACTGTTATTGTTCTAGAAATATTATGGAATTAAAAAATGATAACGAATAGTTTCTTTATTAGTTTACCCTATACACTTTTAGGACCCATTATTGGACTAACTATGTATACAAATTAAAAGCGTTAACATTGTACTACTGGGATATGATACTGTATGTTTTTAAACTACAATTACAGTTATTTTAAAGTTAATTATATAGATATAAACTAATAAAACTCAAAGTGTTTTTTCCAACTATTTAGGGTTTCTAAAACTCTTTTCATTTGTTACATTCATTAGCTGATTTTTATTTTCTAAAATTTAACTGTATGCAGTTTTTATGATTTCATCCATATTGGGATTTTAATTGCAGTAAAACTGCCAATGTATTATATTAAAACCAGCTGGAAATAATTACAATTTTTACATATATATTGTGTTTTTGTGTTTTCCAACATAAAAAATAAAGAACTCCTCAAGATCAACAAAAAACGTTCTCATACGAATTTCAGTTTCCAAAAAAACTTGTTTAGTGCTCGTAAGTGGCTAACCCTGTCGTGAATTTGTTTTGGGCAAATTCTCTTCTTTTCTATTAGAATTCTGCTCTACCTATCTTCACTTAAGACGTCGACATCTTCATTTAAGGAAATTCAGTATTTTAATGTTTTAATCATAATTATGCTTCTTAGAAAATATTATAAGAAACATTAAACTACTAGGCTAGCTCCCAAATGCCATTTATGTTCGTTTGTTTGTATTCTATTTTGTAAGTAATACTGTAAATTTTATTTCAGACTTAGAAATAGTACATGTAGATTTTCTTACCATAATTAAACTTGCATGTAAACTTTGCAATTTCAAGTCATTAATAAATACTACGACCTGAAAATTTTTCACCCCATATTTTTCGTCGATTCGGTACACTAGTATTTGAACGAGAGTTGACGGTCTTTCTGATATAATTTTGCTTTCACTCGGCAGGAACATGATGTTACTGATTATCGTCCATACAAAACTCATATCTATACCATTCTGATATAACTGGGGATACACAAGGACAGAGGATTTATGGTGCTAGCTTTTTATCAGTGATCCAAAATGCGTAATAAGACTTAGGGACTAACAAGGCCATAGCTGTTCATCCTTGGCTCTTTTCCTAAGAATATGTGCCTAAGAGAGATTTGTATACATAAATAATTTTTAGCGAAGCGAGTACATATACAGTGGTATATGTACTCGTGGGATTGGATCATTTTTATATGTCTGTTTGTCTGTCTGTCTATCTGTCCTCACGATATCTTAAGAACCAACTGAACTACATGAAACTTTGAGAAACACTGAGTTCTACGATGGTACTTGTTACTCCAAGGGATTTGGCTGAGCGTTAACGAATATGTTTACATTGGTCTTATGGGTAACCATGATGGAAACGGAATATCTAAATACATAAATTTGTACATTTTTATGAGATCTTAACGAGTCACAATTTAACCGTAGAGTAAAAAGAAAAATAATATACTGGATTCAATGTTATGTTGGTGGCCATATTTTGCTTTAAGCACTGTTACGTTGTAGTATCCTCGCTAGCTAACTTTCATTTAAACATTGCCACAAAATCTAACTTACTGAACAAAAATGGGAATGTATGACGTAGCAAGACGCATCAAGAAAGATTTAATCTGTACACTTTGAATTTTGTATGAATCTCCATTTCTACATAGTTAAGAATGCGCTATATGACGGTGCATGTCTCCAACCTTGGAATTTGACTGAGCGTCATTTATGTCTATCACTCGATAGTGTAACATAACTTCTCTCTTGTCTGCCGGAGAGATTTAAACATTGCTTTCTATATAACTTGATATATTTCTCTCTCTGTCCACAGGACAACCTAGAGACTAAAATAAGATTATATAGATTATGAATTTTGCATGCGATGTTAGCACAACCTGTTCGAGACACTTGGTGTTTTTCTTTTACCACGTTCGTATAATTAAGAAGGATTGACATTGGATCCATGCAACCAGGCGATAGGCTCTCTTGCTTCCAACAAATATTGTGTAGCTTGAATATCACAATAAAAATCGAATCGAAAGTGTATAGTATATCTCCATGGAAGTTTTCGAGAACATCTTGTTTTTTAAAGAAATTACTACCTATTTATGGGCATTTTGAACATGTTGTTACGAAGTTATGCTCTGCTATATTATTTTTCCTGACGAAGAAGACATTTGAGTCTAATAGAAAGAACCATGAGATAAAAAATAATACTATAAATATACGAATGATTAAAAATTTAATTAAGATAAAATTGATATATTTATGATTTGAATTGATACAACAGGCAGCTGCACACAGTATTCAAAGAAATAAGTCTAACGTAATTCTAATATCAGTTTTATGTACAAACAGTTTGGATTATATTCAGTCCAGTTTGTTATAATTTCATCAATTCATCCCAAGAAAGAAGTCGATAGTCAGCCGCGTTATCGATTACGGTGAAGACCAATATATCCTAGAGACCGAGATCTCCCGAAGACCAGGAAGTGCCAAGGTAGGCGTTACCCCAATCTGGGACCTTCCAAAGGCTGGGACATTCTAGAGACTGAAAGCTCTCGGAGTCTGAGAAAATCCAAAGTCAGGCACATGCCAAGGACCGGAAGCTCTCAAAAGACCGGAGTTAGTTTCCCGTGTTAGTTTAATGTACATTACTGCGGCTTCTACGGAATCAGGAGGTTTAGTGACATCAGTTTTATTGTACTGGCATTATGAACTGCAACGGAAATCTACCTAAATCTTCTAGCCGGTGAGACAAAAGTTGTTTTCGGAAGTTATAACCTTTTTAGAATGGTTAAAACTTACACTTTCTTCCTTTGAGCAGTAATATTCTTTGAAATACTTAGATTTTTCTTTGCTGGTTTACTTGTAAGCCTTTATTAAATTAAGCCAAATTAGTATAATAATGCAAGGTAAGTAAGTGATATTGATTAAGAGAAAGCAGAAATTTTGCTCGTAGTCGATACGAAATTATATCCATGATTTTATTTCAATACTTAGTACAGATATTGAGTACTGTAATTCTTTATTAAATTATTCATTAAATATTATGTAGCATAGCAGATAGATCAAACTTATATGAGTTTTGATTACTCATAATTATTTAATTACGATTACTAAAATTGGATTTTAACTTATATTTTATAATTTTGAAGCTATAGGCTATGGTAGCCTTATGATACGATAATAGTCCTTGTATTACATCCCTCAACCCACTAGTGTAATTCAAGGCTATTTATACAAATTTAGCGGGGCCTTTAGTTAGGCTGAAAAGGTGAAACTGTATAATAACTATAGAAACAAATATTTGTTTTGGTTTATAAAGAGAGAAAAATAACATAAATTACATCGCGAACAAACATAACAGCGTATTATGAATGTGGCCATTTCTGCCAGACAAATCGCTAAGTGTAATGGAAAGTGAGGATATTTATAACTGACACACGTGTGAAAGTGGTGGAAAATTGCTACCCATTGTCCTAGTGGACTGCAATTTTCTGTATAATTTCTTTTGTCCCTATTTGGCAACCCCTTACATCATTCATATCAAAAGTTAACAATCGAATCATTATAGAATAATTATGTTTTAGTCTTTTAAAGCATTAATACATTTAAACAATTTATTTAATGTTTTGCTAATTTCTATTAGAAAACCATCTTTCCTCAATGTCCTTGTATAACTGTATGTTTAAGTGTAGGAATGTATAAATGAGTACTAAAGACATTGTTATTGATATATGAAACAATTAAAAAATGTATTGATATAACGAGGTTGAGTGTGAAAGCTAGTAGCCAAAAAGTATTTACACGAATATAAAGCTGAATGTGACTTCCAAAACTTTGGCTTAATACAGAGTTTTGGTTTAGTGATTGTTAAATATAAATTGGTGTTAATACTATTTTCTTTTTTTCAAATAATTACATACTTTTGGAAAACCTCCAGTTTATGAATTTCATCCAAACCTTTCGAGTTAAAATATAAAGCAAAATTATAATTTATATCAAAATAAAGAATAGATTTTTAAACGATTGGTAAACAAATTCAGGATGCTTTTTTCAAGTCATTTCCAAAGCTTACTCCCTATGGAATTCTGTGAAATATATTGGACACATTAAGTTTTATTGAATATTCATATATGTGTCAAAGAAGGAAATATGGTAATCTTATATAGTTATATAAAACTAGTATTATATTATAATACTATAATGATGTTCATGATAGGAAAACAAACGTGTTCAGAATATTTTTGCAGAAGATACTGAATACTCAGATTTTAAGTGATGCTGTTAGAGAGTAACATAATATGACGTAAGGGGAAATATGGAGGAGAGTAGAACGTTCTTGAGGACCTTATACTCCAATGGTAGCAATGATATTCCATCCAAACTTAAAGTTAAATATAAATTCAACTTCCTCAAGAGTGACCAGTAGACTCAATATTCCATACTATTAATCATCCGAAGTCCTAATAGTTGACATCCATAAAACAATTTCAAGTCCAAAATCATATAAGGATCGGCGGTAAGAAAAGATCAGATTGTGTGTATACATATCGTTTATACATATTATAATAATATATTATATATACATATTATATTAATATATATATATATATATATATATATATATATATATATATATATATATATATATATACCCAATAATCATGGGAATGTTAACCAAACAGTTTTAATTTCAAATTAAATCATATTATTGTGGACTTTAGGATTTTGGCACTTGAGTTGACCTAGCAAAAACAACATTATAAAAATATATTTTACCGACTGAAACTATAGAAATCCATGCAAATGTTATAATGAAGCAAATACGTACAAATATAAAATGAAACTGAAATCTAAATAAAAATTAATTAAATTGAGCGTTGGAAAATAAACTCTAAATGGATTTATAACAAACATGTTATTCTAACTGTTAATACATTTTAAAATCATATTGCTATCTTTATGAGTTCCTCTCCGAGCGAATTTTAATTTGCTAATAACATGACGAATCTTGTAAATCTTATTATGCTCATTTAGCTCCCGCTTAACTGATTCATAAACCACTAATTATGTAATATAACCATAGTTCATTACAGTCTATATATCCCAGATTTCAACCATCACGTTGATTGTTGGATGTTAATAATTACTAGTACTATTAGCTAATTACACGGGAAATCGATTAATTAGTGATTCACAGATAACCATTCCACCCCACCCTCAGTCAGCTTCTTTTTCACGTTTCTATAACTTTCTCTATTAATTTATTAACCGATATAAATAAATATTATTTGTTCTAATACAGTACAGTTAGCATTGATGTTATGTCAGCCCTGCAAAGTGCATTATATTGTAAATGGAAAATTGAATTTACAAGTATAAACTTGTTTGGCTGAGCGTTAGCGAAGCATATTACTTGAAATGCTGGAATATTTTTCTTTCTGTATGTCCTATAGGTGTAAATGTTGAGTTAAGGTCCAGTTCACTTTCCGCTTAGTGTAAGGTCTGAAATCTGAAGCTGTCAAGGACTCGACTCCCGGAATCTGAAGTCATGTTCATCTGAAGAGATCCAAAAATAGGGTGACGAAGAAACCCAAACGAACTTTTTGTACCGTTTCGATTTCAAAGACATTTAGACCACAAAATCAAGTGTAATGTAGGTGAAGAGGCGTTCTCATTGTCTCATCAGGTGAACAATTGAGTGCACTACAATGCTACAGGCACAACCCCAAAGCACGGTGGAACACTATAGTTTTCAACAAATAAGGCAGCAATGATGTGAAGTTTTATTTTTATATCAGCAACTTCGAGTTTGATGATGGTGCATATCACTTCGGGTAGGCGTTTGCAAATATTTTTCATTGGTCTTATGGGTATGACATATGAAAATACACATAAATTAAAATACATGTATGTAGCAAAATAAAGCAATTTTGCATGTAACCTAAATGAAGCATCTTACGGAACACA
Source organism: Homalodisca vitripennis (assembly GCF_021130785.1). Classification (NCBI taxonomy): domain Eukaryota; kingdom Metazoa; phylum Arthropoda; class Insecta; order Hemiptera; family Cicadellidae; genus Homalodisca; species Homalodisca vitripennis. Next base: position 92,514,075 of record NC_060210.1, read on the forward strand.
TGGCGTGGGCTTACTCCTGTTTTGTAAGTAACTACAACAGGGATATTAAAACATAATAAGCCCAATTTTATTATTCGCAAGTATAAGGACACAAGGTTGCTTAATGAACAATTATTGTAATAAATAAAATCCGACTATTTATATATACGAGTACTTTGGTGAAAGAATAGGCTGAATCCTGCTTTACTTTTTTAACACGTGTAAGTCATAATAAACCCATATTTATACGTCATTATGGATTTTCTATTTGATTATACAATCCAAAATTGGCCAAAATTAATGTAGACAACGGTTTAGATTTTATTCAGTAGTAACATTGAATACTATCATAAGACAAGCAAAAAACGCTTAATTTTCTCAATAGTTGGCATCATCTGAAAACCCTAAATATTTTTCCAATTATGACATAAAAAGTCTGACATAATAGGTAACAATCAAGATAAAGTCATGCCAGAAAAATTTAACATAATAAAATATATATAATTTCAATAAACATTGAATCACAAAAAGTACTTGCTCCGCCGGGAGTCGAACCCGGATCTCTCACTTGCCGGGTGAATGTGCTACCATTACACCACAGAGCGCTTACTTTTTCCGATTCAATTATTTTGTATTTGGCCGTATCTGTCACATATGCGTTTAAATAAGCTAAATAAATACAAATATATATATATATATATATATATATATATATATATATATATAAGTATCTTGTAGAAATGGGTTCTAATAATAACACTGATCCATATACTGTTGGGTTATTCTGGTAAAACAATTAAAAATAACATTATGTAAGATTTTTAACTCGTAACTGTGAGTTAATATGAGTTTAAGCCTGGTGAATTAAGTAAAAAGTAGAGCTGTAGGGATAGACGATATTTGCATGCAAATAGTAAAGGCAATTAGTCCTTACGTGTTAGGGACTAATATTCCTTTAGTAAATAAATGTTTAGAAACTGGCGTTTACCCTAAAGAGTAGAAAAAAGTACTGTTCCCTGACTTTAGGCAGGATTCCCAAAACCAAGCAGGAACTAAGACTCATCTTCATATTGTCAAAAACTGTAGAAAAGATAAAAATAAACAGATTATGACTCGAGTCATAATCAAGAAATTTGCCAAAATTACAGTCTGGATTTAGAAAAAATCACAGCACATATACTGCTCTTACAAACTTGTTTTGTGATTTTTATAAAGGCAAATACAGCTCTCTTCTAATTATAGATTATTATTCCCAAGCCTTTAGAGACGGTGGTAGATTTATTTTATACTAGTTGTAAACAGATTTTCTGATAGTGATGAAACACCGGTGTACCGTTTTTGGTTATCTCAACTGAAATATTACTACTCGTTTATTCCCCCAGAAGCCGCATGAATCGGTAATTATTTCAGTCATCTAGCCAACTTTGATTAATTTGCATAATATTTACGCATAATTAGAGCCCCAGTGAATAAAAATTTTAAAAAAATACACGGAACGTCCGACACATGTTGCCCGTGTTCCCCGTTGTCCAGAATCCCATAATCCCCCGTCTAACTGATTTGGCCCGTTATAATGTATTTGCGTCTAATTTAAGGCAATATTATTCACCAAGATAATAATTATAAATAATTACTAAACTCACGGAATACCCGTCCTGTCACAAGCGTCGGATAGTGTGCATGACCAAGCTGCCAGAATCACTTCAAGTGCGTTCTGGCGAAAAACCCGTTCCCTAACAGACTGATTGCAACCAGTCTCGATCCTCGGTCAAAGGTCGGCCGACTACATCTTTCACACTGACCGATCCTATCAAACGCCACACCATAATTCAATCAATCATGAAATGCTTCTGGCCAAACTATAATGGTTATGGTGAGGGTGTGATTTCATGGATAAGATCATATCTCAGGTCACAAAATTTGGCAATAAGATAATATCAGCTCCTTTTCAAATTGCGTTTTGTATCTCAAGGCAGCTGTCTTGGCCCAATTACGAACAACTTGTACACATCAGACTTTCTCGCTGTGTGTGAAAATTTGAACAGTCCATTTGAATGCAGATAATTTTCAGCTCAATCTCAGCAAATAGGCAGTTCAGCATTCCGCACAATCTGTTACAGGCCCTAAGTGAGAGTGGGGTGGAGGTGTTGATCGACGGTGAAAGCCTTGACGTGTATGACAGAGTTAATACTCTTGGACCGTGGCCTCTCTTTTTCCTATCACATTTCTCACATCACCCAGCGTGAGATCGGCAGATTGAGGGATTTGTGCAGATTCAAAACTTTACTGACGAAGACTATGAAACTGCGTCCTATGATGCAGACGTGAGTCTTGTCAGTCGTGTACTACTATCTGCTTATGGGAAAAGCTTTTCGACAGGACGTTGGCAGAATCCAAAATCTGCAGAACTCAGCCATCAGGTTCATTGTAAATCTAAGTTGTGATCGTACCTCTCCTCTTCGGGGTATTCCCCATAGAGGCCGTGTGCAGGCTGCAGACGTGTTGCATGGTACACAAGGTTCTCAAATTTAGAGTACCCTAGCAAGATACTCTTGTATCGAAAGGAAGTCTTCCAAGGAAGCACCCACCACCATGGAAGACTTCACTTTCCTAAAGTGAGGCTACAATTGAGAAGAAGGTGTTTTCTTTAACTTTGCTCCCAGCTTTAGCAATGACCTCCCCGAATATGTTACAATTATATTAACTTGTACGTCTTTTAAAGAAAATATCAAGGCATTTTTAATCGATACCAGCTAGTTTGTGGGTGCTTAGCTGTGAGTTAGGTAGGTTTGTTCGTTTTAGTTAGTATTTAGTGTTAAATTAAAAAATAGTTGTTTGCTGAAATAATAAAATAAAATGAATAATGCCTTTACTAAACAAGCGGAGTTAGTGCTATGAAGCCCTCACTATCACTCAACCTCGTATAATATACAGTAAATGTACAATAATTGAATAGAGAAAAATGTAAACAACATGCTTGTACTTTATAATAAAATGTAAAGGAAATTACTTCACATGAAATTATTTATCAATTTAAAAATATTATTCTTAATGAAAGACAAAGAAAAGAAGGTAACGATTTAAAAGAGAAAATATAAAGAACAATATCATATTGAAGCTCTCCAAACACACTGTCTGACCTCACACACGCCGCAAGCCCCACCGCCCGTCACTGCCCTTTAAATACGCTCATGATGAAGGCATTTATATTTATTTGGCATTTTTAATTCTTACGTTACATTAAAATTTACAGCGTTATCAAAAGGTAATAACTGCCAACTAACAGATTTGAATTGTTTGATTAATTAGAAAGTATAATACGCATAACAAATTACTTCAAATTGTATATTCAGCTATGTCAGGATTAAGAGCTACGAAAAACAAAGAAACCTTTTAAAAAAAGAGAAAATATCTAGAGTGCATGAAATCTTCAGAATTGACCCCCCCCCCCACCACTCCGTGGAGATGACAGCTCATGAATAAGAACAAGAATCTCCTCTCAACTGAAGGCTAACGATGAGGGCAGTTTATTGTTTCTTTGATGTCCCCTCCACTTGAGAGGTCGGAGATCGTGTCTCTATAACTGACTGGCTCTAAAGGCCACTTTTATAATCGAACAATGGTTCAAGTTGCTGCTCATTTCAACGTTCCACATCATTTACCAACGTGAAATGTTGCATGCGGGGTGAAGTTCAACAACCTATTCCCTGTAATATTTTACAAAAGTGTAATTATAGCAATAAAAGTGACTTTTGGTACGTTTGAGAACAGAAGTTTTCTAAGCATAGCTTTCGTGCACTTGCTGGTCAAACTTAAACTAAAGTAAGGCAAAGTATCTTCGCAATAACTTAAATGTTAAAATAGTTCACTCAGGTATTCGTATAAATTTAAAGTAATAAATGTCAACCGTTGTTGGCTAATCAATAAGTATTTATTTGCCCTAGCGCTGTATTACCGAAACTTTGATAACTAATACTATAAGGAATAAACCAGAAAAATACTATTGCTGTATTTCCAATCCAAGCAAATTTCTATAGCATCTATTTAAAACTTGTCCCAACAGCTCTAACGAGGGATATTTCTCCTAAAATACTTTTGCAATAGTCAGATTTAGTTTCGTTGCGTTATTTATTTTCACTTAACTCGTAACATCTCAGTGTAGGCGATAGTTAAAGGGAAAAATTAGCGCTCGCACAGAATGTTCATTCCTCACTTTATTATATAATGAAACGGATTAAACTAGGCAGTATATCAATTGTTTATCGGTAATATCCTTGTATAGCCATACGAACATAAAGAAAACTTCAGTGCTGCAATGTGAGTTTGTTTATCACTTTATTATCTTGGATAATATTGAGGAATAAGAGTTGCAAAATAGAGGTTTGGCAAACTATGCAGAAAAAAATTTGTAACAACAGAGAAAGTAACAACGTATTGAGATTGTTCCTCATTCTCTTGACGCAAGGATTGTCCAGTATACGGCTTCGTACAGAGCTGTAATCTAGTCAGCATCACAGGACTTGGAAGGAGCTGGAAATCCTCCTCCCTATCGTCCGTCATCCATTGGCTTTTACAATGCTATATCTTAGCGCAGTTCTACCAGCGTTCAACACACATCATCCCCCACAAAACTCAATTGACTGGAGTGCCATTTACAGTGGAGTCTCATGTATTTTAATATTTATTTTGCATTAGCACAGTATGGCCTGACAGTTAAAATAAACTAAATTACGGTACATGTTGTGATAAGTTTAAATGTTACCCTCCGCAGAGTATCAAATTTAGAGGTTTATCTCTTTAAGTGTTATATTAAGTAGGAATCCGGCAACACTAAGACTACACGTAACGTGGCTAAGGAGGGAAGGGTTTATTCAATATGTAAGATGAGCTTACCTTACTTTTTAAGTTCTCGTTGTCGAATATTTGAGCGTGTTCGTAACCGATACTTTTTAAATATCTTAAAACGAACATGGTTCTAGATTCCATGAAGCAAGTCTGAGACAGGGTCAGATTCCAGAGGCTGCATTAATGAACGTGAACTGGAGATAAACTCAACATTCACACTTGAAATATAGTTACATATTTTCTAAAAATAAATGTCAATAACTAAGTCAAATTTGGATCCAGAGTAGATTCAAGCAACCAGAGATTTGAGGTGGCTGCTCCTGATTGAGTTATGTGAATTCAGAGAAGAAAACCAAGCACATCGAGCTGGGATTAAACCACAAAGTCGGTAGAATTTTCTAATTATTAAAACTCTTAATTTTTTAGTTCATGGGTATTTTTATACCTCATATTCGTTCTAATGCTAAATCAGAAATTAACTTCACAAATTTCATTTTAATATATCAATTCGTTATCGAAATGTTTTCTTCAACAAAAAAACACACATACACACATGCACTTAAAATAAGGTGAAACATTACTAGTCTGAAACAAGAATATAAGTTATACGATACAATAAAAATTGTCAGCGCAACCTGTACTATAACGTTTATACATTCCTACAGATAATTTATGCTATTATATTGTTGTTTTTATAAATTATATTGTTATTCAGGTGGTATATTAAACGACTCACATCGAGTTCCTATGAAGTTTATTTGTTCTAATGAAAAAAGGTTATTGTAATTTTACTTGCTCTAACAAGTTTTGTAATACACAGAATATGTAACTGAGGACTTTTATCACATCGTATCGGCGACCTCCCTCTTATGAGGGCGATAACGTGGTGATTGAATGGTTCCGGTTTACGATATTTTTACAGCTATAATAACTAACAGATTGAGTTTCTGAGATGATTTACTAATAATAGGTCTATCAAATAACTAATCATAGAAAGGAAGTATAATTTTATCTTAAATGCTAAGAAAACTTAGGTCAAATTTATTAGTTAATTTAATTAACTTATTAATATAATATTAATATTAATTTTAAAGTTGTATACATGAACAAGTAAACTTCAATTACAAGTTACTTTTAGTTAACTGCATTGAATGTAAATATACACATATAAGATGTATGCTACAGAATAAGTCTATCATTATGTTGCAGAATGAAATATAATTATTTTAAAATATAGTGACATGATTTCCACTGACATTTTGTAGTATTTATACAATATTCACATAATTTCATATTTACAAAATTTTAATCAACACTTTAATCCAGGTAAAACTGAAATAACTTGCATTGCATATACTCGTAAAAATCGTTATTTATAATAAATGTATACATTATCATAAACCACCGACATTATAAATTAATAATTTAAACAATTAGTATTAAATATGAGTGAGTCTAATAATAATGCTGAACTAATAAAATTAGTTTTTTTTCTATACTTTATTAACTGTGATAAGGATATACGAGATATTGTACTCTCAAAAAAATTACGACGTGAAGTAAACTACTATATCCTATTCAGCTATACTAGCTCCACGAGAAAAAATTAGCCAATTAAATAGGTACCTTCACTGATCATGCATTATCTCCCTTTTTTGACTATTAGATGGACTGAAAATGTGCTAGCTTTGGAGTGGATACATTTTTACTTCTCTCCAAGTCGTTTCTTGCTTTGTTGCTTAGGTGCTTCTGAAATTGCTGTACTAGATAACGAGTACATTTAGAAAGTGAAAGAACCCTTACACACTACCGTACACAGATTCAAAAAATAGTTTCGCCTCGCTGTTTAGTGCTACCAACATTATTTAAATCACCAGATTTTAAACCAAAATCTCCAATAAAATATTTATCTTAATGTTTTTGAGTCGAAGGCGACGGTTTACACGTTGCTTTAAAACAGTTGTCGTAGAACATTTATTGAATGAAATAGTTGGAGAAAACTATTATAACATTTGAAAATGATAGACTATTACTTAGAAAACTGGTGTTATTCAAAAACTCCTATACTTTACATTTTAAAAATAAAATAGAAACATGAATCATTACCTACAAATTGACAAGCTACGATTTTGGTCGATATTAAAATACGAGAGGATCGAAAAGGTTTCCTAGATCTATACACTCAATAGTGACCGTCTGACACATAAATAATAGTTATATAACCGTCAGACAACTACATAAAAAGACTGAAAGTTACCACTACAAGGACAAATATATTGTTATCTGGAGCTGTTCTACAATTTGTTACGTGTCTGACGTTGATTGAAGTGTATCAAGCTAACAATTATATAACAAAAGAAATAAATCATTATATGTTTTGATAACTCCCATTTTGACCTTCATCAAAACTAACACGGTTCATGATCGGGGTTTTAAGGGGACATTTTGTCTATCAATTTCAAGAAAAATCAAGTTGTATTTATACAATCCACATTGCCTCGATTGTTAAAATACAGACAGTGACTGTATGCTATAATAGTTAGAAGAATTGTTTTCGCTAGAACATAGATTAACCAATCGCTCATTTCTCCCAGTTCATATGTAGAGTAAATAATGTTAAACACCTTAACATCAGAATCACAACATAGGTTGGAAAATAAAGAAATGTTGCACAATGGAGATTTCTGATTCGAAATAACCAAACAATCCTAATAAAGATTTCAAGTGAACGAAAGTAGGATTTTTCTCTAAGTGGTTATTTTTTAGAAAGATTGAGAGTAACAACTTCAAACTTTTAAGAACGAGACCACTTCAGGAGTTCTTGTACTTTGGGAAATGGTTGACAACGGTTGAATAGCAATTGTGTGCATTGTGCCCGGAAAGCTGTTTATTTCTTTTTCGTAATTATTCCATTTTCATGAAACTGGATATAAGGTATTATTATTTCCATTTTGTTGTGGTATTTTATTCCATTTCAAATTTTGCAGAGAATAAAATAAAAGAAACATATTTAACTACTTTTTTATACGCCCTAAACAATTAACTGAGTCGAGGTATAACTAACAAATATTAATCTTATAATAATGTTAAATGCATTGCTCCTAACGCTTTGAATGCCAAACCTTCATTGTACAACATATAACAAACTCCAACTATGTTTTTAGTATATCACTGCAGTATACTATTACAATTAATAAACAGTGACTTTCAGAATGAGATAACAAGTATATAGGACTTTGCATTGCAATCCTCTACAAATTTGACCTAATCTTTTCAAGGCTGTTCCCTTTCTAAGCGGCTCATATTCCATTACAGTGACTTTCAGAATGAGATAACACGTATATAGGACTTTGCATTGCAATCCTCTACAAATTTGACCTAATCTTTTCAAGGCTGTTCCGTTTCTAAGCGGCTCATATTTCGTTACAGTGACTTTCAGAATGAGATAAACACGTATACAGGACTTTGCATTGCAATACTCTACAAATTAGACCTTAATCTTGTCAAGGCTGTTCCGTTTCTAAGCGGCTCATATTTCGTTACAGTGACTTTCAGAATGAGATAACACGTATACAGGACTTTGCATTGCAATACTCTACAAATTAGACTTAATCTTGTCAAGGCTGTTCCGTTTCTAAGCGGCTCATATTTCATTACAGTGACTTTCAGAATGAGATAACACTTGTATAGGACTTTGCAGTGCAATCGTCTACAGATTAGACCTAATCTTGTCAAGGCTGTTCCGTTTCTAAGCGGCTCATATTTCATTACTAGAACTCCATCGTTCAGCCCGCACCAGTGTTCTTTTTGTTTTATTCTCCAAATAAGTGTTGCTTTATTCATTTTATTCTTCATATATAAATATTTAAAATATAATCACTACGTGATTCTTATGCCTGGAAACGTGGAATATGGAAGAATCAAAACGGAGATATATTGATTACCATTGTTTTCCGATTTATACATATAACAGTTCTCTAGGAACTCATGGCCTCTGGAATCTCCAACTCAAATTTAGCTTTCGTCTTCTAGAAGTATCATCTAAATGAAAACCAAGGCTTTAAAATATTTTTTAACCATTAGAATCTTTAATTCATGATGATTTCATGATCTAAACTCCATAAGGTTCTTAGGCACTCAGGCCATTAAAGCATTCATAGCCACTACAGACTTTTGTGAATCCCCGGGAAATGATAACTCCATTTTATAACAGTGATCGGTCGCAGAGATGCTTTAAACATTTCCGGTCTATTAGAGATTCCGATTTCTATTATGATTCTATTATTAAGAATTCTTAGAGAGATCTAGACTGCTGGTAGCTCCGGCCATTGAAGGTTTCCAGTCTCTAGGAGGTTCAAATCTTTGTGAACCAGGCATATGGATGACTCCAAGTTCTGGACATTGAAAGTTGTGATTTTTGAAGGTGAGATAGCGTTCCTTTGGGTTGGTTTGATTGACGAGAGTTATCAGCGACTGAAACCTTTCCATATTGGTGATACAGAAATACATAGTACAAAGTACATAGTCAACACTTTTTACAGATGTTGCATAAATTTACTTTCACTAGTATATTTTATTTATTTTTATTGTATTTGACTTTCATACCTCAACAATGCCTTTTAGAAGAATACATCAACAAAATATATAAGTCATATACAGGGTTTCCAGCAACCATTCGAACAAACTTTGCCACATTGTTCAGCAGGCCAAAACTGACAAATAATGCAATATAACAGGTGTCCTATTTCGCTTCGTTTAGCGTCTGTCTGTATGTGTTTTTTGGGGAAATAATTACTACTCAAAAACCACTTAAGATACAGAATTCAAACTTAACAGTTATCTTAACCTAGTGTTGGTCCTTTTCAGTGAAAAAAAATAAAACAAATATCTCATTGAATTTCAAAATGGCGGCCGTTCAAAATTTTCAAATAGTATTAGCTTTGAAACGGCTACTTTGACAACAAATTCACCAGGATAACTTTTTTTAGCATATTTTATTACCAATTCAACAATTTTTGTTTCAAAAAGATTGAATAACAAATAACTGAGTTACAGCACCATAAATATTAAATTTAAGGTTATAATATTGTTCACTATTTTAATAAATAACCTTAAAAAGTTTATTCGTAAAAATCCACTACATTGTTGTATGTACTTGCAATGCATGGATTTAACCTGATTTTATGGATTATCTCGTCTTAAATAAACTTATATCATACAGTTACAGATCACAAGAAGACTTGATTCAGAGCATTTCGATAGCCGGTTTCAAATTCTCCAATGTATTTTAATATAAACTTATGAAAATATTTCTCGACTTAAATATAGCAATTATTAACAAACAATTTTAGGATCAAACTTTTTCAGGCAATAATCTAAATACGCAAAAACGGGTTATTATTGTATTGCTATAATTTTCTCTTTAGCCTTCTTAGTTTGTTATAGTTTACTATAGAAAAATAAATGTTTTAGAATCCTACACACTAATACTTAAATTATCCCGCTAAATAAGTGTATTATGAACTGTATTGGTTGCTTTATTATACTATTATGCAATGTGTCTAAAAAATCTACTAACCTTTAAAGGTATATTTCCACGACCATAACCAAACTAAAACAACAGTGAAACCTTCAAAAACAAGTAATTACAAAGACAAACGCCATTTTTCACTTAAAACATTTAATTTGAGATATGTTGTAATAAGATATAAGTTCTTATTAAATTTTATAAACCAAAAAACCTATTACAAACTGGCGACTTATTAATACCGGTAAGTATTAATATTTAAACTAATATTACAGATGCGTTACAGTTATTATGTTTTCAATTCAAAGTGCAATGTTAATACCCCCCCCCCCCCCACCCCCCCCCCCCCCCACCCCCCCCCCCCCCCACCCCCCCCCCCCCCCACCCCCCCCCCCCCCCACCCCCCCCCCCCCCCACCCCCAATTGTTTCTTATTTCTTACGAATTTGTATTCCAGTATTATTACAATCCAGAATAACGCGTTAAATAATTGTCTTAGAATACTATTCATTCCATTTTCAGTTAAAGAACATAAAATTAGTTGATTAAATTCACAATATCTTATAACACCAAAAAACAAACCATTCCATTTCAAACTAGTGCCAGACAGCCAATATATTGAGCAGAATAAATCAAATCTGAAATATTGTTGGCAAGATCAGTTCTTGTATTGTTTGTTCTCTAAATGTTGGCAATAATATCAGACAGTGTAATGTATCATGCTTGAGACCATCGTTTTCATCAAGAGTACAGTTACACTTCGTGATTTTTATGAACAGTTAATTCTATTAAAGTTCTTAACCCACAATGTGTGTAAAAAAGTTAAAGATTTCTAACATAATAATTTACTAAAATATTGATTGTCAAAGATGTATTGTATCCAAGCTTGATTTTGTCAACGTGTATCATAAAACTGAAAAGCAAACTTATTTGATAATATGTTTCATGTAGAGTTTTTTTTTAAATTAAAAAGTGTTTCTGTAAATGACTCAGCGACGACGTAGAGTACTAAATTTAGTTCAGGAAACGTAAGTTTATCTTGTAAACTGGCAAGACAGTAGTGTTTGGGAAACCCGAGGCAGTAAGCCAATAACAGCAATCTACTTATTTGGCTGCAGGGCTGTAACTATGAGTTCCGACACCGTGGGTTGCTCTTTTCTCTCAATACTTTCTATTTTTGAGACACTTTGCTGATGTATAGAATCACGTTGAATAGCAGACATGACCATTATCCATTAAAAAATATGCACTGTGTATAATAAGCGAGTTGTAGCATTGATGGCACCTGAGTTAAAGTGTTTCTTAAAAACTACCATTGAATTGTATGACAGCCAAGAAATTCCTATAATTTAATGTAGACTTTGTACCACGGGAATTCTTAGTTTTTATGTATGGATATATGCATTTTCAGAAACACCTTCACTCTACATTATTTGTAGAAAAATGGCGTAAAATTCGTTTACCGTTTAATCTGGAACAAACAATTCTATATTTGAAGGCGATTGCAGTGATTTTCTGAACATATTCCTAAAGTAGGTGGTGCTTTGTGCCAAAGTTACTTGTGGTATCTGTAGAAACGATGAAAATACTTCGTACAATACACATATCAGTGTATGTGGACTACCTAAGTGACGCAATAAATACCTCCCGGTGGTTCACACACACACATTGTGATATCTCTCACACCTGGATGAGTTCGGTTTGTACAGGTCTATTGAAAGCTGCATTTAGTTGGTCATTTTAAATCCCTGTATGAACAAAGAGACGTAGGATTACCAGAATCAGCTGTTATCTATTCAACAATTAGGCATAACAGCGCCATTGTACAAAGCTAGCCAGATTTGTGGCTAATATCGGTTGCCTTTCCATACAAATCATATTGAAAAAATATTATGAAATAAAAAATTGTTACGAGTTGGAAGTAATTTACACTTTTAATACTTTTTACTTTTTATTCCTAAATGCGTTTTCACAAATCTTCAGAACACAGGTATATCTTAAGGTATCTAATTACTACCACTGTTCTGAGTTGAGGTAGAAACGTCATGCAGTTAATTTTCTTTCAAAAAGATAAGTTAGCTTTACTTTTGGGTTACCATTAAAATGGGATATGCTAAGGACATGTGTGAAGATAACAGATATATGAAAATGTACATATAATTTATATAAATAATAATTCTACATATATGCATGTTTGTATACTTACTGCGAGAGGGAGGATAATGTATGAAAAAGAAAGATAACAATACTTTACTAGCCTACAGAAACCCAGAAACAATTACTCTTCATGCAGCGTGACACAACTTGTTTGTTGTCCTCAGGACTTTACTCTCAGTTTGGGAGCTTTGCATTTACCTTTTGAAAGCCGGTATTGTAAAGAGAGCTCACTTTGTAAAATAACAATCTTACATAGCATACAGTATTGTACGCTGAAAATCTCTGTTATTTTATCTTTTTGCGATGTAGTGTACTAAGTCGGTGTTAAAACTGTATTGATAAACTTTGTGGCTGTGTACATACAACAATGATAGCTATGTTTTTAACATATATAGCAACATTTTAATAGTTATTAGTAATCTATTTAGGTAGGTGTGGGATATCTCATAAAGAATCGGTGTAAAGTCCCATGTAGAAGCATAGATACAGTTAAAATGTTATTTTAATGATGTTACAACAATAAATAAATTTAGCCAACCTAAGAAAATGGCTTCCTTCAGTTTTGGTATTTTATACTAAGTAGGACATTTAATTTGATACAGTAGTGTTTATAAAAAGAGTGGACTTAAAACAAAACATGGTAATCACAATGTTTTGCCAATTTAAAGAATTATACTTGCTGGAGATAAAATTTAATTCTATAAAAGTAATTTTTGTGTCAAGTTAAGAGCGGACTGCATATTATTACTGCGTATGTTTTAGCTTAAACTGTCTCCTTCTTTTTCTTATCATAAAAAATATTTTAGAGAAGGATTTCATTAACTTTTGGAATAGTAAAAAAACATAGAGTTTGACAACTTTTTAACATTCCGAGCATCAGAATCATATAATTAAATTTAGTTGGTAATTTACTTTTAAAATAGCTCAATTTGGTATTAGGTCTGTCCTATTTTAAAAATATACTTTAAAAATTATCAAGAAATCGGGATGTTTTGACAATTATGATAAATAGTAGAGAATATTAACTATAATAAAAAGAAATATTTGTTGATGTTTTCAATTGGTTACGACATTTAGACCATCATGTTGGTTTACTGTACAATTCTATACTCTGGTGGAACCAAGTGGCGGCCCAGTTAATGAACATGTCCCTCATTAGACAAATCGCCCCGGCGAGGGTTGCTGTTCCGCCTTGTTTGATCCCTTTGTTTAACCGCAGAACAGCACAAATACGTACAATCCGCCCAGTTTTAGGCTCTTCCATGCTTGGTAATTCCACTAGTATGTCCTATTCACCGGTTTTAATAATGATGATGGATTACACTAACAGAAAACTGGTTAAAATAATAAATAGCAGAAAACGCTAAAAAGACAATTTATTGTTGGACCCGATAATTGATGAGCATGATGGTTATGCCTGTCTTATTAGCTTCAGTTGAATATGTTAATAGCGGCTGTGTAGGGAGCATCATCAGTATATATAATGTATGTCCGTGATAAAGGATATAAATGCGGTGTAATACAGCGCGAGCTGTCCTGATTGCGGTGAGCTGCAGTGCAGTTTGTAGAGTTATATCGGGACGGTTGGGTCCAGTCTGTTGTGGGATGTCCTCTATACACTGTCCTAGCACGTGCTCTGACCTATTGATAAACTATAGTTTTACAACGGCCGTGATTCTATTGAATTGACCGGTGAGTATATCGGTAGTTTGTAATGAATGCACTTGTAATTATCCTGACGTTACACGGCATGTTTTTGACATAGTGTAATACAAAGGTTTAATATTTCTTCATTTATCACCACATTACTTTTGAGCGGATTTGAGTACATTATTTGGCCAACAAATGAAATTTGTTTTTCCTTTATCGAGTTTCTTATTAACATTTATGTTTGTAAAATTTCTGAGGGTATTTATTCCGTTAACCAATTAATTACTAATATAAACAAATTAAAATAAACCATAAAACTCTTGGTAAGTATATTCCAGCCAAGAGTAATTGTTTGTAAATTTAAGCGCATTCCCCTTAGAAATTTAGCTGAAAGAGAAGCAAACACATTGATTTATCAATAAATTCTTTCCTTTTTAGACGTAGCAAGACATATAAACTTATAAGGAGTTCTGATAAATTGAATCATATACTTATACGGAAGCTTACTATTTCTAGAAAAAGTGCCATTAAACAATTCTTGAATTCTGTGTTTTGCATTTCATTACTATATATGTCGTAGCTTCATTTGACCTATGCACGTACTACTTTGGCTATCCTAATTATAGTCTAGCAAAATCTCTTATCTTCAAAACTTTTTCAGTACTAGATACAAGATTTATATAAATATGTAGTAATAATGTCTGTAATTATGGTCTGACGCATCAACGTACCTACATCTAGTCGATAGCGAGCGGGTGCCATCTGCTCCTGACAAGGATTGACCTGATTTCATCGGTCTCAGGAGGGTTCTTATTTCATTCAACTAGAATTGATACCTCTATAAATTACTTTCGATGTGATTGGTTTCATCTATATAGATAGAGTAATTCTCTTATAAGCATTTAACTTATTTTGTAATATAAAGATGTATTTATTAAAAAAAAGTAAAAAATTGTGTTTCAAAACTGCTGATAATTTTGTGTATAGAATTCAGGCGTTCACACTAAATATGGCTAAATTTATTTGTTTATGCAGCTATAATAAGATAGGAAGTCGTATATGTTCCGTGGATAAACGTTACCAGAATAGATCACTACATTTCGAGGAATTGAATCTATTCTCTTCCTCATGTATCAAAAAAGCTAATATATAAGGAAGCTACAAAGAATCAATTTATAGCGATAAACTGGCTAAATTTAGAAAATTGACAATATGAAACTACTCTAAAAAACTTGAAGCATATTCTTTAATTGTTTGAAGAAGCACAACATATGAGACTATATACGAGCTCACTACATAAAACATGCTATACTCACCGTATGAGGTGAGAGATATAAATCTGACTATCAGTACATTTCGTAGCATGCATATTGATTTGTGTTTGCTACCCTATATAAAAGGTTTTTTTTAGTCTTGAAGAAGACGATAGATCCCAATCCTCGAAACGTTGGGTTCTATTATTGAAACATTGGAAAATGTTCTAAATATTGTCCACCTTTAAAATTAATTATATTATAAATTAAATAAAGGATAATAAAATGTCGTACCTAAATCTTTTGTATTAAAAAGAAGCCATCCATAAAAATAAATTTGTTTTTATTTCTACTTCTAGAGTTGTTTTAATACTTCAAAAGTTGAACCTGTGTTTACGTATGGAGTTAATTATGAACGGTATCTCATCAAAGGAGGGAACTCATACACTGCTGATGTGTAATAACTGAACCGTTACTGCAACATTCGTCAGTTGGCAACTCTGATTCGGGTGGATGCGATTTCTCGTTTATTAACATGTTGCCAACACAGTGTTGCCTTAAACCTTTAGCAACAATTTTAGAGAGAACAATGGTATAGTTTTGCGGACGGGAAATCGCTTTGTATAAGCACAGGAATGAATACGTACCGAATTCATTTTACTTTGGACACTAGGTTGGTTCTGCGCTGTGGCTACCACCGTATTTACACGGTCACACGAGTTTCCGGATAACTGAGTTTACAATGAAACCACCGAGCAAACAGTAAACTAGTTTAACACACGTACATTCGTATACTTGAAACATGTCTATAATTCTAGTATGATTATAGATTTTCCTTAACAAATGTTTAGCACGTGTCTTAGGAAAATCTTTTTCCTAAAAAAATAATACTTGTCACAATGAATGCAAATTTGTTGTGCCTAATGTTCTTTTATTATTGTTTCTGTGATTTAAATTCTACCTTATATGTTTTATGAATGTAAAATATAGATTCATGTGTCTTGTTATATTTTTAAAAAACTTAATACATGTAAATACAGTTGTCACTATGTTATTTTAATGGCTAGCTCATTAAGGACACGATATGGACTTCTTAAATCGTCATTGGCCGTTCACTTATCCGTCAGTTCGCCAGTCTATGAGATAAGTCTGCATTAAAAAATTCTAGTGTTATAAATAGAAATCAAATATGTTTACACCTGAAGGTTAATGAAAACGTGACTAAAAATATGTTTAAAACTAAAATATTGATTGATATAAGCAATTATTTCGACAGATAAGCTTACACGTTTTTGGATAGGAATGAAGCTCTGAATGAAAACATTACTATTTCCCATACCATTCCGCATATTCACAAGTTTAAGCTCCATTTATCTTGCTCTAAAACATCTTTTTGAATTAGTTTTACGATGAAAAGGTATAAAGACCTATTTTATCAGACATAGTTAATATTAAGAAGCTATCTTCTTCTTCTCACCTGGTGACCAAAATGTTACTCTCGTATGAACCAATCGGTAGACTGTTCTTGCAAATAAGAATCGCTTATCGGTTACACATCCAAGTTACAGCCACCGTTGTTTGATTTGGTTATTTAGCAATAACCACTATACCCACTAGGCTATGGCTTTCCTTACCAACTACGTCCTTGTAACCTTGTATTAATAAAACAATACGATCTGTTATGTAACCAATGGCTGCATCTTTGTTCAAATGTAATCGTGCTCATATCATTGAATTTGCCTCATCAAGACCTTTAAAATGATATACAACTTTATTTATTCCTAGGACTTTGATTTATGTTTTAGGATTGTGTTCCTACTCCTTCAACGGGGTTGTTTGAGGAGGGTGAAATTCAAAGAAGGTGCGAAAGAGCTTTATGATTGTGTTTATGTACAGTTTAACCTTAAAGAACAGTTACATTAAGCCCGAAATAACCTCCGTAGTCAGAGGTTCTTAAGGCAGCAAACCACGGCATTTTCAAACAGCATGGTTTACACAGTTGTCCAATTAATAAATAAAATACATAAATAAAAGAATGTATTAATTACAGTTAGATCTAGCTAATAATGAATAAAATTATAGAAATGTAAGATTAAAAGAACAGCAAACACAAAAGTTTACTTTGGGTTACTCCAACAAGAGTGAAGATCAACATCAGGAAGTGGACAAAGCTCAAGTTTGTGTAACAGCCTCCACAATAGAAATTCTCATGTCAATGTTTACTAACCATTGGAATTATTTGCGTGAAAGCTGCATTTTCTATTTCCCCTGAAGTAAATAACAGACTTCGGTTACGCCTCAATGGAAAGGTCTTTTTGTCCTGGAATAGAGTACTCTCCAGCTCTTATTTACTCAGTTAATAAAACCCGTTATAAAACTGTTTCTTTAGTTAACTATTAATTTTTAATATATGAGAAATTGATGAATTTACGTTTTAAGATTAAAACTTTATTAATAGTACGGAGGATATCAAGTGGTTTCCTATATCACTCTTTATGGTTTGTGGTATGTGTCACACAGCTTTTACTGGGATATTCATGAACTTTATTACATTAAGATACTTGACAATTTTCTAGACAACTTATCTCTTATTATGCATTGGTGCATGTGTATTTAATCATTGTATTTGCTGTACAACGTATGACCTTAAAAATAAGTTGCTCCATCAAAAAACTTGTTTATTTTTTTATAATATGTGTGGTTGGATATAATGCATGTCGGTGATATTAAAAAACTATTAAACACTGTGTTAAGATATTACGTTTTTATGCTATAATTAAAAACTCTTACGCAATGTTCTTAGGAAGGATTATCAACGCCATCAGTATTTACCCTACCTAAAAAGCCATCAGTAACAGTCCAGAAACAGGGAGCTAATATGTTGCACTGCTTAATATTTAGTGGAATCGGTATAAATTATAGAACGTACTGGGTTCTTCCTTAAGGTAGAACCATCACTTCATTGTTAAAGACTAACATAATCATAGTCCAGAAGCCGAGAACCAATTTGCACTGTAGCCCTATAAGCACACTACCTAATATTTCGTGGAATCAGTATAAATTATAGAACGTACTGGGTTCTTCCTTAACGTAGAACCATCACTTCATTGTTAAAGACTATCATAATCATAGTCCAGAAGCCGAGAACCAATTTGCACTGTAGCCCTATAAGCACACTACTTAATATTTCGTGGAATCGGTATACATTATACAACGTACTGGGTTCTTCCTTAATGTAGAACCATCACTTCATTGTTAAAGACTATCATAATCATAGTCCAGAAGCCGAGAACCAATTTGCACTGTAGCCCTATAAGCACACTACCTAATATTTCGTGGAATCGGTATAAATTATAGAACGTACTGGGTTCTTCCTTAATGTAGAACCATCACTTCATTGTTAAAGACTATCATAATCATAGTCCTGAAGCCGAGAACCAATCTGCACTGTAGCCCTATAAGCACACTACCTAATATTTCGTGGAATCGGTATAAATTATAGAACGTACTGGGTTCTTCCTTAATGTAGAACCATCACTTCATTGTTAAAGACTATCATAATCATAGTCCTGAAGCCGAGAACCAATCTGCACTGTAGCCCTATAAGCACACTACCTAATATTTCGTGGAATCGGTATAAATTATAGAACGTACTGGGTTCTTCCTTAAGGTAGAACCATCACTTCATTGTTAAAGACTATCATAATCATAGTCCAGAAGCCGAGAGCCAATTGGCACTGTAGCCCTATAAGCACACTACCTAATATTTCGTGGAATCGGTATAAATTATAGAACGTACTGGGTTCTTCCTTAATGTAGAACCATCACTTCATTGTTAAAGACTATCATAATCATAGTCCAGAAGCCGAGAGCCAATTGGCACTGTAGCCCTATAAGCACACTACCTAATATTTCGTGGAATCGGTGTAGATTATAGAACCTACTGGGTTCTTATTCGATGTAGAACCATCACTTTATTGTTAGAGACTATCATAATCATAGTCCAGAAGCCGAGAGCAAATTGGCACTGTTGGCCTAATATTTCATGGAATCGGTATAGAATATAGAACCCTATTGGGTTCTTATTTAATGTAGAACCATCACTTCATTGTTAAATGCTATCTTAATCATAGTCTAGAAGAGCCAATTGGCACTGCTGGCCTATAAGAACACTATCCAATATTTCGTGGAATCGGTATAGATTATAGAACCTACCGGGTTCTTCTTCAATGTCGAAACATCATTTCATTCATCGCGTCTAATGGTTGAGTTTAAGTGTTTCAAACTAAGGAAAACATGATTAGAGAAAAATTTACATTTTTACCATTTTATACCCTCCCATTTCGAACTACACCAAAATTAATGTAGCTGACTTCTACATAACTTTTTTGAGAAACTTTTTATAATAGCCGCTAGAGAATACCTGTATTTTTGTTTTTTGTATAGATATATTCAGAATTGACACAGCCACAAATGTGAATACAACCCATCTACACGTTGGTACAACGGTATTCCTGCCATGTCGCTGTGACAGTAATAACACGGTTATAGCAGCCTCGGGGTAACCAAGTTTGCTTATGAAACCTCCGTGTTCTGTTACAGTAAACCTATTAAGATACGCCTGGCGAAGAATTTACTGAGTAGTTTAATATATTTAAAATTAATAACTTTTACTCATTTTTCGATAAATATGAGTTTTTGCAGAGTGTGTACAATATTGTTGATTGATTTAACTTTATCTATAAGTGTTTATTGCCTGTATAATGTAATTGAAATATAAATGACATTCCTATTCTTTTGTGTTTTGTAACAATGGTTTTTGTGTATACATACATGGTTCCGATGTTTGTTTGTATATATTACATCGATAGTCTAAAAAACTATTAGGATGGCTATTATAAAAATTTGTATGTATGTGTATTTTTTGCCTCGGAGAAGGTTTATAATTAT
The DNA here is from genome assembly GCF_021130785.1 of Homalodisca vitripennis. Classification (NCBI taxonomy): domain Eukaryota; kingdom Metazoa; phylum Arthropoda; class Insecta; order Hemiptera; family Cicadellidae; genus Homalodisca; species Homalodisca vitripennis. The sequence continues at coordinate 92,534,435 of NC_060210.1, forward strand.
GCTATGCCTATCATTGATGTAACTCACCACCAGGCGGGGCGGCGCGGCGCAGCGCTGCAAAAGATGGAAGTTTTCAAAGCACCTGCACATTGTAAACTGCAATTACAAGACAGTTACGTTTATTAAATAGCCAAACACTATTTGAAGGCGCTAAGTTACGATGTATGTTTGTCTTTAAATAAATTTCTGTTTGAACTTAAGCTTGAGTGTTGAATCACTTTATAATAAAGTACATGTAAGTGCGTGTTTTTATAATGTGTTTGTGGTTCGCAAGACACCTCACAGTACAAAAAATTCCAAATCTTCCATATTTCGATCTGTAAATATGAGCGAGCACTAATTGCCATTATTAAACAATTTTCATTATTCATTATTTCTGTATTTTCCTTACTAAAGAGGCAATACCAACATTAATATCATATACTAACGCCGAAAGTAAATTATAATTACCATAAATATATATTTATCATACCTGCCATATCATATTTACCATATTATACCTTTTAGCATATTTTCTTGATCGTGGGAAGACAGCAAACTCAATATTAACGTTGGAAATATAATTCACTTGAACCAGAAGTACTCATACGGGTGCAAAAAACCTACGAAATTGCGTGCGAAGTCGTGGGTAACTGCTTGTTATTAATATAATATTACAATAATTTTGTATACTGTTCTTTAATAATGCAAGAATATGTTACAATATATTGTTGCGTGCTTAATTAATTCTAAATTAATGTAAGTTGTAAACAGGTTGTTTCTTTCGGTCCCGATTCAATCCTTGCCAGATATGTCCAAAGTCTACTTTTTCGCTGAGGTCAGATTATACTCAGGTAAGACTTTCTGTACTATCAGCTGGATTTGATCAAATCACCCGTTTTTTATCTGCTTACTGACGTCTTCCCTTTGATTGTCTCATCCAATATTGCAATTTGCAAAGATCTATTATTAGTGTAACCTTTCTCTTAAATGCTCGTAGATTGCTTCTCCAAGATCGAATTGATATTGCAAGTTGAAATTTACCACTCGGAAGTGAATAAAGAGAGTACTTTAAGCAATAGCATTTACTGTTAAATGTATTTAGTTTTCTTAGGTACAATGTTTTTTCGGGCGTTACATAATATAATTTACAGCATTGCAATGTCCTGCAATTTACTAATAGTTATCATGTATTAAATATCGGAATAAATGTTAAAATATTTCGGCTGGACCGAGTTTCATATAAAATACATCATTATCGAACTAATAAAGATAATAATTACCATCTAGTTTGTTTCATTGTTACGTTAAATTTACTATTAAGCTTCTCCACCATTGAAATACATGTCGTCGTTACTGTAGTGGGATCTAAAAACAATGGCCAGCTAAATATCATGTACATTTTAAGTTAAAATATGTAAAAGAAGTCAAATTTAAAACTTGAATAATTTTCCCTTCGAGGTTCTGAAATGACGTTTTCTCATTATCCTATGTGGCAAGTATAAGTCTTAGGTAGAATATATTGTTGTACAATTGATATTCTTTAAAGTAAAAGTGATGATGTGATGTACTTGTAGAGCAGATGTCCGATTTTATGTGGCATTTAGTCATAAGGCAAATCTCCAAGATCTAAGAGGCAATTCATCATGTGATACACATTGTTACTCTTTAGAATTCACTTTAGATGATGTGATGTACTTGTAGAGCAGATGTCCGATTTTATGTGGCATTTAGTCATAAGGCAAATCTCCAAGATCTAAGAGGCAATTCATCATGTGATACACATTGTTACTCTTTAGAATTCACTTTAGATGATGTGATGTACTTGTAGAGCAGATGTCCGATTTTATGTGGCATTTAGTCATAAGGCAAATCTCCAAGATCTAAGAGGCAATTCATCATGTGATACACATTGTTACTCTTTGGAATTCACTTTAGATGATGTGATGTTTTTGCAGAGGAGATGTTCATGTAACGTGTCTTTTTAGGGCGGGTCCCCAAGATATAAGATGTAATACATTATTATACTCCTTTTTTTTCTTTTTATGGGGCCCAAAGTGACGATGTGCGAGTTCCGAATCGTAGTATTGAATTTTGAGACTTCATGAATATATAACAATGGTACATAATCTGAGATCTGGAAGCAACGCAGCATTGTACCCGTTCGCCAAGGTCTAGTTGAGTTTCCGGTCTTGAAGTACATTAAAGATAAACTAACTGAAACTACAAACATTCATATCAAGGTACTTGAGGATTGTATTTTATGGAATTACTACTGGCTATGTCAGGTTATGCCTGTTACACTGTTATTAACTAATAAAACACAATATCTTCCGAAACAGAATGCCACTGTGGTATGCTGGAACAAACAGATATTGGCCTCTGCGGAATGAAGGGTGATGCTCCGATGTTTGTTGTGGAGCCAGCAAGGGGTCTTTTGTTCTCGGTAATGAACGACTTGCGATGCCAAAACACAACTTGTTCTTCACCACCATGTAGGGCAAGATCTCATCATATCCTCGGAGTATATTCCTTATATTCAAAATCAATACTTACGTTTATAAATAGGTAGCGAATTTTTTAAAAGTAAATTATTTCATTTTAGTATTTGTAATATGTTTTACTCTTAACTGTAACAACTAACGTGTAGACTTAAAAGAGATTTAACCTGATCAAATGTATGCGGTCTTTTAAAGAGCTTACAAGTATTTCATGTCAACGACCAAACCTTATAAAATTAATTCAAGGTGAAAATGTTGTATATGTATTGACAAGGGCTTTTCTCAAAATGACAACTTTACCGTTTTAAGGAACACCAAATAAATTCGTTTTATTTTGGAGGAGTTCAGCCTTTTTGTTTTAAGATAATTTTTAATAGATCAAAACCATACTCTGCAACTAGAATAATAGAAGTGATTTGTGTTTTACAAATTTTACAAGTATTGATCACATAGAGGGTTGATTGTTATATGCAGAAACAGTCGATAAATAGTGTTAATCGCAGTTTTGGAAATATATATATATATATATATATATATATATATATATATATATATATATATATATATATATATATATATATATTAAAATCTGATACAAAAATATCAAAGCTTCATATTGATTTACATACCTAATAAATGTTTTATGTAATAGCACAAGTATTACAAATAATATAGTCATTTTTGCAAGTACTATTTTTGTAAATACAAAAGTGTGTAATTTGTATTACCGATAAAAAAAAATAAAAAAATAGGAAATGCAAAGGTCCCTGGTCCAATGATTTCTGTAATTACATATGTGTTTGCTGCTGTGAAATCAGTATTCATTGAGGATGAAGCAAAGTAAAAGTAAAAATATTTCTATAAATAAGAAATTGACACGACTAGTTAATCATTGTTGATAACGTGTATTTAACGACATGATCATTGTATTATGCAGGTCCGTGGCAGAGAATTATTTTAAAATGCGAAACGTCCTGATTGCGGTGAGCTACAGTGCAGTGTAGAGTTATATCAGGAACGTTTGGTGCAGTCTGTGGTGGAATGTTCACTGTACACTGTCCTAGCACGTGCTCTGACCCGCAGTCAAACTATCCAGATTGCGGTGAGCTGCAGTGCAGTGTAGAGTTAGATCAGGAACGTTTGGTGCAGTCTGTGGTGGAATGTTCACTGTACACTGTCTTAGCACGTGCTCTGACCCGCAGTCAAACTATCCAGATTGCGGTGAGCTGCAGTGCAGTGTAGAGTTAGATCAGGAACGTTTGGTGCAGTCTGTGGTGGAATGTTCACTGTACACTGTCCTAGCACGTCCTCTGACCCGCAGTCAAACTATCCAGATTGCGGTGAGCTGCAGTACAGTTTGTGTAGTTTACCTGTATATTAGTACCGTTGCGTACAGTCTGTGATGGAATGTACATTGCTATGGCACGTGCATTAGCAAACTTATTTCAAACCCACTCACAAGTTGTCCTGATTTCGGTGAGCTAACAATACAGTTTATAGAGTTATATTAGTACTGTTGTGTACAGTATGTGATGGTATGTACACTGTTATGGCACGTGTTCTGACCCACACACGAGCTCTCCTGATTGCGGTGAGTTGCAGTACAGTTTGTGTAGTTACCTGTATATTAGTACCGTTGCGTATAGTCTGTGATGGAATGTACATTGCTATGGCACGTGTTCTGACCCACTCATAAGTTGTCCTGATTTCGGTGAGCTGCAATACAGTTTATAGAGTTATATTAGTACTGTTGTGTACAGTCTGTGATGGTATGTACACTGCTATGGCACGTGTTCTGACCTACACACGAGCTCTCCTGATTGCGGTGAGTTGCAGTACAGTTTGTGTAGTTACCTGTATATTAGTACCGTTGCATACAGTCTGTGATGGAATGTACACTGCTATGGCACGTGTTCTGACCCACTCACAAGTTGTCCTGATTTCGGTGAGCTGCAATACTGTTTATAGAGTTATATTAGTACTGTTGCGTACAGTCTGTGATGGTATTTACACTGTTATGGCACGTGGACTGACCCACACACACAAGTTGTCTTGATGCGGTGAACTGCAATACAGTTTGTAGAGCTATGTTAGAACCGTTGTGTACAGTCTGTGATGGTGTGTACAGTCTGTGATGGTATGTACACTGTTATGGCACGTGTTCTGACTCACTCACAAGTTGTCCTGTTTTCGGTGCAGTACAATTTGTAGAGTTATATTAGTACTGTTGTGTACAGTCTGTGATGGTATGTACACTGTTATGGCACGTGTTCTGACTCACTCACAAGTTGTCCTGTTTTCGGTGCAGTACAGTTTTATAGAGTTAAATTAGTACTGTTGTGTACAGTCTGTGATGGAATGTACACTGCTATGGCACGTGGTCTGACCCACTCACAAGTTGTCCTGTTTTCGGTGCAGTACAGTTTATAGAGTTATATTAGTACTGTTGTGTACAGTCTGTAATGGTATGTACACTGTTATGGCACGTGTTCTGACTCACTCACAAGTTGTCCTGTTTTCGGTGCAGTACAGTTTATAGAGTTATATTAGTACTGTTGTGTACCGTCTGTGATGGTATGTACACTGTTATGGCACGTGTTCTGACTCACTCACAAGTTGTCCTGTTTTCGGTGCAGTACAGTTTATAGAGTTATATTAGTACTGTTGTGTACAATCTGTGATGGTATGTACACTGTTATGGCACGTGTTCTGACTCACTCACAAGTTGTCCTGTTTTCGGTGCAGTACAGTTTATAGAGTTATATTAGTACTGTTGTGTACAGTCTGTGATGGTATGTACACTGTTATGGCACGTGTTCTGACTCACTCACAAGTTGTCCTGTTTTCGGTGCAGTACAGTTTGTAGAGTTAAATTAGTACTGTTGTGTACAGTCTGTGATGGAATGTACACTGCTATGGCACGTGGTCTGACCCACTCACAAGTTGTCCTGATTTCGGTGAGCTGCAATACAGTTTATAGAGTTATATTAGTACTGTTGTGTACAGTCTGTGATGGTATGTACACTGCTATGGCACGTGTTCTGACCCACTCACAAGTTGTCCTGTTTTCGGTGCAGTACAGTTTGTAGAGTTAAATTAGTACTGTTGTGTACAGTCTGTGATGGTATGTACACTGTTATGACACGTGGTCTGACCCACACACGAGTTGTCCTGATTGCGGTGCCTTAAACTATCAATCTTCGTCCGATATTCCAAGACGACAGCTACGTGTGATATCCACCTTTATTCAGGTTGTACCAAAACTGAGTATTTTTACTAGATTTATATTATATTCAATTAGTATTTACGAAATTGCGTGTATTTGTTCTTTATGATTCTAGTGTCTTTGATCGGTATAAAATGTTCCGGCAATCAGCATAATTTAACTGTGTTGTAAAAAGTTTGGTTTTCAGGTAATTAAACGCAATTTAAATTTTGTAATAAAACAAATACAAATAAGAAATAACATTTCTTTGCAAGGTTTAAAAACTGTTGAAAAGAAAACAATTACCTCCTTTTCAGATTACGTGTTTGTATAGACAATGTTTGAGTTATCATTATTTTACTTATCATAATTACAAACTTACTCAGGTATCAATAATAATAATAATTATTATTGTAGGCTAACTAAACAATTAGAAAACTTAATCTTCCAATTTCTCTATAAATAGTTTATTTGTAATTATAAATACATATCAGTACCATTTACCAGATTTTGACTACCTTTATGTTGTCACAAATGATAGTTAACTGTCCGCGCCTAAGTGTGTTGACACTTTTATTATCTCGCTGATGTAGATCCCACAACAGAACTTGCAGCGGATTCTGTGAGAGGAGGGATTGCTGCTTCAGTCAGATAGTCCGGGATGGATCCGCTTTCATTCCTCTTGGGTAGCTTATTGGGTTTTCTGAATTTCAAACCCATTCTGAATTCCTTTCAGATTGATCAGATCTCTGTTCTAGTTAGAAATATAATGGTATTTATGGTGAATTAGATGCATCATGCACTCAACTGTCATATTTATATTTATGTAAATCTGATAATTTGCTGTAATAATATTATGTAATTGTAAGTTTTAGGTGGGTATTAGGAATTTTGAAATTTAAATCTTAATAAAATGTCACGTAAAGACATTCACAGTAAAGTAGAATTATATAACACGCCAATATTGTAGATGAAATTAAACAAATCAATACATTTGACGTCACTACGTACCAACCTTTTATACGAGTTGAAATGCATAATAGTATTAATTTGAATTTAAATAGTCCGAATGTGACTCTGACCGAAACCAGAGCGACTATTTTTCTTTCTTAACAAAAGTTTCTCAATCGATAAAAAAACTAGATGTTTGCGAATGCAATGCAAACTGGATTTAGATTTATAGGCTAAGATGTATGCAGTTGCGATCTGTACCGCGACTAACCACAATCTTGAGTTATTGAGTTACAGTTTGGAGGGGGGGGGGGTAGGACTGCATTAATTTTGTAACGTCACTCACAAATTTTGTTTTATAAAGAATAAATATCCCAATGAGATGTAGATCGAATTTTATTGTCCTGTTTACCTAGTTACTATTTAAAATCTAATGTTTTTTTTTATAAAATATTATTAATTGACAATATAAATAATCCTAAAGTTATTTTAGTTAAACATCATTTTTAATACGGTGTGGGCATAACTCTAAATATTTGGGCTATAAAATTTCGATTCGATTCATCATCTCTTTGAACGTTAGGAATAGCGTATAATAGACAGGTAGTACAAATATGCAGTAAACTTTAATTATACCTGTAAGCAACAACTACTCAATAGTTGTTGCTTTATCAATTGCATTGAGTTAATAATGTAACATTTCATGTGCAACACGGTTTTTAATTCTAATATTAGGTATTACAGCCACTATTTCAAAATAAATATAAAAAAATTACGAAAAACACATCATTATAATAAAAGCATTTGAGAGTTTACTTGGTTGGCATTATAGTGTGGACAATTTTAGTTATTGCATTGAAAAGTCTTACAATTGCAAAATGTGCGTGCATAGTGGAGTTCCAATAAGGCAAAGTGAAAGAGTTCCGTCATTTCCATGTTCTGTATTTGCCTTCCACCCTCGCAATAAAGCCAGTTCCTGCCCAGTCCTGATCGTTAGAAAACAAAATATTGGTAGGCATATTGTCCTCTTGAGTAAAACGCAACGAGATAAAAAAATAGAGTATTTGGAACCATCTAATTTGCTTATCCTGCCTGCAAGAAGCTGATATAGCTCATTAGACTCTCTTGATACAGGTATTTGAAAGTGTAATGCCATGCATAATATTAATACACTTGTAAAATGATAGTAAACTTATAATGTTTTGTTATTTTTATGAAAATATTTATAGTTTGATGTTACCATAAAATTCTTTTAATCCTCTTGATCGTCGTATGGCTTAATATTGAAGCCTCTAAATTAAGCTAAGCTCTCAGTACTATCTGATAAAAGTTTGTAGTCTCATGGGAAACTTTTTATTTAATTCAATATTCGACTTTTCTCTTTGTTTTGTTTAATATTTGAATAAAAATAAAACTTGGAGGCTACTTATCTTTTACACCTTTTATTACCTTTTGTCAATTTAAAAATACAAATGCAGCACGAAGTATAATAGGCAAGGAAATAGATTTGAAATTAAAACTGTCTATGCTTTGTGAAACATATAAGATTCTTGTGTGCTGGTGTACATTTCTGTACTCAAGACTGAAATGTTTTAACAAGAACTAGTTTAATAATATGAAATACATAAGTAATTGTAGAACTAAAGGTGCTGATTGTTCCATGTTAATAATGACAAGATTCTAAGTATTATAAGTTAATAGTGAAACAAAATCACAATGAGTATTTTTAGTCTTCCCATATGTATTAAACAATATTCGTAAAGAGCCTCTAAATTCATGAAGAAAAGTCTGTGAGTATAACTTAAACTGGAGATGCATTATTAGTTTAGAATGTTAATTTGTACAACACTGATGTAATTATGGAAAAGTAATTCATTCGGTGATTGAGTGATTAAAACGTTAGAGTTTCACGTTTTAACTCTAAATAAACCATAATCTACATACTTCATAATCTAGAGAACAGCAAAATTCTTGTCTTTACTTTTTGAAGCACCTTATTGATTGATAGGCGAGGAAATCTGTGCGAAGACAAATAAACGGGTCGAGTACAAGAGGGGAGGTCAACACAAGAGGGTTGGGGGAAGAGCGGTCATGTTTGGCCAGCGGTTTAACAATGGCCTCAGTTGTTGGGTTTGATTGAGACAAATACTTGTGTCTTCCCCTCAAACTTTAGAGGCCACCTTTAATCTTGGGAACAAAGGGAAATTCCAAAATATTTTGCACTGATTCTTTATCTTATGACTGTGTGTTATTTCCAGGGCCCAATGACTAGTTCTAGGACGTTTTTTTACAAGTAATTTTAATCTCTGTAAATTAGAAATTTTATATTTTTAACAATTTATGAAATAAACAAGTTTTATGTATTGCACGAAGTTTAATAATGTTCTTCTGGAGTTAAAAGCAAGATGGTCGTCAGTACAGCTGGATCATAAGTGTTCATTTATTAACAATGATATACTATTTCATGGAACACGCATAGTTAATTTTTTTTTAAGAACTCTCAGATAGTTTCTTATATATTTAAGAGTTTGACTTGAGGATTATTGATTGAAACATCAATTTTTAACCTATATGTTTTGAAAAATTATTTTACAGATTACTCCCGTTAGCAATTCTCTGTGACAATTTCTGTGCATTATATTGTTTGGTATTATTTTTCTTATTATGATATTTAAAATATAGAACGTTCCCTCGGACAGTTAAATATGTTTTGTAATATTTAAGATAGAGCTACACAACTTACTGACCATAAAAATCTAATTTAAAATATATCCCGTAACCCGCTACTTGCTGAGGGGTAAGTCCCCAAGGAGTCGGAAGAAATTTTTAAATGTAAGCATAGGTTAATATCCAAATCAAATTTAAGGTCTTTCTTAGTAGAGGGTAATGTCCAAACCCGCGCTCAAAAGGACAATGAAGCTGGAAATGGCATCCGTTCAAAGATGACCGGAATTTTTAGTTAAACTATGTAAATAATAAACTATTAATGCTTGAATCATTGCCATTTCATTCCTATATCAAGCCGTTGTAATTGGATAAATAGCTCTAGCTCTGCCTGTAAATAAATTAATCAACTACCACGAACTTGGTTACTTTTATCTAATAATTGTAAATTCATGCCATCTTTGAACATCTATCATTTTTGGCTTGATTATCCATTTGAGCACGGGTTTTGGCATTGTTTTCTACTAAGAAAGACTTTTAGTTTAATGTGCCCACTAACCTGTGCATATATTTTAGATTTTCTTGCAACTCCATGTGGGCGTTGCTCTGAGAAAGTAGCGGGTTATATCTTAAATAACAATGGAATCAGAAATTAATTTTAATAATAATAATAATATATATCTTATATATATATAAAAATCTTGAGTCACGATGTATGTTGCCAATAAACTCCAAAACGACTGAACCAATTTCAATCAAATTTCACATGTATCCGTAATTTAGTCTAACTTAGAAGATAGGATAGTTATTATCTGAATTATTCGCTTATGTCGTGAATATAAACGAATAAAATGAAGAAAAGTTTTCAAAGCGCCTGCACATTATAACCTGCAATTACGAGATAGATACGTATATTAAACAGTGAAACACTATTTGAAGGCGCTAAGTTATGATGTATAATTGTCTAAACTAAATTTTTGGTTGAACTTAAAGGTTGAGTGGTAGACCACTTTGTAATAAAATACATTATGCATGTACAATACATTTTTGACATATTTTCTTGATCGTGACATCAAGGTAAAATCTACATCGGGGTTGGAAATATAATTTACTTCAACCAGAAATGCTCATACGCGGGCAAAACTTACGAAAAGCGTGCGAAGCCGCGGGAAACAGCTAGTATATATATATATATATATATATATATATATATAATAACAGAAATTAACATTTATATATTTTTTCTTTTAAAATAATATAATTATGAACAAATTTGAATATTTAGTAAAGTAGAACCGTGTTCAAAGTAATATAACATACTGATAGCACTGGAGCCTATAATAAGAAAAAAATACACTCGTCGTGAATCACATCATCAAATCACATCACCCGTTCGGTCTGTAGATTGAATAGGTCTGTTTTGTGAGTACAGAATGCAAAAAACTAGGTTTTTTCAAAATTATCTTATTGAATCGTATGAAAAAAATTCAAAACAGTTCTGAAAGACTTAAAAATTGTAATTGATTCACCTCTAAAACCTATACATGACATTACTATATGTTGTAAGAGGGGCCTTGTTATAGAATCAGTAATCTTGTACAATGGAATGATGAAATTACAATAACATTAAAATCAAAACAAATCTAGGCTAATACTATACTAAACTAAAATTTGGTAAGGATATGTGTGAACCTTATAATTCGTATTATACATTTGTCAATTTACGGTAGTGTAAGGAAAATCAAAACTCGGTTTCCATGAACAGTATGCAAGAAATCGTCCTCAGCCGAGGATTTGTCGGGAATCGCTCTCGTTTATCCGACATCAGTCACGGCGGCTTATCGGCGCTGATATTGTCACAGTCCCATTGTTCACTGTTCCTCAATGCATTTGTTCTCATCAGTAATGCCGTCTCTTTTGATTCTCTCATAATCAGTTCAGGATTACATTTATTTAAATACACTTTTGTAGTATTGCTCCTCACGCTGTCATCAAATATTAACGGTTCATTCAAATCAAGTGGGTACAGTCCCACTTAAATTTATCAAAATTTTCGATATATTCCAATTGTTATTGGTCCGTTGAGCTGTGAACTATAAAATTCTAGTGTATACAATTAGTTTCCCATTCTTATAATGCAGCAGTTTTTAGTACAACAACGTAATAAACCTTTAGAGGTCATATTAGACGGTTTGTGCTTTCATCATTATACTGTACTAGCAGTTACCCGTGCCTTCTCACGCAATTTCTTAGGTTTTACACCGTTATGACCACTTCAGGTTCGAGGGAATCATATTTCCGACTTCAATGTAGAATCGGTTTTCTGCCCACGGCCAAGAAAATATTGTAAAAAGTGTATATTTATGGTAATTTTAATTATTTTTTGCTCCAAAGCTGTAATGCCTCTCTCTCGATCAAGATACAAATACACCTCAGAGAAGGCTACTTTTGTGAAAAATTATAGCTTAGTTAGGTTTCATAACAGGATTTATATGTATAATAAAAGTTAGACTACATTGTTTGTTACATCTACACTGCTAGCAGTTACCTGCTCCTTTGCACGCAATTTAGTAGGCGTTGCATTAATATGACCACTGCTGGTTCAAGTGAAGTATATTTCCGACACCAACGTTGAGTTTGTTTTGTTGGCGCGATCAAGAAAATACGACACAGAGTTTATAATTATGGGCATTGTATTTTACTTCGTTCTTAATATGTTTTGTTCCATAGTTGATTTGGTTTTGTTTCCCGATCAAGAAAATATATATCACAGATCAGAGACGCCTACTTCTGACAATTTATTACATTTAACAGGCTCATTGAATTAATATTACACAACTTTAGAGGCGTAGTTGGTATTTTGGCACTTTAAAGACCAGTGAGGCGTAGCCCGGAAGGACTTTTATAATAAGAATAGGTCTATATTCATCCCAGGAACCATAAGAATGTACATGTAAAATGTCTACAAGCGTTTGAGTTGTTTAAGTGTGAAAACAAAACAAAAAACAAAGGCACTTTCGCGTTTATAATATTATTAGCATGAATATAATACCGTACTGAAATTTCAAAATGCGGGTATAAAAAGTTTTAATGATAATTTTGTCTACTTATAGAATTTGTCTTAACTCAACACATTTTAAACCAATAGTCAGAAACATCAATAATATTAAATATGCGTCAGGTACCATAAGCAGGCCAACCTTCAGTCTCTTTAAATAGTTGTGATGGTGATATAAACATTATTTCTGCGTTAGACAGTCCATTTTAACTGTTTCAAAATTAGAAAAAGATGATATTTTATATGTTGAACCCTTTCGATAACTTTCCATGTCGACCTACACCAAAACTTTAACATATTTTGTGTTTTAAAGTACAAATTGCCTCTCGACTCCTGTTCAGTACAACGATGAAATTAATCATAATCAATAAGTAAGTTTTTCGGAGTAATTAATTTGAAAAATTTCTTTGTGTATTATAATGAGGCGCCATAGTTAATTCAGTACTGAGAATGTGGGGAGACAATACGCACATCCCTCGATGCCAGGGACGCTGCAGGGGCCAAACAATTAGCCCCGAGCCAACCATAGAACTATCGGTGTTTGTTTGATTCTGAAAGGGTCTCCTCTGTTTCTGATGATGAATGGGTTGCCAAAACACGGCAAACTCATCAACCCCACATGTTCCCGCGTATATCTCCACGGGTACGTCCCTTCAGGTCGCTTTGCGCATTACTCCACGGAAACTGCATGTAGTTCGTAGTTTATCAGAGTAATTAAGCTAATACCTTTCCTTGTAAATCCCTTTCAAGTTTTTCATGTTTCCTTAAAAACCGTTCGTCTCATAGCTCTAAAAATTTATCCCAATGAACTATAATTGATTCCCATGATATGTTGGAATATGAAAGAAAAGCAGTTTCCCGGAATCTAATGCAATTAGATACGAACAATGTTATATCCACGTATATCATAAAATACAGCATATTTTTCCTTGTTCCATTTGTATTGTTACAGGAAATAACTATTAATACTAGGAAGACACTTTAAAGCGTAAATCGAATACAATATTCCATGATCGGAATTTATTGTAAATAACTGCGAAATAAAATCTTTCTCTATAAAAAAATGTATGGAAAAACCTGAGTATATTTAAACCATATCATTTGCAAATTTTGCAGAATGTTATACTGCTATCAGAACTACTTTCATAACTACCACACGTCTACAATGGAAGGACAGGACGCAGGGGAGTGTGATGGAAATCCTACGTCAATATACATTTCGTCCTACATTATTTGTTTATTATTAGAACATAATATCGAAAACCAAATTTCATAAGATTTATTAACTACGAAATAGCGGCTATTGAAATAATATCTACATTGAACCTTTAACGACCGCCAATGTTTTCTAGGATAAATATTTTAGGAAATGTACAAACAATTGAGTACATAAAGTATGCACTAATCGCAATTTTCAATTCGTTCATAATATGTTTGTTGTTAGTTTTAAAGGTGAATAAAACGAGTACCGGTAGTTGTGTTGATAAGATCTTGTTTAGTATTATAGAACATAGTATTAAAATCAATATGCCAGCATTAAATTTTGTTAACATATTCGTATTCATTTATTATGTCGACATCCGCCTAGCCTTGTACGTTTTCAAAATTTTAAAGTTGTTTATACGGACTTAAAATAAGTTATACAGACTTTGGAAATCTGCAATTGTAAACATTATCAAAATCAGCCGTTTGAGAAAAATGTATAAGATAGTATGACACTTTCGTTGATGATTTTTAAAGGATAGAGGTTATGAGTTTAAAAGAAGATAACGGCTATTGTAGCAATATAGGCCTGGAAAGCAAATTTAGGGTAAATGGGACGTAACGGACGAAATGAGACTACGCCAAGCTTGGCTCGCACATACTAAAAGGAAGCAGATAAGGGCAGCCCAATACCCGTATTATCAGTCTTTATCTGAGGCTCGGTCTTTGAATAAAATTCAAAATACAAAAATGCACTTTTTAAAAGTAACTTTTTTAAACACGTCCCCCTATTGTTATATTCCGCCTTATTAATATAAATTTAAAAGTACTTTGTTAGCAATAATGAAAGGTACAGCAGTACTGTAGTTGTTTTCTTGTGAAGTTCCCTAAGGAAGGAAGTTCGATTGTAGCGGTGGTATCTTTTAGTTGTTTCGAACTGATTGATTTCCCCGGCGTCCTGTTGTCCTTGCCCTGTTGTCTCCTTCAGTTTTCTTAGGATTGGCATATATCTGGATTGTGTTGCAGCAGAGTAAAATCAGGTATATAAATATTGTTTTAAATAAAATTTAATGTCACTGTAACAGTGAATCAAAACTATTTCTAGACAGATGAAATAGTTTTTAACCAAATAAATATGAGAAAAAAGTATTTTACCTTACACAGTCCTCGTTTCCTTATTATAAACTGATTTCTCAGCGTAAAGTGTGTCGAAGGATATAAATAATATATTTCCGCTGCAGAGTCATCAAGTGTACTATAGCCACACTAAAAAAGAGTTTTATTAAACATTAAAAATTTAGGACTGAATACTAAATTAGTTAGCCAACCTACCTAACCTAATTCGCTTGACATGGTGAAAGACTAATTCGCGTTGACAAGTAATTAACTATCTTCTTGTCATGTCGTTTATGTCCTTGTCTAGTTAAATCCAAATATCTAAACTAATATTATTTGAAAATTCTCTTGTTCGTCCTGGGCTACTGTGACAATTTTATGGATTTATTATTTTGTTATTATTCTATTATATTTACTCTTCTGCTTTATGTGCCCTGCTATATATATTTATGTTTTTGTATTCATGATTGTGTTGATTATGTGTTCTTAAATAATTAGTGTTGGGTTCTAAAATTGCATCATGCCTGAACTATACACAACACGGGTTTGTGATAGGAATTATAAGGGAATCGACGTTTTGTTGTTTGATCAAGTCCTAGATCTAGCTGTGTTAATGCAATTTGGTTACTTTAAATTAAGTTCATTTCACCTGCGGTCTTACCGAGGTAAACACTGGGAAGTGAGAGCCCTAGGGATTGAGCTTCATGTGGATTCTGTCCCTGATCTTGATTCCTGTTTTTACACCAAGCTAACAGTAGTATTTCTGTGCATTCTCTTATAAATGAGACGGACAAAAATATTAGTTTTGCATTACGTTTTGTAACTATTGTGATAACATGCACGGAGTTATTGCCTGAGTGTTATCGAAGCCTACACTGGAGGGGTTTGAAAAGCCCCATTTCTGTCTGTCTGCCAGTCCGCTTATAGTCAGTCTCGAGAACGAACTGAGCTACAGATTTAAAATCTTCGCCTGAAGATTCATTTGTATATAAGTTATAAATTTGTAAAACACTCTGTACACTGATATGACATAATATCTGGGACATATACTTAGTTGTGACATAGTAGCACACGAAACCTAATGTAATTAGTTATAACATTGAAATTTTGTATGCAATCTGCAATAATACAAGTGGATTCTTTCATGCGAGCAAATAAATGGTTTTTAAATCAAATTCAATTTACGCTTTGAGACAGCGAAACAATACAATATTATAAAGAAACTTTGATATTGTTATTACAAATAAAACATGAATGCTCTATCAAAAAGTTAACTTTGATATCTTTACAATTAATAAAGATAAAGACACCAGGCTTGTATCACTAACTGAACGCCAAAGGCAGTTGTTTGTTCGCGCCAAATAATTAACTCACTGGCCGTCGTTAATTATTCTTTTGAAGTGATGCAATTTTGAGGGCGTTTAGCACTTAACGAGTTACGGGAAATTCAAATTACGATGCTGACCCGATTACACAAACAACTGAGATCTCTGGGCTCGATGTGTCGGACACTCTCGCTCCGGGCTCTCCTCTCTATTTACATGTCAAAGGCGGCTGATATTGAATCACAGGTCATTTTGTAGCTCTCCGGACATCTTGTTTCTACGCGCCGGGCTGAGTCGGGTATGTCCCTACATCCATTTACTTCGGCGAGTCCCCTAAGGAGACACATTAACGGAATCTTTCACAGAGTGACACGAATGTATCATGCATTAGTATAGCGGCCATTAAACTTTATTGCTACCTTTTTTACTTTTTTAACCTTCGTTAATGTCACTTATAGTTTATTCAGTGTATAGTTTTTTTCGCTCCTACATATGATAGTGATTTATATTTTTATTGTAGTAATTAACACGGGATTTAGGATTTTAATAATACTAGGCCTATTGCGCACATATCAAATCCAACAAATTAAGATTCACTTATATAAATTAGATATTAATACTTAGGAAGAGGCCACCAGTAGACACACTTTTTGATGAGAACATGTAGTTCCTTCTCTAATAATCAAACGGAATATGAATTAAATATTATTATAATGACTACTGTGTTTTAGACAGCTGTCTTCAATTAGCTATACTATGTGTAGTTAAACAATGATAGTCAACTAGCTATACTATGTGTAGTTAAACAATTATAGTCAACTAGCTATACTATGTGTAGTTAAACATTGATAGTCAACTAGCTATACTAGGTGTAGTTAAACATTGATAGTCAACTAGCTATACTATGTGTAGTTAAACATTGATAGTCAACTAGCTATACTATGTGTAGTTAAACATTGATAGTCAACTAGCTATACTATGTGTAGTTAAACATTGATAGTCAACTAGCTATACTATGTGTAGTTAAACATTGATAGTCAACTAGCTATACTATGTGTAGTTAAACATTGATAGTCAACTAGCTATACTATGTGTAGCTAAACAGTTTTATTCATCTAACTATACTATGTGTAGTTAAAGAGTGATAGTCAACTATCTGTACTACCTGTAGTTAAACAGTTATAGCCAACTGCTGATTTGCCGGATCGGAATGAAATAAAAAACACACATTTGTTTTAAATGGATTATTAAATAAAATTTGTTTCTCGATGTTGTCTGCTGCATGTTTAGAAGCACAATTGAATAGTTGGTTAATTGTTCATGTAATAATTAACTGCATCCTGGGATATCTTATTTATTTAATATTTATGAATAATACATTTTGTATTATTACAAATTAAAACTATCAAGTAATTACGGGAAGGTCAAAGACTTTTATTCCAGTTTTACTCTCTGCCAGGATAATAAAGTACATGCGATATATTTTAAATTGGTTTTGCCTGCTTTTAACTGATTGGTTTATTGTGGTACGATCTGCATAAATCGTTACCTATAGCATCCAGCTGAGCGCGAACATTTTTCTTATTTACAGACCATAAAAAGACGTAGAACCTAGATAATACGTGATGTATGGAATATCATTTTGGCAAAATAGATGCGCGTGACTGTAGTGATGCCCTTAGTTTTAAGCTAAGGAAAATTGTATTTATGTTGATTTTCTCATTTCATCTTCACTTAAAAGCACAAAAGAAACATTTTGAGAAGTGATGCGATCTAATACATCCTATCTGGTTTTGAAACATTGCATTATATTTTAATCAAACATGGTTATCGCTTATGCCAATTTATTCTCCAACACAAAGCATGGTTTTGTGAATCCGCAGTTGATTAATAAACAACTATTATTAACTAGCATTTAACACCCTAATAATATGTTCTGCTAATGAGGAAAAGCAGTGGAATACATCAAGATTTTATGAAAAATGAATACTTCTTTAATTTAAACATACATATACATGTATTCCTAGGTTATGAAGGCCCAATGGTTATATAATTCGCCTAATATATGTCTCATTACTTCTCATCCACACGTAACAAGTAGATAAGTAAAAACAATAACACAACAATTCTTGACAGTTCTGATGTTCGAAAATATCTGGCAATACATCCAGAACTGAACCTCAATAATGCCGCTTTACTCGTCCTGATCCCCCGGGTTTCTGCAGTGGAGCGCGGAATATTCGAATACACCCTTTTTACTAATGATGAATGAGTTGAGCTTTCATCATTCCACATGTTCCCGTTCATTATGTAACCTTCGCTAGGTTTCGATACCATTGTGGCGACGTTCTTTGAGCTCCGACTGGGATTCAGGTATTTTACGTTTGACGATACGTTATTTAACTGTCATATTTGGTTTCTCTGATTAAGACCCGAGGAGTGACAGATCATCATTAGAGAGGGTACGTAACCCTTGGGCTGCTCATTCCGACCCTTTTGTCTCTATTGTTTGACCCTTTGATTTTATAAACGAAAGGACGTCACTTTTTGGCAATCCAACGTCATTTATTTTACTTACGTCTATAGATTGTGCGAATTTAAGATGTTTAGACATTAAAACATTGTCATAGAACCAAACATGATTTAAAATGCCTTTAAATCACGTATTATGTTTTACCATGTGGTTGGTTGATCAAATCTGTACTCTCATTTCCAAATATTTATTACCATTTATGTAAGTTATTTGTACTGAAATTAAAACATCCTGGTTATTATTTCTAAAATATCTTATCGGAATATTATAGTTTTCTATAGTATGAACTGATTCTCCCAAATTCCTTATTAATTATGTGCTTAATGGTATGAACTATTTTTCAAGATTTTAGGGAAATACAAGGTGTAGTCAGCATTAAACGTCTAGTAAAATATATTATAGAAGCATATACTATTTACATTTTGTATTATATATAATATATATAGTAGGCAGTTACAATAATGTTTGGTAAACAGTAACAATAAGGAGGAGGTAATATTTGCCGTCAACTTACTTCGGCATAGCGGCAATATTTGAAAGCCGGTGCCATTTTAGTAATAACGGGCCGAAGTAACAAAGTCTTCAAGTAACTTCATGAGAATAGGAGGAAAAACGTCGTACGGAAATATCATACTTTAGCTAGACGACAATATTGCACGATCTTTATTATTATACAAATGTCAATATCACAGTTGGATCTGACATTTTCTATACATGTTACGTTCTGTTCATTTGTTATTTATTTGTTCGTTGTGTATTTTGTGCACAAATATATATTTAAAAATAGCTGACTATATGAATGATGTACATATCCGTAATATGTATATTAAAAAAAAAAATACAAAATTCCTGCAGTACTCACTGGATTTACTGGTACTATTGCTGTGTTCAGTGGCTATCGTAGACTGTTTTACAGATGAAATAAAATTATACAGTTTTACTCTTAAAAGCCCAGATTTCAAGGGGAGACTACCGAAATCTGTAAATATTGTGTATATATGGCATTACACATTAATAAGTGATATTTAAGACACCATGACTTTTAAAATGGTAAGCGTAAACTTTAATTTTATATTATTGAACTTCTTTCAGATTGATCCTACGGACTTTCCATTTTTGTTTGTGTATTTTTTAGTTTTTATACGTATAATCCTAATATTTCTATGTACAAAATGTTTTAAGTGGCTAAGAGTAAAGTTAGAGTGTTATGTGGGAAACCAATATAAGGTTAAAACAACGACTGAAGAAAGGTGTTTGTATTCCGGCAAGTTTTGTATTCAATAATATTATTGGATAGATTTATTCAGAAAAAATGTATGTAAATTCCAGAGTTAGCCCTGTGATCATGGTGTTTGTAAGCCCTAGTATTATTTTGTCGAGGATGATGAATGATGCGGCAACCCTTGATGGAACAAATTGACTCCAGTGGCTGTAATGTGTGTGGAGGATCAGCCGAGTGATGGGGTGATCGATTGCCCCAGTGCGGGCTCGCTGTCACGGTGCGATGTGGAACATTAATTATACATTTTACGCGGTTATGTATTGAAAAATAAAAATAAATATCTAACCCAAGACAGGTGTTAGCTGTACTAAAAGTTATGCCCCTTTATACTTATTTGAATATTTACCTTTTTAAATCGTCATTATCTGTCAGTTGTTCGTCCTTGTGTATCCAAGTCGATAACTGTGTGATAACTCTTGATATCAAGAGTCTTAGAGATTTCAAACTTGAGAAATATGTTCCTCTTCGTCCAAGGAAGAAACCTATTGATTTTGGGATCAAAAGGTCAAAAAGCTATCATTATATCTATCTTTTTGCGATAACTCTTGATAGAAAGGACCTAGATGTTTCAAACTTGGTACACATACTCTTCTTGGCCCAAGGAAAAATTCTATTAATTTTGAAATAAAAAGTCAAAGAGTTGTCCGTCTATCCATCCGTGTGATAAGTTTCGATGGAACGCTCTAAAGTCTTAAAATGTGGTACATAGGTTTTCAAGGAATAACTGTATTGTTGTTGTGCCAAAAGTTCAAAGAGAAGCAAATTAGCATTAATCTGAGGAAAGACATTAATTACGTTTTCCCTGGTTAAATCAGTTTATTTGGAATATTATCTAATTGGTGTAAAAATTAGAAATGTCTTTTACAGACAAAATATAACAAGAATACTTTGGAAGCTAGACCTTAACTAATTTGAGATCCCCTTTTCTAATCTACAATGACATAACAATACCAAACATAATCTAACAGAACCTATCATAGTCTAATATAATATATTTTAATCTAAGCAGATAGCGAACCTAAGCCAGTGCATGTTAATCAGAATGCAGTGTAGCTACTTTGTCACCTTAAAAAGTCTTCAGAATGTTTAATTCCATAAATTTTGCATGAAAGATTCTCGTAAATTTAACTCAACCTAACGTAACTGATTATAATTTAACCTAACTGAACTCTCAACCTAAGATACCCTAATTAATATAGTGCTTTAGTTCGGTCACTATAGACATTAATTATATTGTCGTGTTCCGCACTTATTCCACACACTGTACCAAGAATAAAGTTTTTGTACTAAAGCACTATCTGATGATTTAAAGAGGTATACTTGATATCAGTTTGATACATTTTTCTTGATTTAAGTCTATTAATAAAATGATAAAAGATGTTTCAACAAATATTTCTGTATTATGTATTATATAGATGCACAAAACAACTATTTCTATACTACAGCAACTTTGATTTGATACATTTAATTTGTGTGACATTGAAGTGATGTTGTTTTGTTGCATTGAAGTCAGATAAACATAATAACCAAAACTTTAAGGGCAATAGTTTAACGGAAACATTGTAAGTATCATTATCTTCTTATTTATTTTTAATTTCTGAACTGTGTATCTCCTCTACAGATTGGTATACACACAGACGGTGAGGAGGGGGATGTTCCACTATACCTGCCAGTAAGTAGCATTAGGGAACGTCTTGATCTCATCTTCTGAGCATCATTATTCATTTCACTTCGCTTCGGTATACCGTATCTTTCAATTACATAAGTTTTAAGAGGTATAAGCCCTTAGGACATTCTATGGGTTAGCTCATTAATAAAAGATAAAATTGATCGGTTTTATTCTTACATGAGGGGAAGTTAGAAAATTATGTTTGTACAATGATTACAACGAAGAGAAAAAATTACTGTTATTTATAAATAGTTATACAATTGTAAAATAATAAGATTTACATTTGAAGTCGTTTTGCTTAAGTTATATTATTTTATTGAGTCTACAAACAAATAAGGCGGTGAAAAAATAAGTAGTAGCCATTAATCTCTAACTAAATAACTATGGCTCTATTGAAATATATTTAATATCAAATTTATGAATGTATGGCACTTTAATAGCTGCATTAAGTATTCCATTTTGAAGAAAACTAAATATAATTAAATCCAAATCAAGTGAAGATTTGACGTTACATAGTTATTTTCATAAATAAAGCATAATAACTAGTTTGTAATTATGAAATGATTGTTGAACAGTTTATCCACCAAATTTCACAATAATGAGTCATTTTAGCAAAACATAAATTTGCTATAAGATACAAGACAAGAAAATGAAGTAAAAAACACTAATTTAGTTAGTTATTTTGTACTATCTTACTATTTAAAATATTAAGACACTCTTTTTCCATTGATGATGGATAGAACCGTAAGTAGTTAATGTTATGCAAATTCCTATAATTAAAGTTCCCAGTGCTTAATGCACACTGATCCAGCACGGTCATTCTGATATGACCACACTCGCCAAGGGCTCTTTCCTCTATTTACATATCAAAGCCAGTCTCCGTATTGAATAACCTAACACCGTATATCTCATGGGACCTGTTACAGGAACCGAAATCAACCCAATACTTATGAAGTGGACATGAATACCTCCTCGTTCACATCTCGTGTAGTGAGCCTTTGGTTCAAAAACAAATCTTTCATTTATTTACTGTCTTTAGATCTAAATCCAGTCAAAAAGCGATTAAATTACAACATCGCCTTTTAAATGACGTCTATTATAAGTGAATAATCAAGAGCCAAGGAAAAATCAAACCTCTTTTAAACTCAGACTTAAATTAGTTATGTCAAGTAAAACAATGCTCAGGCATTCATCGTAAAAATCTTGTTTTTGGACTGAACAATGAAAAGTGCCTTCACTAGGTTGGGTCACATATGTAAATTATTTGTCTTTGGAATAATGAATAAAATCCTCATGTGAGTTAGATTCCACACCTGAAATCAGCTTAAGACTTACCCCCAAAGTCATTTCACAATACACTTTCGGTTTATAAGCCTCAAATTACGAATTAAAATTCCGTATCTTAAAAATTCTATACATTATATAACGAACCTAATACATTTTAAGGAAGTCGCATGTCCTATGAATATTCAAATCAAGTAAGATGTCCCGATAACAACATT
Organism: Homalodisca vitripennis; assembly: GCF_021130785.1. Lineage (NCBI taxonomy): Eukaryota > Metazoa > Arthropoda > Insecta > Hemiptera > Cicadellidae > Homalodisca > Homalodisca vitripennis. The sequence continues at coordinate 92,557,423 of NC_060210.1, forward strand.
TTTCAATATTTTAAATAATATGTATATTGCATTTTTCGTACAATACATCTGTCAAAACATCCCTGTTGAATAGATATAGTAATGTAACTTTAATTTGATTTTGGAGACGTAGTTATTTATGTTTGCCTTTGCTGGAGTATTAAGCATGAAATGAAAAGTTTGTTAAATTGTTTTTACTTATCAATATTGACCTTTATCAGTTATAAATGTTATAAAATTTAAAATGGATCATACATACATATCTTATTATAACAGAAAAAAACAAAAACTTTGCCAGAATTTAAATTTATTCTAGAACTCCTCCCTAGAGTTTTAAATAACTTGCATTGTATTTGTTAAATGTACTTTTGGATACATAAGCTTTTCAATATCCCAGCTCAACGAAACGGCTCTTCAGTTATCGTGGGGAGAGATAAATGAGATTATACATTCAGACTAGGTTTTTAAACTACATGCATTTGACAGAACTACAGGGCAGAACAGGAGTTTGGTACTTTCGTAGAAATAAATGTCCAGAACTCGTAAGCAGGTGAGTTTCGTACAGGATAAAAAAAGAACTGGCAAATATTTGTTGATAGTATTTTCTGTTATTGACAATTTTATCACATGTTTACGTTATGCGCTAATAAAAAGAACTTAACCCTAAAACAGTATCATACTTAAATCTATATTTTTAATGGCTACTGTATTAAGATGCTGTTTCTGCTTCAAAAACGTCCACTTCGTGAGTCCTTGTCTGTTGTAGGCAGATTTCGTAGGTGTTTTTAATCAAAATATATATATTAAGTTTCAAGCCTGCAAAAATTCTTTTGCAAAGCGTTTTTTAAGTCGTTTATACAACTTGAAAAAGCGTCATATTCCAGAATCGTACGGAATGCTTTATAATATATAGCAGTGGAATCATAACTGCACTCTCTAAAGCATTTACGAGTACAAACTAAAAGTCTTTGCAACTAATATTTATCTTCGTGTTAATTCTTTTCCTGGATTATAAATTTGGAAGATGGCATTGTGTAAAAGTTTAATAATACTCTCAAGGAGATAAGATAATTTTGTCTTTGTGGTTGAAGGGGCTACAGCCAGTCAGACATCAAGAAACATACCCAATGTCCCTTTCTGTAAGGTTATGTACTGCCTGAGTTTAAATGATATCTTCCTTAAGCACTCTTGTTAATTAAACTCTTAATATACAAATATTCAACATGACTCATTTTTTAAGTAATTAACAAATATACCAACAAAATCTATTTGGACATTTGTTAATCATCCAAACCTTAATAATCTGGAATGCAGACACACACATTCACTAGTTGAGAAGCAAAATAAGTTTTGGCCAGAAACGGGACTAGAGCGAGTCCAGTTCTTCATTACACTTGTCATTTACAAGGGTAGCGGTCTGCCCTACAGCCCTACTGCTCTATTGTCTGTCCTCTGACCTTTACCCACCCTTGTGTTCGTGGGTTTTAATTTAAACTCTGCAAAAAATCGTGAGAAATGAGACTGTATTCAATTTATTCAAGTTATTTATCAAATAACAAACAATTCAAAGATTATTGACATTTTATATATTCCTTTTTCTGTTCAAGTGCAAACTATTCTTGGAAACTAGCTTCAAACTAATCAAGATGAGAACCTAATAAAGATATGTGGTCGCCTACATTTTCAACCTACATAACATTTAACATATTTCAACGATTCTCCCATTTTTAATGAACATTAGCAAAATCTATCACTCGAGGGGCTGGAAAAAGTATCATTTTTGTTTGTCTGCTTATATCTACGCACGATATCTCTGAAACCAGCTTACCTATACACTTGAAGTTATGCATGAGGCTTCATTTCTACGTAGAAAACATAGCTCGATTATGGTACATGCCACTCTATGAAAGTTTGCTGAGTATTAGTGAGCGTTTTTACATCGGTTTTGTATATAAGAATGATGTTACGACGAGCAAATAGCAGAATACGTAAATACGTATGTAAGCGAACTGAGTACAATCATGTGTTATACAATTGACATTTAATATTCTATATACTAACACATGTAGCTATAGACTTGAAATTTTGCATTCAACCTCAGCGAAGCCTGTCATGCGATACGTGTTTTAGAAACCCTAACTTGAACATCGAGAAAAATGAGTGCATAACAACAAGGGTGAAAAAGGAGACAACCTTATATTTTTTCACTAAACGAGGAGCTGTTATGAATTTTGTGCTTTATCTTTTTATTTTCTCATAAGTTAAGCATCAAATTATTGCGGTAGTTTCTATTAACAAATTTGAATAAGATAGTCTAAGCAAGAAACGACTCAATTGGTTTCACTGTAAGCAAATTGATTCATACTAAAGTGGTTTAAGTGGGCCAAAACCTTTTTGTAACATAGCAAGGATTCCCAGGATTGAGGGCGAAGATGAGTAAGTAACCTGGAAGGACAGGAATGACTCTAAGCCGGTACAGAGCGGAGGGAGGATTGCGCATCCCTTACAATCCTGGGATAAAGGGATATCACTTCACCCTTTAGCTGTCGAGTGTAGAAAATCCCTGTAAGTGTGAAGTCGGACTCATTTTTCAGGGGTTGTATTCGCATTTTTATTTTATCTTGCATATAATATCTATATATCATGAAGGTAGTTTGATTACTGTGTTACTAAGTAGTCTTTTGCTAGTGATATACTCGTAAAAATACACATCTAGTAGTAAAAAGTAATATTTTTAGCGTTATTATGACAACGATTTACAACTGACCCAGCACGGTTCATACGATAGTTTAAGTAAAAGTGAGAAACAGTTGTTTTCTTTACGAGTACTTGAATTTATTTAAAACTGCTTAAAAAATGTATCTACAGATTAGTTAAACATAAAAAAGTCTTTCTTAGGCATTTTAAATAAATGGGCATTTAAAAGGCCTTTAAATAGGCATTGAAAGAAATTACATAAAATTGGCTTTATTACGGCGAAGTTAGAAATACGAAGTCCTCTCTTACACTAAACCTGAAATGAAAAGAGTTCGTTATGTAACAAAATCCGACCAATAAACCAGGTTTTGAGGATTTTCATGTGCATCTATCTACATTTGGGAAATATCTTTAATTACGAGTTCGTTATCCAACCAAACTGGATTACTCTCTGTCCAGAGGTTTTTCACCGCCGTAAACGCTCTCGAAATATATGGGAAATCAGTTTTTCAACTAGACTAGTTTTGCTAATCCTGATTTGGTCTAATAAATTGTATTACAAGTGCTATTCTCATACCAAAATAAAAATACTACAAATGCAATATACTTATAACATATTACAGCTATGGTTTAAATGTATAGGACTGTATTAAAACTATCGTTCCAATACTTTAACATATAAGAATTATACCAAGCTAAGATTCTTTCTCTCTTTTCTTGAGATAGTATATTTAAAATATAAGTATTTCAGTATTTTTTAAATTAAAAAAGTTCCTTTTCTCTATGGTAACAGTTGGTAATACAAGTAGTAAGGAAATTATGGGGATGTGCGTGCAAAGCTCTACAATCCACAGCTGTCGGGACAGATTAGAGGATTTTTGAGACTTAACGTGTAAAATTTGCAGTTATTAATTTTCGTGTAAAACATCGTCTTTATCAATAGGAATATGTCTTATTCTGTTAAAGATTAATGGAATAATCTATTGAGTATAATTTATAATTTTTCTAACAGAATTATTGAAAAATTAAACAACTGTTTTTAAGAATTTTGTGTTCGATACTGTGCTATTTGTTGGAAAAGTCTTCCTTACACTGTACTAATGAAGCTATATTAGTAATAAATACTTAATTGTATTATGTTTTGTACATATAATCATATTCCTAGTGCAAAAAGCTGAAAATGCGAAACAGTAGTACTTATTCCTATGTACAGGTACGTTTGGAAAATATATGTACTTAATGACGTGCATCTTATCTGTGAGATAAAGTATTTAAGCTACATTACTTTCTTTTTTGTTTTAATTGACAGCCTAAGTGAGGACAGTTCAGATATTTCTGGTTTTACGTTATTGCGAATTGCCAAGCATAATCCTGAAGTATCTGAATAGCCGTTGAATTGTAAAGAAGTTTCGATACCGCAAAGAGAAAGAGAATTGACAGAGGCAATACTTTAATTGAACGTATTCGAAGAGGTTTTTAATAAGACCTGTTTTTATTAAACCAGAATGCACGCAGTAAAAGGAGCAGGGGTGGGATATATTGGTGGGGGTGGGGGGGGGGGCAAACGCCCGACGTTTATTCCGTCAATGTTCGATTTACAATGGTGATTTCTCTCTCTTCCGCAGCTGATTGATTTCCCTTGCGTCCTCTTGGTGTAACTCATCTTTACTCTTCATGTTTCATAGATGTGAGTTTTATTTTTTTTTTACAAAAACTGACTCTGTTTGTTGGATATTATTGTTTATAATCGAACTTAATTAAGTTTTTATTTATTTTAGATTTGTAAAAATAAGCACGATAATTATATAAGTGAGAGTTATCACGTTGTTATATTGCGAACGTTTGTGTGAAGATTAATACCATTATCATTACTATCTATCGGAATATGTTTCATATGTATCTTTGATTTTCGCACTATAACCTGACTTATAATTCTAACGTACAATGTGCTTTCAGTTCTTCCAACGCTAAGCTCTGTCAGTCAACGAAGCACGTTCTGATATATCAGTTAAAATATAATTTATCCTGGAAGTTTTTTTAAAAAGATTGCCACCTTTCTCGCTTTTTTGGGTATCTGGAAATACTCCTGAAATTAAAAGTGAATTTGTATAACTTACAGATTTTATAATTTCTGTAACTTTAACCACCTCACTGAAAAGTAACGAAAAACAGTTCATTTCGGTGGAAGTTGATCACGCTTTAAGAATCTACAACAGTTCCGAGTATTTAGTTTACATCAATATTGATAACTCTACTTTTATCAATGACATGTCACTAATAAAAATTTTACAAAATTCCTCATTTAAAGAAGAAATAGAATAAAAATTTTATAAACCGATGTTTTATTTTAAATTTTATTTACCGAGACCCAAAACTAAGTGCTAAGTGCCAACAATCATTATATATATATATATATATATATATATATATATATATATATATAGATTTTAAATGTTTTAAATGTAAACTGATTCAAAATGTCGCTCAGCCACATTTATGGTTTGACATGCAGCATTACTCATTATTGTGTATGTAGAAACTAAGTATCATGCAAGTTGTAATGACTATGAATGAAATTTTTTTCAAGATATCTTGCCACATGTTACACTCACAATTTTGCTCATTAGTTTAAAATTCAAAGTAGTGTTCACATGCAAAAGATTCGGTGATATAAGGATATAAGGTGATATATCCTTGTCACCGATTTTTAAGTTGATTTTCCAGCTTTTCTTTATACTCTATGAAAAAAAGATATCTGATGTTAAAATCTCATATTATTGTACTGAGTATGATTACAAATGTATTTATTCTGCTATTCGGTCGTTGCCATCATGGTTCCCCTAAACACCAATATAATACTTGATAACTCTTAACCAATTGTAATGAGGTGGTGTAACATCTAAATGTCTATATGTCAATTTGTTTTATAGATATCTCGAAGACAGACAGACAGGTAAACATACAGATATAAATTATATTTTGAAGCCTCTCGAGACATAGGCTTCACTAGCGCTAAGTCAATAAACAAGATCTTTCGACCAAATAAGATCTTTGATTATCATGAGACTTCAAGATAACATGTTTTTAAAAGCTTATGGGAACAAATCAGCCACTGAAAATTTACTGTAGCAATAACTTTGGTTAAATTACATTGTTGTCGAAACAAGTGATTTATTTTCAGTTTAATATTCATAGCGGCAACCGTAACGAAATCTATCGGTCTTTCGACTGAAATGGATGTTTTGTTTGTCTTCCCTAGATACGAATATAAGAGTGATTGAATATAGTTAAATATACAGGATAATAACTACGCCCCTAACAATTATTATATTAATTATATAGATATTAACCGCCTACTTTACACGAAACATGTCTAAAAAATGGCCAAAAACAATTTGAGTTAAAGGAGGTAAAAATTGATAGCGTTGTACTTAAAGTGTATATATACTTTTTATTTTGAATGGGAAGGTGTAAATACTTAAATGTGTGGTTAAATAAAATTATTAACTATTCTGTTAAGGGTGCTTATCTTCTAACCAAGCAAGCATTTTCCCCTTAGTCATACAGTAGTTTTATCCTTTGAATTTTTATGGTCGTAAATAAACATACGCAATTATATATTTTTATATAATTTTATTTGTTTAAAACCACTTATTACCAATGCAATCTCTATATCTCTCATAGGCAACGCGTCTAAATGTAGTTTGATAAACAGACAATTATGATTAATTTATAATGACATAACCAAAAGAACGTATGACTTTTACACATATATCCTTTGATGTATAATAGAACATAAAATATTTTGACAGTGTTACCAACCTAGCGCTGACCACCTGACTTACTTACTTAGCCTTTCGAAGTCTCCAGTCCCATTTACATGTCAAAGCTCAACTCCCTATTGAATAACCGAACACTCTGTACCTCACCGCTACATCACTTGACTTGTAACGTCACGGGCTGAATTGATTTCGTTGCCTTGACGCTTTGGGAGTTACGCAGAAATATCCGTAACTCTTTTATCTTTCTTGCTAACGCAGACGCTTTTATTTAAGAAGAGATTCCAATAACTTTTATAGACTTATGATTCTTTTCCAGCGATCCTATTCCATTAGCACACAATTCTAACTGTGTGAAAGGTTTATTTGTGTTAACGAAAGTTATAATTGTTATTTTTGATGTTATCTATAGTAATTGTGTCTTTTACAATTTAATCATTAGCTAGAGCATGTGAAATATTAATACAGGTGACCTTGAATTTTTCGGATAAGTTTATTGACGGTCAGCTTACAATAATCCTAAATTACTAATAGCTTCTTTAACATGGGTATTATAATAGCAATAAAATATATAATTTTAATTTTCTCATGAGAACAAGTAAAGAAGAATAGATCATAAAAATAAAATAAAAATAGAATAGATCTAACATAATAAACACAATTGAATTTGCATTTTTCAGACCATACAAAATATTGGTCTTCTTTACGTATAAAGAAGATATACCGTAATGAATTTTAAAATAATGTATCGTGTATATTTACATATATTAAAGTAAAGTAGCCAAACTCGTACTTTTTAGTTAGTACCATATTTTTTACTAAGCTAGATAATATTGAAACCATGTTGTTTATAATAATTGTCTTTTATTATTTTTATGTAAGAAACATGTGGACTAGATTTATCAACACGGTTTATGAACAGTCTGTGTATATGTTACAATCATAATTAAATATTCGAATATAAATACACGGCATACAACATTTAGAATCTTAAATTGTAATCATTTCATCTGAGAATTTAATAAGTTTTAGAACATGTTTGTAAATTCAAAACAGTTCTCAGACAGAAAAATGTTTTTGTAATAATGCCTCCTTAAATCCATAAAGTGCTGCTCGACGTACAAAGTGAGACAATGTTTTATCAGATAAAATACGATACGTTTGACACAGTGGACAGTAAGTATTTATTGTATTGTCTGTGTTTCTGCAGAGATTGTGGTATAAAAACTGTGCCATTGAAGTTTGAAACATGACCGGTGCGATATTTATCACAGTTGTCGGTACAATACCGATGCGGCAGACACAGTAATATCAATAACACGTTTATTATGCTCCGAAGTAACTTATAAATTTACGATTCTCGTATCATTAGTCCCAAGGGCTTTAATAGACGAACTATCGGAGAATATTGTTTAAAGAAATAAAGTAAAAAGTACACAGAGTGGTTGATTTGTGAATATTCAATCTCTTCTTGAAAGGTAAAGGAGTGAGGGTTCGTTGAGGCAAGGCTTCCTAGGGAAATGAAATAGTGCTACATTGAAATAAATTTGAATTAACAAAGTTTTTTAATGGGTTGTAATGTTTGAAATATCAGTAACAACAGTAGATCTAGTTCATGATGAGCGAAACTTTGCATGTAGGTTATGTAGTGAGTTTTATTGCCGTGTATGAAATTTAAATTCTAATTATTACAGTAAAATTAGAAAAAGTAAGCTGTCTTTAACAATTTTGTTACTTTTTATTTGGAGGATACATAAGGAATCCGAACATGTTATTGATTAGAATCGATGATAGTAATTGGAATAGATACTACCGGCTTTATAATGGATTCGCTGAGTTTTGGGAGTAATGCCTTTCCCACAGCGTGCTGAGCTTCGTGGGTTGTAAACCACTTGGTGAAAAATACCGGGGAAAGTCCTGTGTACTGTGTGTATTTGTAGAATTTTCGTATGCAGAGTTCAGAGTGACTAACTCACATTTTGCTTTCCTTAAAAGGGTATTTTTTCTGAGATATGGATGAGTTTGACTATTCTTCAGGGGCATATTACGAATGATCCATCGGTCGTATCAGTGGTGAATTGTTTACTAACAATATAAAGGCAAAGCGCTGGAGTTGGCGCTGCATGTAAACCAGCCTACCACCACGTCACGACACTGGTGGGCGGTGCATCACTCTCAACACTCAGTGAATCCAGTATATGCCTTAGGGGTTTTTCAACTGAAGAAGACGGTAGATTTAAATCATCGAACGTAGTGGTATACGTTTTGGCGGTTTATGTGCAAACTCCTATGATCCTTTTAAACCCTTCATCGTGAATAATAAACTTTAAAGTACAGTGTAGATCATTGTTAATGTACTGGGCAGCGAATAGCGGTTGAGTATCGTCGATGCTCCGTTTTTCATTGTGAACTGGAAAAATAATTGAATTGGTGTGATTTACAGTACGAGAGTAAGGGGTGTTACTGCGCCATAAATTAATGTTAATCTAGGATACTGGAATCGCTGTTTAACTTTTCATGCAGTACTCGCCCCCTTGCACGAAATGTTCTGCAGAATGATAGTTGCGTTATACATAATTCAAGTGAATGACAAAGTTGTATAGAAGAGTAACTTTCATTTCCGTGTTCCTATTTCTGGACCCCCTTTCGAATGCTTTAAATTGTAGTAGCAATATGAATCATTTCTATGTTGAGTCCGTAGCCCTTATCCACTGAAGCTTCTTTTTTTTATTTAATATTAAGGGCTGTGTGCCTATTATACTTTTGAAAATTAAATTTGCATATTTACCTTATTATTTTAGAGCTTATGTGAAATGTCGAGAAAGTACAATATTGTGCGTGATATATGTACGAAAATTAAGATATCTTACCTACCCGGAGGTATTTATTTGTGACCTCGACTGTTCCGAGAATGTACTGGGTGAGGCAGACCACCCGTACAGTACATATAGCGGCCAAACCAAACGAGGTAGATTATTCGTAACAACTTAAACCCCCCCTATTTCCACCCCAAAGAATTTGGAGAAATTATTTTGAAATCTCTAAAACTCCCCAAAAGGGTGGTTTTTGGGGGGTAGGGGTGGTTTTTGGAAAATTTTCAAATGTAAAGGTATGTTGAGTTATACCTCATTTTAAAGGGATTTCTTCACTGATTACTTTGATGCAAAAAGTTTAAAAAAAAGTTTAAAACGTTAAAAAAATCAGGGGTTTGTGGATAAATTTATTGCAACTACCTGCACAAATGTAGAGAGACGATATTTTTATTCAAAACTAATGGTGAGACGGCTTTTTGAAAAATACCATCAAATGCCACCCTACCCCAAAATTTACACATTTTAAAAATACATAGAATTTTTAAATACTTAATAGCCCCAATCTAAAAAAAATCAAATAGCAACCTAGGTTGTGTTGTACATAATTAGAAAGGTCTTTAAAAAATAAACATTTTCTACATTTAAACTTTGTCTTTTTACGTACGTCTCGATACGTACTGTACGGGTGGTCTGCCTTACCCTGTATAAATAAGCCTTCTGTAAACCTGATATTATGGTGTGTGTTCTTGGCTATTCATCATGAGATGGCTTAACTATATTACTGACGCATTTATAGTAAATGTCATAAAAGAAATTCACAATTACCTTTTGAAATACACTATTGATTATTTCAAAAAGCACCAAATACACTCCATTTAAAAGTATGTTTCAAGTAGATTTCCCAATATTCGTAGGAAATGCTATACATAACAATAAGTATGGAAAGGGTTGAAGTATTATATAACTGCTATATCTATTAGGACAAATAATTTCCAACATATCCACGTGTTTAAAACGAAACAACTAAATGTAGTGGGATAGAGCTCTGCAGTTTATTGCAGTATATAAAGTGAGTTCAGACAAAATTCACCTCAAACACTACTGTAAGTTGTGTATTCCGGATTGAAAAACACAACCAAACTTTCGAATTTTGTAATATCTGTAGCACTAACATTAGCATCCGTGCAGGACCGGGTTCATAAACTTATTGATTTCGTAGCTGTACCGCAATTGACGGAAGATAACCCTGGATAGTATTAAAATAAAGTAACACAAACTTTTAAATCCGCAGAGTATTTTTTCGGGTTATGACAGTATGTTTGCAAAATTAAATAGTTGAATAACTTCACAATGTTTACTAACCGATGGCGTGCTTGCATCTTTTTATGGATGTTATAAAATTTTGAGAAGGGGTATAATGACGTTCTAAAATACGAGTAATATATACCAGTCGTAAAAAACGTGATAGCAACAACTTTCTACAAATTAATCTATTTGTACAATTTTAACTCATACTTTCAGATGACTGCCCACAAATGAAATATACTTTTTCCGAAAAATATTGCAATTGGAAGGTGAGTGTAAAAAATGAAATCGTACTTAAAATAACGTTTTTAACGCCATAACACTCAATGTCCAGCTCTAAATGAGATACGAGGTTGTAAAGACCTAAATCCAAAATGATAGCACAGGAACCGTGTAAAGGGTGAGTTAACGAGCGTTGTATCCCTCACCACCAAGACGCTCCCAGCCCTGTCCTCTCTATAGCTCTCTTGTTTAACCGTCGCCTTTCATACAGTCACGCACTCTGGCGACATTAGAGCGAAATGTATATTCGGTTATATTCACCGGACATTTATATTTTGCACCAGAACAGAATAAAGTCATAGATTACTGTGGTAGTTTATTTAAGTATTTTTAAAGATTGCTTTCATTATTTGTCGAATCTCTCTTTAAATAGTTATTTCGAATACACTTATTAGAATTTATTATTTTATTTCAATTTTCGATGTCAGTACACATGTAAAAATTACAAGATAACCTATTATTAATTTAGAAGATTAGGTTTCTTTCTAATTAATGAAATAATATAAAAGGCGTATGATTCAATGTATGGCTTTACTCACAGAACTCAAAGGCAATTACAATATTATGTTGGATTAAATTAAAAGTATACATTGACTGGAAAAGCTACTAATAACTTAAATTTTAGAATTCCCTAAATGTTGTTTAAAAATCATTGTACTTAATGCTGTACTTAAGTGTTTTTTTCTTTTTTAAGGGCAAAAATGTTAGTAATGCCCGAGTAGAATGTAGTCAAAATAACTTTATGCATTCCCAGTACCCGAGGTAAGGTAGCAGTTTACTTAGGACTTTAATATTACTCGTTCCATGAAAGAGTCACTCACAACCCTTATACGTAACTTAAATGATCGAAGTGTCATGTTTTATAATTTAATTTATTTAATTTCTTGTGGTAAATAAGTTAATATTAATTTAATTTCGCCGTACCAGTTTGGTGTGATATATGCATAATAGTTTAGTTAATCCTACTACTTGGTTCATTGACCATTCAGTGGTTTAGTGAAGGGCCGTGCTCTTATTGTGAACCTATTTTAACTCTCCTACATACTCAACATTGTGTCACTTGAGTGCCAAAGTTTTGTAATAATAATGTCTCTAAATTTATTACTTTTCTTTTTTGTGTTCTGAAATTTGAAACTAACAATTTAAAGCCTAAGTAATTTGATGTTATATACAACAAACTTAATTATGTAATTTTATGAATGGGCTTGGAGAGGGGTTTGTAAAAATTGCACTATAGATAACACTTTCATTTTGGGGTTTAATGACAAATCTGTATTGAATAATAATGGTAAATACACTTATTATATTCAACATGATTAATACAAATATTACAGCATTGATAAGTAGTAAAATACATTAAGTTCAATTGCTCGGAATAGTTCTATGAAATGTCATCCCTTAGTTGTAGTATTTTATAAACGTAAAATGCTAAGAAAGGAATATTTTCATGTGAGAATGTTCCATATAATGGTACAGCTGACAATTATAAATATCATAAAACATGAAATGTAAAAGTATATAAATAAAGTTCTAGACATAGGTTAGAGCAAACTCTGCCCTTGTGTTACAAGATCTCTCAGCCACAGAAAACTTAAGTAGTATGTAGATACCATAACACTATTATCGCTAGGATTCTTATACTTAGCATATTCCGTTGACCAGTCCTATTCGCATATTTTGATGTTGAGTGGTAGAGAGGGCTTGATAGCCCTAACTCCGCCTTTTTAATAAAGGCATTTTTCATTTTATTTTTTTCATATCTGATCTTGGCTATATTTTTCTTAAAAATTGACATCACTATTCAAACTCTCATTGGTATATTAGCATTCTTAACGATTTTGTAAGTGTACAAAAATAAGGATAGTTTTTAACGGGTATATATTGTTGTATATTCGTAAAATTTACAATAAAAACATTTTGCACACAGTGAAAAGTTTGAAACCTCTGATATTAAATAAAATATTTATAACAGTTCATTACGTTAACATTTATTGGTAGTAATTTACAGTAACCTTATTACTGTGCAAATAAAATAAATAGTTATATAATTAAGAATATGGACCATTATTGGATGTTACGGTTCACAGTGGTCTAATAAATGACGTTGCAGTCAGACACTGTAAAATTGGCTCCACTGCGTCGCAGTATATTGCTGCTGGATTATCCTGCCTCTGGTGATGCGGCACATTCTTTACATGTAGCCTAGTCTGCCTTGTCAGTCCTAGTCTGTGCAGCCAACATTCGTAATAATGTATCGCAACAGTTATGAATGTTCCGCTTCACTTCCCAACATTTAGTAAGCTCAATGTTGTTAAAAAAAGAAAGAATATTTCTATAAACAAAACCTAGCTATTAAATGTGTCCTTTTGATTGTAAATTATAACTGCAGCCAACTTCAATCAAATTAAAACAGCCATTTAGGACCATTATGGCCAAGAGGTCGTCAGTACAAAGTTAAAAATTGAAACGGAGCCAAAGAATAACCAAAACAGTAAGAGCCTTAAGGCCAAGTAACATTAACGCCTCCTCAACGCTTCACTTTTTAAATAAAAGAGGATTTTCCTTAAACCATTCAAATCAGTAAAACAACAATTGAAAACTTTTAGGGACACTTAAATTATTATTTACACATGTAATCCTATTAAAACAACCAAGGTTTTCCCGAATAAGGTAAAACAATAGGTGGATCATTATAGGAATCTAGTCTCTAAAGAAAAATTTGAATTTTTCTCGGAGATCCATGAAACTACTGCCAATGACAAATTTAAGTTATATTTCCAAAATGTAAAAAGTTTGCAGAAGAGTGAGCTGCTAAGGCATATAATGTTTCTAAATCACTTATTTCCTCAAAATATTTTCCAAAACGGTATGGAACACCATAAATAACAATAATAAAAATTAAATATAATCAAAGTAAAGATTTGGAATAGATTTATGGAGATTGCAAATAGGTTACTGATTCTACGCGTCTGTTGCTTGTTAGCACGATCCTGGCAGCTCAACCCCGTAACAAAAACCCTACGCGTGGGCAGTCTCCAACAACCTCAATGGCACAAACACCGGTTGGTGGGGGATGAAGTGATAGAGTCGTTTAGCACCTCCCGTCCAAAAAACAAAGGATCTAAAATTTAATATATTTTATTAATAATTAAAATATACATAAGTAATAAAAAATCATGTTACCCCCTCAAACTTATCTAATGCTCTCGTACATATAGTAAAGATTCACTTTTTGTAGTCAGTTGTTTTGTTTAGGCCTGATTAAGAATTGCCCAAATATCCTACTTGAAATACCGGCAATCGTCGTGGACAAAACCGATTTTTTTAGGTAGGAAGTAGTTAAAGAATTGTGATTTTAATATATAAAAATATTTCAAAAAAATCGATGAACCATTAAAAAGTGAAACTTAAGTTAGTAGAAATCAAGACATGGTGGGTATGTAAACCTTATAGCCTTATTCCACCCTAAAGTCCTTGGGTTGGAAGAAGAAAAGAAGAAGAAAAAATAGCACAATTACCTCTTTTTTGTATTTATTTTCTATTACAACAGATGGACATTTCCCTAAAAAATATACAAAATAATGTTACACTATTATTATTATCATTATTGTTAATCCTGAAATAATTGAAAAATAAATGGAAACTAATACTAATGTATCAAGAGATACTAACTTTGGTTTCAAGTTCAAATAAAGAACTGTTATTTATGATACAAAAATTGAAATCCATCTCACCAATGTTTGATTTACAATTGTAATATTTCCCATTTCTGCGGTGGCTTCAATTCCCTGGTGTCCTTTTGTGTGGTTCATACCCACGCCTCAATTCTTATTGGAAATCCTGTGGTACAGTGCATCTACTAAAGGTGCCCGGGGGAGTATCGGTGAGCTGGCTGTTAAGAATTTTAAACATCGCATTGTTTTAATTAAAATGTCTAATTGGTTTACTCACCCGGTGTCAAATCGATTGCATTGTGTAAGTACTGTAAACAACTAATATATTCTAGTTTAGCTCTTGACACCGCCTGTGTTGACAGTGACGCAAGCATGTTTACCATGTATGTTCACATACACCTATATGGGCTTAATTAAACACACTTCACCGTAGTGGTTTTATACCGACCGGGTAGGCCGTACGTTAAACAATGTACGGTGTGTTGGTACAGCTCGTTACACTGCGGTTTGGAACAGTGACGACACATTTTGTATGTAAATATTATCGGAATATCTAGTTATCAAGGAATCATTGTTGTTTTCGTTGTGCTAAAAATGATTATTTCAGATTGTTATTATTTAGTTCAGATCCTTTCTCTAGTCCGCTATCCACGTTATTTCCATTGAGCACCTACCAAGTTTGCTCAGAACTACTACCAAGATTGCTTTTCACCTGGCTGGGTAACAGAGATGCTCAATATTTAGTTACGTTTAATAAGCTTGATACGTTTGAGATGTTCCAGACGTAGTCAATTTTCCATTATCTTTTTGGGTTATTCCTAGTATCATCCGGAGGTAGCCTAGTGTCATCGGTTATATTGTTTCTCCTTCCAACTTCTGCAGCACTAGAAACTGTAGACGTCATTATGTCCCGACTATCCGTAAGGGTATTCTGTGTTTCCAAAATTGTTAAATTTGTTCATGCTTGGAAAAGAGCATACATGTAGGAAATATATGTGCAGAATCTTTGGAATTAAAAAGGCAAGAAATATAAGTAGTCATCATAACACTAGGAAGTTTAGTTTATGGATATGGAGAAACAGACTAATATGGTTAAAACAAGGTGAAGATAGCAAGAGCAACGTTTGCACAGCTGATACAAAGTTTGGAGGTCGATAAAATTGAGCCGTAGAATCAATTTGAGACCTTTTGAAACAAACGTCTGGTAGAGTACCAATCAATAGAAAGAATTAACAGTAAAAGATAGGGAGTAAAAGTGACTAGACCATGATATTTGGATAATGTAAATGATATATCCAGGCAAGGAGTATTGGAATCTCCAGAACCAAAGGAAGGGAAGCAGATCACGGGAGACATGCAGATGAGAGTTGAAGCAAGAGAGAGGCGGTGGCCAAGACAGTCATCTCGAATAGAGTGAAATGGAGTTACTATTTTTCTTGATGAAATAAAAAGAATTAAGTCGAAACATGCTCGGAAACCGTACTAAGAGTGGTGAGGAATTAGATTAAAATTATTTGTACATATTCTCGCTCTACCCACTTACTGACCTCTTGATTCTTAGTGTCATTGTTCCTTCCGATCTTCCAGGGTGCGTATATTTTCTTCGGAAGCGGTTACTATCCCGTTTCCCTCACAAACCTTCTTTCTCTCGATAGAAAGCAGAGCAATTTGATCAGTCCCAATCACGAGTGAGTTGAATGGGGTATTCATTCACAATTTTTAGAGCATACTTCCCCAAATGTAACGATAATTATTACCTGTAGCTTTCTTTTCGCAGATTCTACTCTTATCTGAAAACAATACTAGAGCATGGAGTACGTAATATACGAGTCTCGTACATGATTAGCCTCTACTTATCGCTACAGGCCAGGCGGCAGGAACTGTTGAGTCAGAAATTGACTTCAAGACTGATGTATTAATGTCTAAATTGCCTTCAGTTAAGAAGTGTTTGTACATTTTGAACAGTAGCTTCGTGAAGGCACTTGCTACTACTTTAAATACTTCAATTGAATACCGTATGTGTCTTGTGGCACCGGTGGATAGCTACAAGAAAAAGGAATCTACTAAAGTTCCACTGTAATTTCTTCGTGTTCCTTGAACGAATGGGTCAATGACAGGTAAACATTCACTAGCCATTCCTAAGAATAGCACTGATGTTTGGCCCGGCCTGCTTTAATTCTTCCTAGTGTAGTCCATGGTCATTCTTCACTCTGAGATTTTTCGAAAAGGTTTTACACCCCAAATGTGAGTTACGGATTGTTCTGGAAGTAACCGGGATGTTGAATGGGCTTCCTGGACGATGACGATTGCTATGAACTATGTATCTAAGGATGTATGTGACCATCATCCTTGCTTAAGCTGACATTTTGTAAACCCATCAAGTATAAATTTTTGTATACATTACGAGTTTTACTAGCAAAATGAGTTAAAATGGAAACACCAAACTTTTCATGGGTTTATAAGTGTTTTAGAACATTGGGGGTTTGTATTAAATGTGTTGGTAATCAAGCATATGGCAATGAGGTTTGCTATGATAACGTTAATTTAGAAAAAAATGTATTTCGTAAGTTAATTTTCTGTTTTTTGTAACAGTTTCAGGTATCAGATATGTATTATATAGCTAAATTATAATAATATTCTCATAGTCCTTAAGGAATTTAAAATTAAAAAAGTTTGTATTTTCTCATTATAATAATTGTTTGTACTGCATATACCTTAGAATTTACTTTCTTCAACATTCTGTACAGTAACGATTATGCAGTCCCTTATTGCAGACTACTATAAATCTAATTGTTCAAGCAACCTGTGCTTTCCAAAACTGAAGATTGACCGCCCAAACCGCCTCCCTCTATTTGCATGTCAAAGTCTCTCTTGTATTTGAATAACCGAACACCCTGTATCTCATCGACACCTCACCTAACTTGTAACGCTAAAGGTTCGATTGATGCTGTCACCAACTACTTCAGAGTCTCAAGTTATCCTTTGCTCCTTTTCCTTACGTGGAAATAAGAAGTATTTTATAAGAAGTACTATATAAATTATAGTCTAAAATATATAATAATAAACGTCACAATTGTTTATCTTTCTTTGAAATAGGATACATTTAACAGAATAAACTCTCTCTAAGACAATCGCCATCGTTTAGTGATAAATAATATCAGTGGTATAAAACGAAATAACAAATGAATAATAGAAACTATAGTCACGCTATCGATATTGTTTACGTCATATTTTTTGTGATGACTAGTGTTGGTGTAATTTATTTATTTTAACCTTGAATGTTATTATATGTTAGGTTAGCAATCCACATGAGGAATAGATTAGATTGTGGATTTTCGAACGAAAGATTTTTCACTGAACGGCAAGTGTACCAAATCGTTACCATTCCTTTCAAAATCCTTTGTGGTCAAAAACGAACTCTAAACAAAGTCTTATAAGCGATATTGATATAGGTTACCTCATGTTTGTTACGATTGCTGATTTGGGTCACAACGCCTTGCTATGATTTTTTTATTTGAAAAATGTTGGTATATAAAGTTATTGATCCACGTGAGGATGCGATCAGATTGTAGATCTAGAAACGTGATTTTTGTTCATTGAACGACACATGTAAAAACAAAAACGTTACCTTTACCTTCCCAATCCTTCCTGGTCAAAAACGGCCTATAAACAAAGAATAATAAGCGCAGTAGTTAACGCTAGCGATATTGCAAGCTAAATTTCCTTCACATGAGAAGAAGGTTCACCTCACTCTGCAATATTGAAGTGAACATTTCATCGATGATTGTTGCGTGAGCCTGCAGAAGATCCCCAGTTCATTTCCGATGATGTATGTGCAGTAATGTAAAGGCGTTCATCTCTCTGTGTTCTCCAGTATCGAGCCTGAGCAGTTCAATCGGCCTTTGTTTGACGATGAGGTCGTACACAATATCTGCACTCCGTATGTCATGTGCCAGGGAATATGTACTGTACACACTATTGTAGATTATATGCGGTTGGTGCGTTTCATGTGGATTGCTTTGAAACAAAGAAATGTTCTCCCATTTTGATTTACGTATGAAGAACACTATTTGCTAAAGTTATTTTAACTCGCTGAAATATCTTTGTTATTGTTGGGCCTTTTTGTGGAATGGTTTGAGGTAATCATCACCAGGGGCTATCACCGGATTTTGTAAAGAATATTCCGGAAGCTGGAAGAATCCTAATAAAATAAATGTGAGAGAACCTTTATTTTTTTCGCTTTCAACTATTCAACCGAGTGTACTGAAATTTTAACTGGATATTCTTACGGTACCTGGTATGAATATAGTCGTATTCCTATTTAGAAAATCACTAGTCGTTAAAGTAGCGAAAAGTTCCATATTGGTCTCTTAAGTAAGTTGTCAAATATTAATTGCAATAGTCTGTCAAAAGTAATCAACTGTTCAGTGTAAACTTATACATCAGCACAACCATATATTTCATTAATTTAACAACTATTGTAAATTTGTTTACATGATTAGTTTATAAATTCTCTAAGGAGTAACAATTATATATTGCTATATGATTTAAATTGTGTCCGTATCCCTTGTTCAAGGTAATAAGCGCTATAAAAGTCCTTGGTTGTAATAAAATTATATCAGACTATAAGCCATTCTTACCATCGATGTTTATGTGACACGATCTATTTGCAGAGACGACTGTAATACGTGTATTGCCTTGATATTCCAAAAGCTGTGCTACAATTTTGTATTATTTACCTCAATTATTCGCACTTCCAACCTTCAAAACGTGAAATCTTTAAAAACCATTGTAAAAAGCGTGATAAGAATTTATCCGTTTATTAGCAGCTATTTAAGAAAACTAGCATTTTAAATCTGAGATTTACTTTGCCGACAATAAGCGGTTTAGTTTTCGTCAACAAACAATAAAAAGGCCAAATTCCACATTTATGTAAAACAGCTTGCCTTCTGTGATTTACAGCTCGGTCGTGGACAAAGCACATAATGTGGAGGTCGCACGTAGTCTGGATTTATTGCCGTATAATTGTTTTCGTTTTATAATAATCTCTCATGTGTTGTTTAGGGAGTAACGTAAATGGATTATAGTCATCTGTCATGGATAGGTATCGATATTTATATCGATGTTTGGTTTATTGTCCATTATTTAGTACCTGATGATATTTCAGAAGTTATAAATTCAATCTTAAATTTCTTATCCTTGATTATATTTAATAAAAACAGTACGTTAACAACATCATTAGAGTAAAATGCTTCGAAAGGGTTTTTGATTAAAGAATCCTATTTTAAAATTCATTACTGACGGTATATAATTCCAAGGACCTTTCGAGGACTGAACTGTGAGGAAGTTGTGAAGTAGCTGAGGAAGAGGATAGACTTTAATCCTTGAAACGTTGAGTTTTATTATTATATCACTTAACGATGCAGATACGAATCAATACTGCACATGATTAACAATCCTAGATAGTTTCTTTGCCAATGTACTATTAAATGGTTTTGAAACATCGAATAATAAGAATTCTTCTTTTCGTGATTACCATTGAATCTATAAAATTAATCTCAATGATCCAGAAAAACGTTGATCTCTTAATTTTGTATGTATTAGGCTCATTTACTGCAGTTACAAACATCTTAATCCGTAGGGGGTTACCACGAAAGAGTTAGCAAAAAACAGAATGAAGGTATACATTTTCAAACTTTTAAGTTTAGATTTCAAGATTTTATAAACTTTTAGTTCATAATTTAATAACAATAATAGATTTATATAACACGTTTGTACCACTGATTGACACATGAGATCATTCAGTTACACTTATGAATGCTACGTGTCGTAGAAACAATTGTAATATGATATCAGGGTATTTGTTCGTCGCATTGTAGTAGTATATTGCTGGATTGTCGCGTTGTTCAGTGATGCGGTGATTTATTTACCGGTGCAGATTGACTGAAATGGTTCTGTGTCGTGGATTGCGTTATTTAATAGACATCAGTAAACAATTGTCATAGAAACAATTTTAATATGATATCAGGGTATTTGTTCGTCGCATTGTAGTAGTATATTGCTGGATTGTCGCGTCGTTCAGTGATGCGGTGATTTATTTACCGGTGCAGATTGACTGAAATGGTTCTGTGTCGTGGATTGCGTTATTTAATAGACATCAGTAAACAATTGTCATAGAAACAATTTTAATATGATATCAGGGTATTTGTTCGTCGCATTGTAGTAGTATATTGCTGGATTGTCGCGTCGTTCAGTGATGCGGTGATTTATTTACCGGTGCAGATTGACTGAAATGGTTCTGTGTCGTGGATTGCGTTATTTAATAGACATCAGTAAACAATTGTCATAGAAACAATTTTAATATGATATCAGGGTATTTGTTCGTCGCATTGTAGTAGTATATTGCTGGATTGTCGCGTCGTTCAGTGATGCGGTGATTTATTTACCGGTGCAGATTGACTGAAATGGTTCTGTGTCGTGGATTGCGTTATTTAATAGACATCAGTAAACAATTGTCATAGAAACAATTTTAATGATATCAGGGTATTTGTTCGTTGCATTGTAGGAGTATTTTGCTGGTTTGTCGCGTCGTTCAGTGATGCTGTGATTTATTTACCGGTGCAGATTGATTGAAACGGTTCTGTATCGTGGATTTCGTTCTTTAATAGACATTAGTAAACGTATTGACCTACGTTTTGTTGGATAATAAAGCAAAATATAAAACAAAAATAAAGGCTTTTATGTTGCTTTTTGGCTTTAAACGTATCAGGTGATTTGTTTCAATTATTTAAAAGCTTTAAAGGGTCTTCGCAACAATGCATGTACACACGGTGTTACAATGTAACAGTAGACAATACGGTCTTTTACTAATGGTTTTGATTTACGCTGGATCATACTTTGGTATATTGTATACAGTTTTATATGGCCTACATAATATTCGTACAACAATTTGGTGAAATGTATATTCCACGGGAATTACGAGTCAGTGAGCCATTCAAGTTTAAAAGTAAATCAGCCCCAAGAATGCTTACATGACAACGTTAAACAATACCACCTCTGTTAAACAAGCTTCTCGTTTCCCATCGATATATCCGAATTGTATTGGAGCTGATAGATTTCCCCAGCGTCTTGTTCGTACGGCCAACCCACGCAGCTTGGAGTTGAATTATACTTTTATTTATAGCAATGCTCCTTGAAAAGCCTGTAATAAGAGAATTATATTTTTCCCGTCAGTTTTAAATGGATATTAAACTTATCCATGTCGAATATTTATGTAATTCTAATTCATTTTACTGGAAATGGCAGTATACGTATAGTGAATGTGCCACACTACTGAGAGTAGACATAGTAAGGTTAATGTGTATAAATGAATAAATGCTTACTCAAGGATTAATATTATTTTGTTGTAACATATTGTGGATTTTAAAAACATAATTTTCTGATATAATTCTCAACTAGAATATGCCTTGTTTATACTACAGAAGAAGATCACATGCTGTCATGTTTTTCTATTACAAGCAAAGCGTAAAAAATGATTTAATAATATTGATAAATATTTTAGCAAAAATGCTTTAAAAATCCAAATTCACCCGATTAATATTAATGCGTGTTAATACATTTAGTTTCAACTGAATGTGCCTTTTTATCGTGCCAAATAAACAACAAATCATCCAAATATTAGGAGATTGGACTCTAGTTGCAAGATATTGAGAGTAAAGTGAGGAACTAGATTTTTATCAAAGGTATCATGAACCATGAAAAAAGGACACACACTAGGTATAAAATGACATTCCTGATTAGAATTTCTTTAGTTTGCCATGTTATGACTGCTATTTTAGTAATTATTAAAAACACCTAACTAGCCATAAAATATAAATAAACTGTATTTGAAACATCGGTTTCGGACTCGCAGGGCGTAAAGCGGTTAATTACTGCAGAGCCCAATGACAGGATCTGGTGATTGATGTAAAATTACACCAACTTGACACTGCCCAACTGATGGTATTGCATCGTCAGTTACTACGTTCGGAGACAGTAACGTATTTCAATTATCTCCATATAATCCTTTCGTCTAAATAATTTATTTTTCAATTACAAAGTATAAGAAAAGTAGGAAACATTTTATTTTGAATTCATTTTATGCGTCATGAAAATAAACAAATGAAATCTTTTTGGCAATTTTATAAGAGAGTATAGGGGGTTGTTACGTTATTAGCTAGTCTTTAAAAATCTCACAAGACTATTATTTATGAAAAATAATACGCCTTATTCTTCACTGATTAATTTAGGAACAGTTTTTAAAAATAATGTTTTTAAAGAAGACATGTTAGGATTTTATGTGAACATGTGGCAACAAGAAAATAATTGTGAATATTGAACTTTGCTCCAGTTCACCTTCCTCTTAATGCAGCGTCCAGGATCTTAATGTTGCTACAGATTTGACTTCTGGAATTTGGAGTCTGAGAAGAACAAATTTGACACGTGATGAGACAATGAGAATACCTCTACACCTAGATTACACTATATTTTGTAGTCTAGTTGTCTGCGACGTCGACACACTGTAGAGAGTTCATTTTGGGGTTTTTCGTCAACTTTTTTAAATCTCTTGAGACGAACGTAACTCTAGATCCCAAGAAACAAGTCTGTGACAGCGTCAGGTTACAGACGCTGCACTAAAAGGAGGGCGAGTTGGAGCTAAACTCAACAACATTCACATTGAATCAACACCATAGGTACGGTTTGTGAAGAAAATAGTTATTAATCAACGATATAACACAATTGCTAAATAAGTATCGCTATTACATACTAAATATACAAATAATAAGTATACAAATGGTCTCCTAGTTACGACATAGTGGCACTATATGAGCATTTCTTCTTGTATTAGGTGTTCTTACCTTGACTTCAGATACTGAAAACATGTGTAATCGAATAAGAAAATAACAAAAGTTGCGACGGCGGTCATTCTCACCATTTAGAAGCGAAACCAGCTACAGTGTTTACATACTTAAGTGGCACCCAAAGTACGGTGTTTTAGTCCTTTTATATTTAACTCAATACAACTAGTATTAAAAGCAATTCCGAGCTCTTGGTTTATTTATAAACATGTATGATATTAGGTATTTAACGTTTTTTTTTTAAGTAAAGTGTACAGATAAACATTTGTATGGATCTTACGGTATTCTTCAGTTATAATCCTTTGGTTACGACGCGACGTCGCCTACTGACTAATTATATTAGTTTCCTCTCAATTAATCCAATGAATTATGTAGTTACTGGTTTTAGCAAGATTTTACCCGTTTTGCTAGAAAAAGTGTTTTAAAAGATGACGCAATTGAGCACTGCTCTGTTATTAGAACTGGTAACGCAAAAAGTTTAGTGGTTTTAATTATTTGTATTTGTTTCAGGTAAGTTCCAATCTACGTATCTAAGCGTGGTGTGGTCAGCAGACACATGGTGGTAGTTACTGCTGAAATATCAAGTTGTGGTTTGTTATTTATAACACAATTAAAACTAGGTTAATGTAGTAAATAAATAATAAATAATAAAAAAAGTAATAAAGTAAAAAGAATTCACTCGTAGGTGGTTGGTCGGCGAATGCAGACCTATTGTGACCTGTATTCTGTAGTTCAGTTTTAATAATTAGTATTTGTATTAAGTGTATGTTTTAGAGTTAGTGAAGTTGACACAAAACATGGTGGTTGTGATTCCTGACTTAAGCGTGTCAACAACGCTCTAGTATGGTTTGCTTATTTTAATCTAGTTTGTAATTATGTGATAGGTTAGTATTTTCCGGAAGAAGAGATTAGATTGCAGATCTCGAAACGTATTATTACTGATATTTTGTATTGCTGAACGATGGCATATGTCCGGAAACATCCTGTTGCCTTGACAACGTATTAAGAGTACTTAAGCCTAGCAGCAAACACCTTAATGTATTATGAGGAAGACATATATAAATGTGTTGTTGTTCTATAATTAACCCGGCTAAAATGTACTCTTTAGGAGTTAAACCTTCAAAAAGTCAACAAAAAGCTATAATTAAAAAATTATAAAAATCAAGTATGTTACGCTTACAGTTGGTATATTATTACTAATATCGGTTTTACATATCTCGGTCAGAATATCAATGCCCTCGGTTTGAGCCTCCCATGCAGTAATATGACCCTCCACAACTCTCCGTCTCTCCATCTTCCCGCAAGTCCAGTTTATCAGTTTATGGCATCGATGTTTAATACTAATATCGGTTTTACGTGTCTCGGTCAGGATATCAATGCCCTCAGTTTGAGCCTCCCACGCTGTAATATGACCCTTCACAACTCCCCGTCTTTCCATCTTCCCGCAAGTCCAGTTTATCAGTTTATGGCATCGATGTTTAATACTAATATCGGTTTTACGTGTCTCTGTCAGGATATCTTTGGCCTGGGTTTAAGCCTCCCACGCTGTAATATGACCCTTCACAACTCTCCGTCTTTCCATCTTCCCGCAAGTCCAGTTTATCAGTTTATGGCATCGATGTTTAATACTAATATCGGTTTTACATGTCTCTGTCAGGATATCTTTGGCCTGGGTTTAAGCCTCCCACGCTGTAATATGACCCTTCACAACTCCCCGTCTTTCCATCTCCCCGCAAGTCCAGTTTATCAGTTTATGGCATCGATGTTTAATACTAATATCGGTTTTACGTGTCTCTGTCAGGATATCTTTGGCCTGGGTTTAAGCCTCCCACGCTGTAATATGACCCTTCACAACTCTCCGTCTTTCCATCTTCCCGCAAGTCCAGTTTATCAGTTTATGGCATCGATGTTTAATACTAATATCGGTTTTACATGTCTCTGTCAGGATATCTTTGGCCTGGGTTTAAGCCTCCCACGCTGTAATATGACCCTTCACAACTCCCCGTCTTTCCATCTCCCCGCAAGTCCAGTTTATCAGTTTATGGCATCGATGTTTAATACTAATATCGGTTTTACGTGTCTCTGTCAGGATATCTTTGGCCTGGGTTTAAGCCTCCCACGCTGTAATATGACCCTTCACAACTCCCCGTCTTTCCATCTCCCCGCAAGTCCAGTTTATCAGTTTATGGCATCGATGTTTAATACTAATATCGGTTTTACGTGTCTCTGTCAGGATATCTTTGGCCTGGGTTTAAGCCTCCCACGCTGTAATATGACCCTTCACAACTCCCCGTCTTTCCATCTCCCCGCAAGTCCAGTTTATCAGTTTATGGCATCGATGTTTAATACTAATATCGGTTTTACGTGTCTCTGTCAGGATATCTTTGGCCTGGGTTTAAGCCTCCCACGCTGTAATATGACCCTTCACAACTCTCCGTCTTTCCATCTTCCCGCAAGTCCAGTTTATCAGTTTATGGCATCGATGTTTAATACTAATATCGGTTTTACATGTCTCTGTCAGGATATCTTTGGCCTGGGTTTAAGCCTCCCACGCTGTAATATGACCCTTCACAACTCCCCGTCTTTCCATCTCCCCGCAAGTCCAGTTTATCAGTTTATGGCATCGATGTTTAATACTAATATCGGTTTTACGTGTCTCTGTCAGGATATCTTTGGCCTGGGTTTAAGCCTCCCACGCTGTAATATGACCCTTCACAACTCTCCGTCTTTCCATCTTCCCGCAAGTCCAGTTTATCAGTTTATGGCATCGATGTTTAATACTAATATCGGTTTTACATGTCTCTGTCAGGATATCTTTGGCCTGGGTTTAAGCCTCCCACGCTGTAATATGACCCTTCACAACTCCCCGTCTTTCCATCTCCCCGCAAGTCCAGTTTATCAGTTTATGGCATCGATGTTTAATACTAATATCGGTTTTACGTGTCTCTGTCAGGATATCTTTGGCCTGGGTTTAAGCCTCCCACGCTGTAATATGACCCTTCACAACTCCCCGTCTTTCCATCTCCCCGCAAGTCCAGTTTATCAGTTTATGGCATCGATGTTTAATACTAATATCGGTTTTACGTGTCTCTGTCAGGATATCTTTGGCCTGGGTTTAAGCCTCCCACGCTGTAATATGAACCTCCACAACTGTCCGTCAGGATATTGATGCCCGTCTCTCGATCTTCCCACAAGTCCAGTTTATGGCATCGATATAAAGTTTATGCTGTATAGATTTTTATACCATTAGAGAAACTATATAATAACTTTATAAAAGTAGATCCTCAGATGTGCAACCAGCAGCTATGAAGCGTACTCTGTTAATATGTTATCGTAACCAGTTAACTATAAATTATGTTAAAGTTAAATTAATAAATATGATGTCAAAATCTAGTTTTTTAGTGTGTATTATAATTCTTCTACATAATAATGACTTTTTAATTTCCTTGAATAGTAATAGTTTGCGGAAACGTTACATTCCCAATAACATCGAATAGATATTTATAGGTTTTGTGGTTAGTTAAATTATGTTACTATCGTACATTTAAGAAGAATTGGGTGCTATAGACATCGCAGGGAACAAAGGTATGAGGTGTTTACATGTGTTTGCACACGGAAAACCCGTAGTGTGAAGGAAACGACCGCGTCCCGTCTGATGGAAGCCGTACAAATTGGACAGTACAGTCCCCTCTTTCTTCCAGCACCCCAAGTTCACGCAAATTTGCATCCCACTTCTCTCCCCCCGCCCCGTGCTGCTGTGAAACACTCCTTAAAGCGCCGAGCCTTGCCTCTTGGAGTATGACTCGACAATGTGTCTGGATAGTTTTGTATGCTTTTTAGTCTGTCGTCTGGATTTTCCAATGAGGTTCGTGCACGTTTCTTAAAACCTTTGACACCTGATATTAAACTACCTGCGATCATTTAGAAGTACCTTGATGGAAGGATCAAAGTAATTAAATGGAATAGAGAGTTTTGGTACTTAGTGTAATAGAAAACACTGAATACGCTGCGATTTAACTCATAATAAGAAACAAATGTTAGATATTATGATTATAGAGCATTTGTACTTTATAATGTCCTATATCCTTGACCTTTACAGTTGAACAACCGTGTAGTGTTAACGGAGCTGTCTTGGGTGCACCCTGGGCTTGAATCATCGATCTGCACTGGTTATGGAGGTTAATAGATTGCGATCTGCGCAACTGTAGTGTTAGAGGCGGTAGCGGCACAGGTATCGTAGACTCTTTGTAAGCGTGAGTACGAATGTCGGACCAAACATGTTTAGTTAAAAATATTGAGAAGGGTTGCAGTTGTACGTGTAGGCCTGCGCCATCTAGTAGGGCAAGGAATAACTAAGGCTGCTTACTAGCTTTTTGTTGTGGATTGCATGAGTGCTGTATTAAATCAAATCAAATATTTTAATTAATAATTATATTGTTCTTGCTTACTGACATTAATTTCAATCTATATAAAACCAATGCTTTTGAAAAGACACAAGAAAAGTCTTTCATTTACAATATATGAAAATGTGATATAAAAGGAGGTTTGAATAGTCACAACGGATCTATATCTATAGCTAGGTACAATATTTACAATGAGATATGCGGTATGATCAATTATGAAGGTGAAGACGCAACATAAGATAATTAAACAAGAATTTGATTAAAATCGAATATATTTGCTGTTAATAACTTTTTAAATGGATAGTACTTGCTCTCCTAATACCAAGCAGACATTCAATGTCGTGAGAAGTTTTGCGCTATTTTGCTTGAACTCTTATATTAAGTCACATGGAGACTCCTTGCACGCAGTTATCGCTACACAAGAACACAAAGTTAGATATCCCGGGAAGTGCGTACTGATATACGCAGCCTGCGCCCTGATATATGGAGAATCATAGTGAACCTCTCCTATCTTCGCTCGCCAGGACTGACCGCCCCTTTTAAAAACTTGTTTAGAATAGGAAAGTTGCAACTTGATTCAACAGAGACTGGAGTGCTACAAATCATCTAAACGTGGAAAAAATTCACAGTAGATTTAATAATACAACTAAATGCTCATTTAATGTTGTTTTTGATTACACAAAATAAGCCTGTTATAACACCTGCCATAACATGATCAGGATGTTAACGAAAGCCAGGGAATTAATAGTAGACACCAATAATAAAATGTTTTTTATACGCATCGTAATTTATATTTTTTATAAGTTGGCTCCTACGCGTTTTCTTCTGAACTTAAAAATTTACATCTCAAGAAAGATTGAGTTTTAAATTATATTTTTTTATGGCTGATTCTCTTATTTTGAAGTAGGAAAAACTTTTGAAAAATTACACTAGTCAAAAATGCTGGATAACTTACAAATTGTGATAGCAAATTTCACGAAAACTGATAGAACAGTAATCAAATCACAGGGTAAATCAAAGTTAGTTTAAACAAAGTAAGGTGGGTGATTTTGTTTTTAGGATATAAAACTATCCCACTATATTACAATTTTTAATATGAGAAAAATACTGAGAAATTGCATATCCACATATGCAACGCGTTTGACCTGGAATGTATATATTATTTTCATTTAGGTAGCACTGAACTTTTATTTACTTAGTTAATTTTTAACTATTCTAACAAACAAGGCAGCAAACTCCCAGTGAGGGGTTGAATGTTTTGCAACATTTTATATAACCCTACTACGTTTTTGTTTATTGTAATAACTATGGGAGCTTTTAGTACTGATCTAAAACCAGTAATGATGTATAAATCTTTAAGAAAAAACATTGAAAGTCATGTAAAGCTTGTAATTTCTGGCTTCTTTTATGCCTTTTATCAAATTGTGAAATGAGTTAGATTTGGCACTGTATAATTTTTAATCAATAACTATTATACAGTGTTTTATTGGTTACATTGAATTAAATCCAGATAAAATTGCATAAAAACAATTTGACTTCTCGCAATTTAACTTTGATGTTACTCATTTCTGAACTAAACATTTGATTTACTCAATAGTCACATGCAACAATGGTTGTAAGTGAGGCACAGGTTTTTAGTTGACGGCCGTTGGTTCAAAATTCGGCTTTATGCTTACGTTTTTTTTTTAAATTTTTTCAAGCAATATTGAATAATAACTCGAATGATGACTATGCACGGAGTAAGCGTAGTATCCTCCTTAAAGTCAATCCTATTCTCGTCTCTCGGGTGATGGTTAGAAGGGTGGGGTATCGACTGGTTGTCAATGTGTTTGAAGGAAGACCGTTTACAACAGGGCGTGATAGGGATAGGAGGACAAAGGCGGTGACACTGCCGGCAAAATGTTCCTGTTTGTCCAAGGCCCGATTGATTTCCAATGGCCTTTCTACTGTGTGCTTACTGTCTCACTTGCTCATACGTTAACTAAAACAATGTGTAACTGGGGATGTGTGTTTTGTTTGACTTAATCGGTTGTTCCGTGTTGACTTGGTGGTTTTTTTCGTATTCTGTATTCATAAAATTGTATAAATAAAATAAATAAATACATTTCACAAGTAAAGACAAATTTGTACAAGCAATAAAAAAAACAGAAATGGTCGCTCTTGCGCGTTTATATTTAAGATATTTTCTTGGACCATAATTGGTGAATTAAGAGTTTGTTCATATAGTCGTTATAGTCCAGGGTTGGCTAATCATTTTGCATCGTATAAGTACATAATCTAGTTTTTCTTGAAATCAGTAGAACAAGTTTCAGTAAGAAAAATCAATGTCAGGAGTGGTAATTATTCAGAGTTGAAACAAGGGGGATGTAGAAAGGGTTAAAAATATAAAACTAACCTAATTTCTAATTTTCTAAATCTAATTTTTAACCTTAACAGCCCAGCCCATCAGCTACAAAAATTGAAGTCTTATCGGATTCAAAAAACCCTATAAAGGCTAACTATTTGAATGTAGTGGTGATTTCTACTCTCTTTGTCTTGTACCATGACGTTGATTTAACTATTACTTCATTTTACTTTTTTTAGTGTATCAGTAAATAAAGGGGAATCTGAGAAAAATATTATTTTGCAGTTATTCTGTATTACAATCATTTACAGTCCAGAATCCAGAATTACAATCCAGTAATTATTCTAAAATCCTTTCGATGTCCTATCACTTCGACTCCAATAAAATAGGTTGACCGACGATTGTTTTTTTCTTATGAGAAATTTTTGATAAAGAAAATAAAAAAATTGAAATTTTTACGTTTGAAATTTTTATTCATAGCCAAAATATATATATATATATATATATATATATATATATATATATATTGAGTGGAATCTTCCGAAAACAGTTGTGTACTTGGCTCTTGGAACCTAGATTATGGAGTGTATTGTTCAGCCAAGTGTTTTCAAGTCGGATTTATTCATGTTGAAATAAGGGTACATTAATATAACTACACAGTGGTGAGATAACTTTATGTGATTTATTTATTTTTCAACCCTCCATTGATATTTTAAAAGGTTGCAGGTACTATATTCAAAGGAAAGCAATTCTTAGTTGTTCACGGTCGTTTCACATTTGTTTAGATATTTCAGATCTTACTTATAATCCTTTGAATGATTAAAGGTGGTTTTATGCGGTTACTTTTCATACTTAAACGAGCATATAACTTTAAAACAATTATCTTAGTACCATAAAATTCAGCCGTATATCCCTCAAAACCCAGTTTTTGGGCGCAATTGAAATTTAACATTACAGTCAATTATATAAACAATTCCTCAGTATTATATATTTCTTTTTGTATTGAAGTAATTGCATTTCCTTTTTAGCCATTCTTACATGACATAAGGAGTTATCGGTAATTATGTGTTCTGGATAATTCAGCCCCTATAACCTTTACTTTCCCACACTAATAACACATATTTAACCCATTATCATGCATGCTCATAGTCAAATAAGTTATATAACAATTGTTACCGGTAATACCGATAATAATCTAGTCATGTTGGTTATAGACAAAAATAAACAGCTACAGGCCATTGTCATCATCAGTAGTAACTGACTCCCCCCACCATCCAGTGACCGACCACTTACAATGCGGCCCAAGTGCTACATGGGTTGATATTCCGTATTTACATGTCAAAGCTTTGCCACCCCCTCCCCCTCCAACCAATACAACTGACATTAGTGATTCAGACCTACATCATGTCACGTTTTACATCGGTCAACCGCTGAAAGGTCGGTTCTTGACAATGTCCATTGTCCTTTTTTATTTGTTATTTCAAAGGAAATTACACCAACGTTGATAGAACACTAATATATGAAGACGAAGGCTGTATATTTTTATTTGTTACAATTATAAACATTTGATTTAAATTGTTTAAATGGATTCCTTCATTAACATGAATAAAACAAATTGTCCTTTACAGGACTACATATAATTTACAACAACATCATGAATTCTTGAGATGTGCTTGTCTAGAGACAGTGGTCGCTTAGGTGTTCCCTCATCCTTACCGTATTTAAAAATATCGGGCAAAACCAATTACTTTAGTACAATAACGTTTCTCAGGTATGTGTAAATGATTGGCAAAAGTCAGATTGTAATAAGAAAATATTTATTCTCGTTTCAGTTAGCCGGAGGTAAGGAGATTGTTCAAACTATAAGAATTTAAATTAAATTAAAAGAAGATTCTTATTCGGCATGTTATAAATAATTTTGAAACCAATTTTCGGAATTTGGTTTATGAAGAAAATTTTTGTCTTTTGGAAAGTAGAGAGTTAGTTACATTAACATAATAGCCTTGTTTGTATTATACGTGTTGAAAACATCCAAATATTGATGTGGTTTAATTTAAGCATTAAATAACGACGAAGTTCTGACGCCTTTGTGTGTTCCTTAAATCAAAGGGAGAGGTAGTGTACAATGGAAGGAAAATAACAAAGCTGCAGGCTATTTGAATTTCCATGTAAATATTAATTTAGAATAAATAAATGAATAAATAATTTATTTCTTATAAACTTACAAAATTTAATTAACTTAACAATGATAGGAAAAATACACTGACCTCTTTTACAAGTAGTGAGGTCAGTGAAAAAAATCTAAAATGTATACAACAATTAATTTCCAATTTACAGGTTTAAAACAAAATAAATTTCTATGTCTAGCTTCTTAAAACACATCTAAAAATATGAGCTTCCATCTTAGCATCGTCCACAATAATTCTGCGAACCTAAATCAATTATTATATTATACTAATAGTTAATTATTTACACTAATTGTCTTAATGTGCAAAGGCAACTGGTTAAATATTTTTGGACCAGCGTAGGAAAAAGGAACTTGTCTGAACTGTGATTAATTGACTTTTGGTAACCTAAAATTTTAAGATTTATACTTCTGGTAGAATTCTCAAGTAAAATTCCCTCAAAACTTTAAAAACATAAAGATGTTGTATTGGCAAAATTGTTAGTTGTGAATAAACAGGAAAAGAACTCTCTCTGATGCTTTTACTTGTTATGACGCGTATAAGTTTATTTTGTGATATTCTTATCTATATGCACTTTAAAAGTTCCACCCCAACAACTTATACCGTATTGTAAACGGAAATGTGCTAACGTAAAGTATACATTTCTCAATAATCACATGATGGGTGGATGGATCACAAACATTTCTTAGATAAACAAACATTCTAATCAAGAATTTAATGCTTTTGTGAAGTTCCAATATATGTTTTTCCCATGTAACTTTCTCGTCTAAAATAATCCCCAGATACTTAAATGAATTTACTTTTTCTAAAGGTGTATATTTACAGTTCTTTATTTTACAAACTTCTGAATGATAAATGAAAATGTATATACTTAGTTTCCAGTGATAAAGAAAAAAAGCTAATGTTTACTAGTTATATTAATTTATTTTTTTCTTTTGGGTTTACAAAATTTCATATCACTCTAATAACGTTGTAATATTAAGTACCGCTTAAGTTTTGATTTTTTTCTGGAATGGCAGGAAGTTTACAGCTGCCCCTGTGAATGTACTTATATTAATTAAAATATGCGTTCTATTAGCACTTAGTAGCACTTATTAGCAGAACAGATGCACATCGTGTAAAAAATAAAAAAAACTGCTTGTTTTTAGCCTTTTCATTAGAAAGTGGTGGCAGGAGGCGGGGGTCGAATGAATTTGTTTGTTAAATAAGGAATACAATTTTAGCGACTGCTTACGACCAAGAAGTGTTCTAGATTCCAGTCATTGTTTTATAACAAATAGAGAAACTCGCATTTCATGTATAACGAAACATCCAGCATTTTGCATAGTGTATTTGGCAAAGTTTGGATTGTTTATGCTGTGGCATTGAGAGAATACTCAACCTAAACCGGTATTGTCACACTCTACATTACAGTAAAGCCTAACACTTCTACACAACATACTTTGAAAATTATGTCAAATAGTCTAACATATACTATAAAAAACGAGTACTCTTATAAAATTACTTTTACTTTTCCATTTTCAGTGACGAAACTATTTTGATTGGTGGTTTACGTTTAATGTGAAAATAATGTTTTCGGTCGAACGAACATAGATAGAACGCGTTAAAATTGAAACAAAAAGCAATATCGCGAGTGTCAGAGGCCAATTGTGGCAGAGTGCTATGAGAATAATTGTGAGTCCAATATACCCATTGATAGTGTAGGGGTAGGAACCATTGTGGCCACCCTATTTGTTCAGTAAGTGTGCCAATTATTGTTGTTGGAAAACAAAAACCAATTAGGCATTATGCACTTTTTACATTTCGCATTGTTATTCTGCCTCGTGTCTCTTCATTTGATTTTTATTCATCTGTCTCGCTTTACAGTAAACGCGTGAAATGTAGTGTTTCTACTGAATCGGTATAATGGAATTTTATATTTTAAAGTTTTTTTGTGTCAAAACCTTTTCTAATACTAGTAAAGTTATTTGTTTTTTTTTTTTTTTTTTTTTTTTTTGATAATATGATTTCGGACGTTTTCCATCATCATATGCTACAAAAAGTATAATACGTTCCGAGGATTAAATATACAATTTTATTGATGAAATGATAATAGGATATGGGATATTTACCATCGTTATGTGTTACTAAAATGGAACACATTGTTTCGAGAATTTGACATACAACATATTTTGTTCTCAGATTTAGTTTAGTTTAGTGAGCGGCAAGTTCATCGCCACTCTTTTTTAGTTGTAATTATTTTTGTGTATCTTTATATATTATGAATTTTGGCACCTGCAGAAGAGGTAGATTTTAATCCTCTAACAAAGTGTTGTACTTTCTGTAACATATAACAATGGTAAATGTCCGAAATCCTATTATTCTCTCTAATACTAATGTTCTGCTATGAAGTTATCTGATATGTCAGCCTAAGTCAAGTGAACTCCACAAATCAGTAATTCCTATATAACGAACGTTGCTTATCGTTGCCAATTACAACGATATTGAGACTGACGACGGAAACGTGTACAGTAAAGCGGCTTGTTATACCGTCTAGAGTGATATATGTGGAACTCATCATTAAAAATAGCACCACTTTTTTATTGTTTGAAACAACATCTAGTTGTAAAATGTGCAAGGAAACGTTATAGTGTAAGGTTTGAATTTTGAAAATAAACTTCGATTATGTAAAATAATAAAGATTTATCACAATGTCGTATTTATGTGTATGTGTGTCGTGGTTCGAGATGTAAATTATAACACGCAAAGAACATCAAGAATAGAACAACCTTTAATTTGGTATTCCGTAATTTATTCGTTAATGCTGCATGTTATATCTTAAAAAATGGGACACTGCAGCAGTAGCAGACACTTCAAATGTCTGTGTGTGTATCGGTAACCGAAAAATTCATAAATTAAGTGGAAAAGTTTTGGCTAAGCACTCCTTTTTATTTTTAAAGTTATTTAAACAGTTCAATATCACATTACGTTATCATAAATCTTGCAACGTGGCTATTTTAGGCTATATAAATGTCGATATTACTGGTTCAACTTGATCGAATTAGAGTTACTTTATATTTATTTTGCATCGTAACGGTTATAAGATTCAACGATTCTTTCAGTAAATTTAAATTATCAACAATCGTCTTGATACAGGAAAATATTCTTCGACATTTTAGATAAATAAGATGGAAATGAACCAGGTGTCAGTAAAGTTTTGCCTCTCGTAAACGTAGTCGAGGCATAATCTTTTCAAATCAGACGAAAATCTATATAGGCCAGCATTGAGCTTTTTGGTAGGCAGAATAATGTTTTCTCAAATTTCTCAATTGTGCTTGAAGGCAGATACTATAATATTTGTGATACTAGGTCTGTGACGTTCTAATTTTATTATTAACGATTTGAGGAATGTATCTAAATATAAAATTGGCGATCTCCTAAAGTTGACTTGTAATTGAATAATGTTTGAATTTAATACACTTTGAATACAGATTTAAATCTTGCCTATATGATGTCGTCTACTTTGGGAGGTAATAGGCCTAAATCGAGTGGTCTAAATCGTCTTAAGGTCTGAAAGATTGCGCTGTTTCAAATAATCTCTGTGACCGTTGCACTTTTTATCAATACCTAGTATTGTATGGATTCTCCTATTTGTTCTGTTTGATGAAATCCTCGCACAGGCTAGTGGCTCTTCAGGACGGCCATTGACTACAACGGTATCTTCCTCCACTAATAAAAAATGTTACGAAGTGAAGAAAACATGACGGACTGTCGATGGAAAGCCTAATACCAGCCATTAAAATGTTCTACAGACCTTCGCGTAATAATGTTTTATTTCCATTTTGTTTTCTTTTAAAACCAATCAAGCAGTAAATAAGAACAAACCAGTTTGGAGCGTTACCTAATCCATTAGCTAGAACCAAGGGGGACATCGATTGCAGTGCTGACTGTTATAAAGTAGTTAATAATTGGTAACTTCACATAGCAGAACCCCTCTGATAGTGTTATTGGGTAAAAACCATTGTTAACTTCCCCTCAGTACACACCATGTTAAGTGCACCAATTATTCAGGTTGAAAACAAAAACTAATACATAGTTATTGTTCCGTTTTCTGAATTCGTATTGTCCTTCGCGATAATTATCCCACTCGTTTTATTAACTAGCCACTCGTCACCAGTGAGAACGACTTAATTAGTTTATTTATGTGGGGTTTCCCTACATCAATGTTATCATACATATATTTAATACGGGTACGATGGGTAATCAATCATGTGGCTTAATGATCATAACATATAAACTTCAATATATAAAGCTAATTGTTTCAGTACACAAT
This sequence comes from Homalodisca vitripennis, assembly GCF_021130785.1. Taxonomy (NCBI): domain Eukaryota; kingdom Metazoa; phylum Arthropoda; class Insecta; order Hemiptera; family Cicadellidae; genus Homalodisca; species Homalodisca vitripennis. The sequence goes on from NC_060210.1 coordinate 92,594,094, forward strand.
GTAATGTCACATGAAGTAAATCTTAACCACAATTACACGTCACATTGCAATTTGTAAAAAGGATATTTAACTTGAAATACTTGTAACAGCAGTAATTTTATTTTTACAATTTTATTTCTGTGGTGAATATACTACATTCATGTGCTTAAAGATTAGATTTAAGAGTTCAGCTTTAAGGATTAAATTTACTAATAAATTCGCAATATCTCTAAAAATTAATAAAGTAACTTAATTTTGCTATCGTAACATACCTCTAATGAGTAAAGAGAGGTATTTGTATGTTGCATAGTTGCTCCACGTTTCTTTGAATACAATGCAGTTATCCTTCGGCGCTAGAGAACAGGTCCAAGATACGATTTCAGAAAACGTTTCCAATTGCCTAAGATGGAACCTGTCGCCTTTTGTTCTAAAGCAAATTATATCAATCTAAACCCTGCACAGAATGTTTGTCCCCTTATCATCCGCTATTGCGTGGTGTGTGCAGAGCAATCAATTACTGTACAATCCGCGATACTGCAGGTCTACGTCTTTCAGTCCTTTGGTGCATGTAAGAGGACTGTCATCCCATTCATAAAATAGGGAAACATATTACAACGGTATAAAAGGGAGTAAGGACTCATCTTGAGATGGGTGGTATAGAGATTTTATCTTCTTCGACCGCATGCATCTTTTAGGGACTATCTCACAAGATGCTTCTCCTCTTTGAAAACGTAGCTTCCTTGTCAACTATTTACTAGTAGTTTGTACTTGCACAGCAGGTAAAGGTTTCCTTTAGGACACATTTATTTTCAAAAAAATCGAGTAACACGAAAGTAACAGGATCAATTCCTAGTTTGGATCTCGTCTCATATCCTACTTAACTAACCATTTAAAGTTTGTATTAATTTCAATGCCAGCTTTGAAATCTATGAAATATTTTAAATTTCCCTTAATAGAGTTAGGTTGATAATATTTGTGTGTGTGGATATCATTACATCAATCTATTCGATACATAATGTAGCTATTGCGGAAGGGTTGATTCAATACGAATGTTTAATTTAGCCCTATTTGTGCACATGGCGAGAGAATGAGAAAACCTCTTCACCTACTGTATCCTAGGTGTCTCTGATGTCAAAACGTTGCAGAGTTCGGTTTGACCTTCTTTTTGATCTCTACAGACGGGCGCTGTCTCCATGTTCTAGGAGTCAAGTATGTGACAACATCTCTTCGTGGTGAAATGGAGCTTAGCTCAATATTTGTATCAATGTATTAATGTAGGAAATTCCAGGAATTCAAAATAGTGTCTATGTTCAATTTTAACTATATATCGTTTGGTAAAAGTACCATTAAATAAAACTAGCTGATTATTGGCTAAAATAGCCACAACTAACGGTATTTGCTGGAATGTATATTTATAAATATCACCCAAAACAGCAGTCTGTCAAAGTGTAACTAGAATATAATAATTTAGTTTTTTATGTTTGAATTTTAAGCTGAGGCAACTGGATAATTAAGAATCTATGACCTAAAAGTACATTGGTTCATTTAATAGTATCTTTTTATCTGTAATAAAACTGTTCATGTACAAATTATAAAATGTAAAATGAAAACCTTGGTTGTTGGATTACCATCAGTATATGTAGCATTGGCTCAAGATTTCGTACAACCAGTATACGCTTGGGGAACTTGATGACGCGGAAATTTAAACCTACCTATAAAAGCATTGGCAAACCGTAATTATATTTTAAATTTTGCCTTATAATTATAATTATAACCTTAAAACCATATAATTATATATTTCTTTATTAAACTATAAACATCGTATAGTTTTGAATCGTTTAATCTTTAGATTTAAGATCATTGCAATGGATTGTATCAATAGAGGTTAATTGATAAAGATTATACTTTAGATAAGGCTATCCAAAATACTTTTCATATGTGATGTTCAGTATTCGAGCAAACCAATATGCTTATTTGCTGAGATGAAATATTGGAAAGACGCTAACAGGTAGTTAATAAATACTTTTTACAGTTTTTCTATTAGGCATAACCAACAACAGAGATTCATATTAGTGGTCTCGATGTATAAATAGCACAAGGTATTAATGTACATAAACAAATATGCATATGACCAAACGGAAACTATACAAAGAATTAAAAGTGCGCATATGAAGGAGCGACATTGATGTATCAACTAACTTTAATGAGTTTCTTTCAAGCGCATATCCTGCGTGTCGCAAGGTACCGTCTTTGTGTATTAATTTCTGGCCTGCGGGTGGAGCTTTACATGGAGTAGAGGACAATACTTTTGTTCTTCTTCTTCAATTATTTCGTCGTACTTTTCTCGCTATCTTTGACAGTGATGCTAAACCCATATTGGTTATTTTGTTGAATAAATGAATAGATAAAGCATTCTTATCTAGTGATGATTTGAATGTGTTATCAATTAAAAAATCCGGATATTCTGTATACGTTCTAGACCTACAACTGTTAGTTGCAAATTAGAATATTCTTTGTTCTTATTAAAAAGAAATTAAAACATATCTTTGAAATTTCCAAACATGGAAGTGTGTGCAAAAATTGATGACAACACCCACGAAACGCAATAGGTATGCGATTAAATTTGTTTTAATAGGGTCGGTCTTTTTAGACCTCCTGCCTATCTCTGTGGGCATGTGTGAGTATCTTATCCAAACACAAGGGGAATCATCGCAGTAAGATCGACAGTACTGATAAAAAGTGTTTCGGTTACATACATGATTCGAACCTGTACTATACCAACTTTACGGCATGTCAATTGTTGTTCTACAATTTGAATTCGGTTACTATATTTATATTATAAACATTTAATAACAGTGGGTGAGGATGTTTCTTACTAATATCACGGTAAATAAATGGATAAAAACAAAATTCCCAGGTCAGATTGAAGCAATGATCTTTTCTAATACATTCGAGCATTCTGTCGATACGTATGAATTTTAAAGGTTGCCACAGTATAGCCAAACGATATTACGTTAGTGATCCTGTGACTGGGTAAAAGTATGTTCGGACTTTATAGCGTTGGCCTCATTTCAAAATTCCCTTCCAAGCACACAACCGATATCCAGCCACCACTTTCAATCGACCTTGTACCATATCGACTCTTTGACTTATTCTATTTTTTATGAGATCCTCGCCAAGGCCAATGGCCCATTAGTACTGGGCGAATATAGCATGATAGAGGTTCGGTTTCTCCTAAAAAAGAAAACATATATGCAAAGATTAGAAAAAATGGGGATTGGTGGCTGAATGTAAATTGTTAAATTAAGGATTGACTCAAACGTAATAATCAATCAAAAGCACTAGCAGGATGTTTGAGATGAAAAAGATCTAATCATCTATCCTTTTTAACTTAATATATATTAAACAAAAAATTAAACTCTTTGGTATATAACAATGTTTTTGGAAAATTTGTTCCAACTTTTAATAATATGTGCGAAATTATGTATTTCAATATTCAGTCCAAAAGGAAGGGTGAAAGGAAGCCATCTTGTGCCAGGAATGAATGAAGATGTTATCTGTAAAGCCGCTCACCGAGTCTCATAGAATATCTACACCGTTGCCGTTTTGCCAATAGAACGCTTCTAAAGCCCGAGACTTTCTACATTATATGAAAATATTAAAGTCTAGACTTAAACTCACACTCAGAATTAGGTTCAACGCTCTATAAAGCTTCAAATAAAATATTGTAATAGTTCGATTACAAAATTAATGCAAGATTGTCTTTAAACGATCGCCTAATTTTCTAGAAATGAAAGCTGAAAATGGCCTACAGATATTGCACTCTTTTTGTAACAATGGAACAAAGCATTAGTTTCTTCACTGTTCCCTTAATATTACATCATTAAAATGAATCAATGCAATCACTCTTGTTGGAACCCATAAGCCTAGAATTGCGAGAGTATCGATCATAACCTTAAAACCAAGATGTCAGTGGTGTCCAAGATGTAGATATTACAGGCTGAAATATGCAGACGATTATTTGTAAGTATGGAATGAACCTTCCTATCTGTATTATATAGTAGTGCATCAACTGATCAAATCCAATTATAAGTTTGGGTTTTAGGTATTTTTAAGGGAATTGAATTTTAGATTTTATCCCAAGCATGCCTGTTAATTACTAATTGCTTTGAACACGAATGTTATCTATCACATTTGTTGGTCTTTAAGAGCCTCAAGTAATAGGCTTCGCCAGCACTCAGCCAATCCACATTTTTTCGTGAATGAATGAAAAAACTATAAACATTTATTCTTGTAAACTAAGTATAACTGTTGTATTGTTGGTTGGTTATTTCTGGTAATATATGGCTGCACGAACTGGCTCTGTATTTACAAGTTCGTAGTGACATGAGCGTCATTCAGTGGCAGTAATGCATTTTAAACACTATTAAACACGCCCCCACTTGATTGATGCCCTTTGTTACAATGCTTTTATGGTCCAATGGTTAGCATATATTGTTAATTTATACTACCAATTCATTTTGTTTAAAGCCTACGCCACAATAAAGCAAATGCCATCTGTGTTCCATGTTTAAAGTTTGTAATTGCTGATGGATAATTTAAAAGGGTAGTAGGGTATAGATATTTGCAACAGGTACGTTACAAAATTGGAACATTACGTTTTGGCGATTAAAATTTACCCTCTTCCTCACATGCCAAAGAATCGTATACGTAAAGTTAAACGACAATTGAAAACACACAAAAAGAAAACAGTTGAGAACCGAATATGTTGTACGTAAATCCACGAATCGTAGCGAATTATTTTTTTATTATAACGGTGGAAATTGTTCTAAATCCTATCTTTGTCCAATAGAAGAAATTCAAGTTATCCATCATTAATAAAAAGCTGTAAACATGAACACAGATACGAATTGTTTTATTGTGACATGGATTTAAATAAGCAGTAGGAAGTGAAAATGTACTAATTGGAAATATATGCTGTGTATCTAAAGCTGAAAACACTATATGATAATTACTAAATAAAAACAAACAATATATTTATTGATTTGTCAATACCAGTAATCTTTTATCCATCTGATGGCGACTGATGGCATTTTAGCCCTTTATAAATGTGAATTGCAATAAAGATTTGGTTGTCATAAAAGTAAAAAAGGAGGTGTTGAAAGGCTTGGATATATCTGAGTAATTCCTTAAAGGTCTCGCCGAGTAAAGGACTCAGGAAGAGCGTCTGATACAGACACCCAAGTCTGACGACTGGAACACAATGTCGTCTCGTCCTTATCAGAGCTCTCGTCGCGTCGCGGAGCGTCTTCACTAATTGCACACAACCACTTATATCTTCCCAGCTTCTTTTCTCTTCCAACTATAAGTTTCTTTTGCTTTTTATGTCTCGCCAATCATTGTCTTTTCAGCATTTACTAGAATATATTTAGTTAAGGTTAAACATTAGATAGTGCTATATATTTATTTTATAATTGTGTGAGAATGACAGTGTGATTTCCCTTACTTAATGACCCCTTCGTATAATGGTAGGTAGGGTACAAGCTAACTCTATGTGTTCCTCCTTTTCCCTCTTCTACATTGAATTTGTTGATAATATTGATTTTGCAGTGTTAAAACGACTGAAAAATTATAATTCATTCAAGATACGAATGTCATTCTTAGATTCGCAACCTAAACCGCATGAGTCTACTACAAAGGAACCCTAACATATTATTCTAACCCGATGTTGTTTTTATCACTTTTTAAGTGAAATTTGTATTATATAAAGAATTGAGAAATAATGGAGAAACGATTTTGAGGTAACCTTTAGATCACAATGCTAGTTAAGGAATAAGTCAAAATCAGTTCACGGACTTTATCCAAAGATATATTCTATAGTATATTTTGAGGATGAAATTAGGTATATATTGAAACGTTTTTGTATTCTACTATAACATAGAGAGCTGGGAAAATTGCTCTGTTGTCTCCTTTACTGTCTGTCAGTTTTAGGGTCCACAGGATATCTTGAGAGCGTCGATGAATTTGAAATTTTGTATGTGACTTCATATGTAAAGAGATGAAGTAAAATTCTCTTTTGTCTGCCTAGTGGATAGAACAAAATATTTCCTACCCGGTTGTTTGTCCACAGGGCACTCTAAGAATGAAATGATTTATATAATTGAAACTTTGCTTGCAACTTCAATGAATCTTGTTCCATTCCTGGCCACACGTAGTCTGGCATAATGTACCTTGTCAAATATAAACTTATATTTCTATTTATAATAACCTAAGTAACCATTGTAAGAGACTGTTTTAACAATTACTATTAAACTATAGCAAGCCACTAATCTGTGTTTTAGAACTGCAGTTATCAATCTATAATTTGTAATACTAACATTCATTTCCAATACTGAATTGGTTTAGAGCAAAATTGTAACTCGAATTCTCGTTTAGCAGTCGACCACTAAGCTGCCATGGTGGAAGGAGTATTGGACCACATTAACCAATTATAGTTGATTGTACTTATTAGCGGTAAGTCCACGAGTGATGAGGTGGCCGCATCCTCACACACTTCGCAATTACGTCATTCCAATGGTAGGTGACCGAGCGACCAGGACCCAATCACACTTGGCCACACGTGAAACCGACGTGACCGGTGTCGCTAGTAATTAATTCGCACGAACTTTAATAATCGGCTTTATTAGTTCAGTAATTACTATAGATGACTATTCTCTGGGGATTGATTTGACTGAAAATATCATAGGATCGAATCTGAAGGTGATAGGTGTTCTGAAAAGGTTAAAGGGTACTACTAGGATAAGGTCTGATCTTTCTGGATTAAAATCTACGCCTAATGGCGAACCCGTGTTCTCCCGAACGAACGCAACGTTGAGAGAAAAAAATACCAGCATTAATACAAGCAGTCAGCCAAATTCCCTACAAGCTATTGATTTCTGCCAGTGGTATGGGAGAACAACCAGAATGTACCTGCACTTAGCTCCCGAAGCACCACTACACCAGCATCTTTCCTTGGGCCTTTACGAGAAGGATTACCATTGTTACCACTAATTCACCCTGAAACTTTAAGAACTGGCTGTAGGAAATGACTTTTACGTTTTCACAACAAGAACAATGTTAAACCTCGTGCTGTTCAGCGCTCCTAGTTTCAGGCATAGCGTTATGGCAGATGTCTTGTAAGTCGCGTAATTTACTGTATAAATAAACAGTTTTTATCAATAAATATTGAGTTTTTCTGTTATTTAAAACATTTTATCGCAATTCACATAAATCCGTGTTTTTCCTTGTCCTTAGTCGTCTCGGTTCTGGTTTGGTCTATTGCTCGGAATACTGTATAACGTTCCTCTAAATAACAATATTCATACTGTAATTGAAAAAAAGGATCATTCCATCGTGTGCGTCAGTACTATAAAGATAATACTGTCAGTATTAGGATTATTATTATTTATTATTTTTTGAATATTATTTGAATGATTTATGGTGTCTCTTAAAATATCACAAAAAGGAATTTTTCCTTATTAAAATATGTTTCTGATTTTAATCCCGGCGGACCATCACGTACTCTTGAACAGAGTAAAATGCCTTTGCCACCAAGATGTTTTTGAGTTGGGACATGAATGATTTGGAATGTTCTAGGTGTTCAAATAATTCAACAAAACTGTTGATTTGTTTCTTTATATGTAAAAATATAATTATTAGAACGTTATATATTTTGTTTACGTATTATTTTTATAAATCACCCCATGTGTCGATAGCAAAATTATTAATTGCAATACGTTGCACATAAATATATTACTCAGGTGCATCAAATAGCAATACCGTTATTGTTGGAACTAACAGCGGACAATGGAGCCATAGGATAACGTATTATATAATACTTAAGTCCACGGCAGAGCCATGCAAACGGCGAGGTGCAGTTTGGGGATGTAAAATACAGACTGTTAGGCTTAGTGTGTCTTCAGTGTAATTTTATTTACGCTTCCTGAAAGGTAGTAATAATAAAAATGCCTCATCTAAGCTTGTGGCTTGTATATTTAAGACTTTTACTGTTGTAGGTTCCTATAATATATAGACATAGCATATGTCCGCAACTTGTAATGCATCCAATCCATCTCTTAAAACACACCAGTATTCAGTTTACTTTATATACTTTTATTTGAAATCTAATAATTAAATTTTTGCTTGCAGGTGAGTAATACCTGCCTTGATTATACAGTACTGTAAGTAGACCCATGATACATAGATATATTTTATTATATCTAAAAATAAAACTTTTGCTTTCGTAGGTACTATGTTTAATACAAAATTGTTTAATGTTATTCAGGTTATTTTACCTTGTCCACGTTGTTTAGCAGTTTTTAATACCAGTCATACTTGTGGTTATGTAATGCTAATAATATTGTGACATGTCCCAAGGATGAATTAAATCTCCTTCAGTAGAACCTAGAAGGCTTTCCATAAAATATAGTCTGTGTGCGTTACTTCTATAGTCAATAAAAGCTAAATCCAAAACACTGTGAAAACATCGGGTAAACATAGGAGATACTGAAGAACGAATAAAATGAGTTCTCAGTTGAAAAAGTGAGAAGGTTCTTTACACTGTTCTTATTTTTGTTTAGTGTCTGCAACAATTTTCTTTTACTATTTGTGTATTGGTGACATTATTACTGATATATATATATATATACGTTAAATTGTATAAATGGCAATAGCCTTATTTAATTTCAAGTTTCAGTGATTATTCCCATTTATACAATTTAATGTAAATAAAAGTCATTTGACAGGTATTTGGTCTTCCGATCATATGTTAGTTTGCTTATTTAAACGCATATGTGACAGATACGGCTAAATACAAAATAATTAAATCGGAAAAAGTAAGCGCTCTGTGGTGTAATGGTAGCACATTCACCCGGCAAGTGAGAGATCCGGGTTCGACTCCCGACGGAGCAAGTACTTTTTGTGATTCAATGTTTATTGAAATTAAATAAGGCTATTGCCATTTATACAATTTAATGTAAATAAAAGTCGTTTGACAGGTATTTGGTCTTCCGATCATATGTTAGTTTGCTTATTTAAACGCATATGTGGCAGATACGGCCAAATACAAAATAATTATATATATATATAGTACGCTCTAAGCCGACAAGACCTACCGGCCAGAGTTTATAAAAAGGCTTTAAGGTATTTTATTGATTCTTTTTTTAATTAAACAAAAATATTAAACTGTATAATGAAAACACACAAGTGCTTATCTTGATGCCACGCTCTCAAATATATTTTGGAAGTGGAAGAATGGAATGAAGTTATGGAGTCAAGTACAGTATTTACTGTAGCAAATTATGGCATGTAAATATCTTTATTAAAGTCGGTTTTGCCTCGTCCTTTAATGTTGGATACTATATGACTTGTTAGATAAACACCTCTAGAAAACTTTGATTAATTGAAGTAATTTAATCGAAAACCGAAACTTATTAAAGATATGCCATAAGATTTTAGTAACGCCTACCTTTGGTAACATTAAAAGCTAGTTCGAACGCCCCAGCTTTAACCTCAATATTGCAACATTATTTTGCGATGAACTGTGAAAGATAATGCATATGAGATTGTTTTAAACGAACAAATTAGGGAATGTAGCCTTAGGTATATTGTAAGAAGAAAAGTTCATCACGATGTTCCAATTGTGACAGTTTATTCGTAAAGCGTTCCCTATTCATAAAACACCTCCGATATTTATTCATGGAATACGTTGTTATTGACAATAGCCGAGAGCCAATTTTCACTGTATAAGCAACTGTATGGCTTTTCTTGAAATGTCTGGTAATTATTTATTGATCTTAATGAACTAAAAATTTTTTAATTTTCCGAAATAATATTTTTTAACTTGACACCTACAAGTCCATTCATCAAAAAAGTAAAAATATGTTAAATCAACGTCTGTTGATTATATACAGAACTTTAAAGTTGTGACTTTTAGACTTTTTTATTTAGTTATCTGACGGCGATGTAACTGATATTGATGAGTGTGACGATCTAATGTAAATGAATAAAGGTTGGAAATGATATATTTGAGAAAAACTATCTTTTCATATTTTTAACTCTTTCGACTTGTGTGGCTGACGATTGAATTCTTCCTAAGAATAAGATTGTGTACATATATACAGTGGAGATTGGCTTTTGCCTCGTGGTATATTATTTCATTCTCAAACTCTAACATTTGTTTCAAAGGTGAAGTGTCAAGTTTACCCGTTTAAAACTTCAATATTGACTGTTTATTCTTTGTATCTTATGAGAAATGTCTACCTGATATATTTCAAAAAGATTTTATTTCCTAACGTTCACTTGTTCTCGTTATTTAAAAATAACTAGGTCTATGAAAATAATTTCTTATGGCATTATTTCGTACAGGCTGAGTTTATTTGGGTCGTAGAAACGATTAATGAGAATTGGTATATTATAAATAAACGTGTAAATTAACCAAGTTAGCTATAACAATCTAGAACCACTTGTAACAATTTCTTAAAATAGCATGTTTTAATAGGCAGAAATATTTTTTTATTTGGTCGGGATCCATATATTGCACAATAATTGATACGTTTGAAATTTAGGTTATATCCCAAATACTCCACCAATCTAGGAGACTGAGAGGAATCGGGGTTTATGGGTAGGGGGAAAATAGACTAGACGGGTTATGCATAGGTGGAGAGGATATTTGGGATACTAATTGTAAGTTGAGAAAAATATAAGGAATTTTAGAGGTCTGAGTAGGGCTACCAACTGCATATGAGAATAATTAACGAATTGATTGTCGTTTTTCCTCTGTGGATTTGTCGTGTTTGCGATAAATACGAATTTTTATTTGCTCATCTAGTTATTAAATTATTTTTCCCGTTTCGTAAATTGACAGATTTTGCTGAGTTTTAAATTTTCAAATAAGACATTGTTCTTTGTTTTTTTTTCGCCGCCATTAGTCATTTTTATTTTCTAGTTGAGTTAGATTTGTTTGATAGTAACCTTCTAGGACACTGGAATTACCTTCTAAAAATGAAGAAGATGTTTTACCTACGGAAAATACGTACAGCGGTTGCTCTATCACGTTTTTTGATTGTGTCAGAATCACGTTTTAATATTATATAGTTTTTAGTTCGACATGAAACTTTACATAACTTTCTTAGAGTTACTAATGTTACAGTCATTGTCCTCTATCTGAGGATACACTGGTGTTTCATTTTTTAGACGGGTTATATATGGTTAGGTTAGTTTGTAATATTTAGTAAACATTAGTGATCAGACTTTTGGAATTTTATATTTTATCGTACTGTCTCGTGGGATGTTTTTTTTTTGCTCGTCGCCATCAGCGCGGTGCAGTACCGAAGGTGTCTCGTGTTGATGCCTGGAGGCACTACTGCTAGTCCGTTCAACTACTAGTGCCTTTTACGAGTTTTAAATAAAATTTTGATCTTTTAGAAAATCTGTTGTTCTGTTGTTTTTAAGTATAATTTTTAAGGATTTCATTTTGAAAAAGGGACAAAAATACTGTGAAGTGGCTAAAGTAAACAATTGCCAATTTTTCAAACTCTTTTCAGTATAAATTCTGCTGTCGAAAAGTAATCATCGAAGATTGCACTGTTCATTAAAACCTCAACAGCAATACCACATCAATGTTCCTCACATCCACGTCTCTCACAAATTTTTATTTCAACCCCCACCCCACCTTGAAATAATATACATTTATAGTTACAACAAAAATGAAATAAACTGAGTCCTTCATTACTTCTATACGTCAACAATGTATGTTGTATTAATATTAATAATTTCTAGTTATGTAAGATACATTTTAAAGATTATTAGGAAAAGCGGACATTACACTTGATTTGATAACCTTCTATGGATTACAAGCAAAGAGTATTATGCAGGTTTGTGGATGTAATAACCTAGCCTGTTGAGGGATAATTGAGCTTACTCTTATTGCATATGCACTGTAGGTGTGCATATGTACAATTAATGTAGCCTACTCGGCAATTTTAATACACAGTAATTTACAATTACTTGGTAGTTTTCATAATATATATTGAAAAATAAATATATTGCAGTGCGACATTTTAGAAATGTTAGATGAAGCTTTGTCTTCCTCAGGCGTTTGTGGAACCAGACTTGAAGTCTCAACTTACTTTAATGAGTTTCTTTCAGACAGACAACTTTCTGGGCCTTTGCAAGATGGCGCCTTTGTATATTAATACCGTGCTTGCGGCCAGAGGCCTAAAGTCATGAGACACTCACTCTTGGCTTTAATTGTTCAGTACTTTTTTCGAAGAGCATTTTACTTCCGTAATATCAAACTTCCTGAGGTTTTTAAAAGTTAAATATCTTCGTTTTCTTCTAGGGGCGGCCTATTGCCACGCACTTCAGCCTCAAGATAAATATCAACGGTGGTACTTGTTCATTTCACGCGGCCAGCCAAGCAGTATTGAAATTTTGCTAGAAACTTGGAAAAAGGACTGCCGAACATGACAACATTTATGGGCCAAACTGTACCTTTATTATTAGTATATTTTATATTACACACTAAAAACATTCGTTTATCCAATTTAATCCTTGTTATTTATCATTGTATTTATATTAGAAATGTAGCCTCGAAAAGTGTTTGATATAAATATACAGTAATAAATATTTTAACACTTTTGATATATTTTATTTGTACGAAAATTGTTAAAAGACTTATTACAGTATATTCATTGTATTTATTCATTTCGGGAATCTAATAGAACCAAAATTTAGTGAATGAAAGAGTTGGATAACATTGATTTCTTGCCACTTCCACTTGTGCCCAAAGCTTGCTAGAGAAAGCACTAGTGTGCTTTTGCGATTAATACAGATTTTCTTTCTTCAATTCTACATTCAATTGTCTGGTAATGAAGCATACTACACACCCATAACCGTATCATCATTATACAAATAATATAAGAGAATTTTTGCAGACACTAATAATAAACAAAATAATAAAAAAATCTATAACCTTCTCTGCTTTTTAGCTGGCACCCGTTTTTACTTATTCATTGACATCTCCTCGGGCTTCCCGCGGTTTTCGTAACTATTTTTTTTCAGCTATGCCATTGTGCCTAGGTTTTACGCACGAAAGCCGACTTTTTATGGAAAACCTAGGTTCCTCCAAAGAAGATTTTCATGCAATTCATCCTTGGATCATGTCGAATATTATTCGAATCCATGTTATGGAAATCATCTGCCTTACATAATTTAAGGAAGTAGTAAGTATCTATTTCGATATTAGAACCTCAATGACATGATACTGGTACATTGACTCTGGCTTAGTACTATGTGATATTTAATTATGGGTAAACAGTAGACCCAGGTCGGCTTTACACGGTCGGTTGCATGCACCATCTCCATTTGTCATGGTTAATCAAACAAGTTGTAGGATAAAGCTTACTCTAATTTTCAGTTGAATATTGTCTCAAGGGGTTTTGATTAAAGAACAACTGGAAGATTCATTAATAAGAAAGTGAGTATAGTCGTGATATTCAGTGAAGTATGATTTCTTATCTATTCTGTGGTCTAATTATTTTATATAAAACAATTTGTTGAAACTATACATAATTAGAGTAATTGAATAATAATAATTTGCGTAAGCTATGTTAGGCGGTCAAATTACTGGTAATTATGTTTCAACGTCTACTTGACTGAAGATTTTAGTTGTTTATCTAAGAGTTCATTTATTTTATTTTTAGAACGGGAGAAATGCTATATTGAATAATTGTATACCCATACTGGTATATAGTAAACTACATGAGAATCATCTTAACTTAACTATAAACATAATGGTTTATTTCATGAGTTGTTATATAATAGTAATATTTCACTTACTGTAATGTATAAGCTTAACGTTCACCGTTATCTTTCTTGCATTTGTATACAACAGCTGATTAGTTCAGATTAAATTTCTTCTATTGCCTGGAGAAACAGGCAATTTCTTCTATTGCCAACAACCTATCATATATAGATAGGTGGGTGTTGCCTATCCAAATGTTTTAAAAAGTAGTGTACTGTCTTGTGCATTGTCGTGTAAGACTCATGTTTCTCGATACTGTATCATATAAATCTACAATATATTATTAATGTTTTAATTTCTGTAATTTGGGCTCTCTTTCTTAAACTGTTTTATATATTGGGCTCTGAAAAATGCACTAATGGTCTATTTATATATAGGAAGGCAACTAAAGTAATGCCACGTCCACTTCAACTAAGATAACTCAATTCCTTAGAGTTACACAATTAACTACAGCTTATTATTGCAGGTGTATGAAAAAAAGTAGGTTGGGAATGTTTTTTTTTTTGTTTTCTGTGGACAAGAAGCCTATAAATTGCACCTAGTCCTATAAGGACCTTTACGCTGCTTCAGGAATGACAGGATATTCTGGATGGGTAAGGTTAGAGGTAGGAGCCGCCTTCAGTCGAGATCCTTTCGGAATAATTTAGGGCATTACTCAAAGTTAGTCCCCTCGAAGGAAGAGGAGGCCAGCTCTGAATTAGCTTTTCCAATAAAAGCAGGCAGGGGGGGCACACCCTTATATTTACGCTAGCAAGAACCTTTTACACTTAAGGGACTAGGAGACGAACCCCACCAACTCCAACAGTTATCTCCCGCAGTGGACTAGGCGTACCGGATTACCTTTAAACCCCAGAATCTCGACATTTGCGGTTAGTCATGTGCCGCTCTTGGACATCCATGAGGTTGCCCAAATTTAAGAGATACGGTTTATGTTGTGCCCAGTGGTATGTTCAACTGAAAGGTATAAACCAGCCAGAAGTGATCCCTGCTGGGTATCTTGAATGTGATTAAATCGGTGCTAAAAATATTATAAGCTCTTTATATTGCTAGGAAGATCGTAACGAAGGTTATGGGGAAAAACATCGCAAAAGAAGGGGTGAGGCCTTTTATAATTTCCCCACTTCCTTCCATACGTGAACGGCCATAGTCCACATTAAGTCAACATTGAATACAAACACCAAGTCCGTGAGTAATGTTCTTTTGTATATTCACACGTAAACCTGTACCCGACCACAATCGTTGTGGCTCAGAACAATGCTGTCAGACGCCAAAATATCGCATGGATTATGGACTTTTTTTATAAATTGAGGTTCTAATCTAGTTAAAGGCATGATGGTATTGTGAAATTAGAAAAGTGGATTAATGAGGCAGCCTAAAATGTATAATATTTGTATAGTACTCAGAATTCTGTCGAACTTACTTTAAATCTTTTTAAGAATTAACAAGGTTTCTAATATGACTAATATGTTTTTTTCTAATGCTCAGAATAGGAAAGTGGTAATGTGTTATTGACAGGCTAGTTTTGTAACACATGCCATGTCAATATTAAAATCAATTTCTATTATTGTTATTCAGGTAGTAATGAAAATAGGATTATATCTCGTATTATCCGAGAATAAGGCTTTTGCATAGGCCCCCCTCTAGTTTCCTAAAATACGTCTTTTCCGTGGGATATTACATTTTAGTTTCAAAAATAAGACTTTTCAATGTGATATTGCATTGTAGTTTCCCAAAATAAGACGAACGTGGGATTTCGCAACATAATTTCCTAAAATAATGTTTGTATCGTGGGAAATTGCATCATAGCTTCCTAAAACAAGTCTTTTTCGTGATATATTGCCTTGTAGTGTCCTAAAATAATACGCGCGTTGGAGTTCGCAACACTGCTTCCTAAAATAAAGCTTTTACCGTGGCATATTGCATTATATTTCCCTAAAACAAGACTTTTCCGTGGAGTATCGCATTGTGGTTTCAAAAATAGGCTTGTCAATTGGATATCGTATTGTAGTTTCCCAAAATAAGACATGCGCGTGGGATTTCGCAACATAGTTTCCTAAAATATAGTTTTTACCATGGGATATTGTATTATGGCTTCCTACAACAAGGTCTGTTTCGTGGGATATTGTATTATAGCTTACCAAAATAAGGCTATTGCGTGAAATATCTCATAAAAGCTGCATGATTGGGAGTTAGGAGGAAACTGGAATAAGTAAACAAATTACTGACATGAGATTCACCAGCCAAGTACAATTTTTTAAAGTACAATCATATACACTCTGAGATACCGTTTCGCACACATCGTAACGTATGATGTCATCATACGTTGGTTCGAGAACAATGAGTACTCATAATACATTTGTAAATTTAAACTAGTTAAACTACAATTTAATACCCTTTTAGGAAATACCTTAAAATACACCTTTCTTTCATACAACTTAAGAGTTAAAATGTTAAGAAAAAAGGCTCATACAGGAAGAAATTAATTTGTTGGGTGTAATTAAGTAACTTGTAAGATGTTAGTTTTGTTGTTGATTACAGGGAGATTAATTAGCTATGAACAACCACTTATAGTGTGTTGTGTTGACTCGCTGTGTAGACACGCAACATTTATATGATGTGACTGTATGGTAACCTTTCTATATCCTTGAAGAAATAAGTAGTTTACATTTCATTATGATTTTTAACCTTTAAATTTTGTTTCTCCTGAACCTCATGTTATATTTATTGAACATTTCTATGCATGAAATATCTTGTACTACAACAGGTTTCTTTATTCAATATTTTTAAACTTCTGCGTTTTAATTCTGTTAATTTGACCCTATATTTACTAAAATTATCATGCTTAAAATAGCTTAAATTGCAAAATTTTCGCAATAAAAAGAACATTTGCTTGCCCTTGTGTGTTCCGAATAAAATATAGTTACAACTCTGAAGTACCAGTTAGACAACCTCTAATCTGACATCGTCTATAAACAACAAACCTGTATTTTTCTCATGTAAAAATAATAATATGATGCTTTGACAGCAATCGCATGAAATGCGTTTTATAGTCAATATCCTCACTAGTAACACTAATACAGCTAAAATATTCTAGTATAAGAGACTAAAATAAATATCATAACACTTTGCTGTAAACATGCAAAATGTATAATGGCGTAAGTCTTGCAGATCATATTTAATGTTGGATATTGACGAATTGTTATTACCAAATTAACTTTTATCTCCTCATTGTCATTGCGGTACAGGCAAATATTCGTAAAATTTACATACAGTGACACGAAATTATTACACCATATGGTAATTGTTACCCACCTACCAGCGGTAATGCATTTTAAACAGGGTGAAATAACCCATGTGACAGATGGCCACGGGCTGTGTTTGATATGCTTAAATATTGGTCTGCGGAACAGTAAATATTTCCGATTTACTCGTATTTACTTGTATTTAACAATAATAAAAATACATAGTTGAAACAGGTTTTGTGGAAAAATATATTGAATCTAGTTGTTTTTATATAATGTTGTTCAAAACCTTTTATGTTGTATACATGACTCAATAGACTAAGTATGTAATTACTATGTACTACTTAAAATGTAAAAAATATCTTACTTATAGGCAATTCTTAACTTTGTAGTTTTACCTTAATTACTACATGCTATTTCCTACTTGACCAACTGTACATGTTCACAATAAACGCTACTGACATAACAATTTATAAAAGGTTTCACTGGAAAATTTTAATGTTGGAAATCAAATTGATGGTTGAAATTAAATTCTATCACTTCTCATCCCATCGTCAGGAGTTAATCTACCTAAAGTACAGAGCTTGTTTTGAGTTAATTCACAACTTATATTAATTACTGAGAGAACAGCGAAAGTTCACATGTATAACAAAGTTAGTCGAAAGTTAACAACAATGTGCAGGGAACTAACAGACATAATGTGGTGTAAGACAGCAATATGTTGTAGAATCACTGAACATACTACGCTACTCCCTGGCAAACTTTCCCGTCTAATGCTATATGCTCCTTGGGTTAATTATTGTTTCCTGTAAGTCTTTCCACATCCCTGTGCTTGCTACATACACTGTTTATAGTTAGGGTCCGTATGCAAAACCGAGGATCCGTCATCCTCATTATATCATAAAAGAAATAAAATTCTTAAATTGTGCAATATTGGGAGTTCAGTATTAATACAACAAAATTAGACTTATTCCAAATTTCGGGTCAGCGTGGAAGTTTGCCTTTGCCCCAAGCTGACATCTTCCTCATCCAAAGTTCAATAGACTAATAAACAATGTTTCGATAGAATATTTTTACTAAACAAACAGACGAGAAAGTGAGCCAGTAGAAATTTACGAACTACTATATGAGACTCAGGCTCCGCCTGTCCCATTTTTATCAGTAATACCAATTTGCTATGAAAATTACATTGCAGTTTAAGCTATGCATGAAACTAACCTATCCAACAAAGTAACTCCATCCTATATGATATTAAAATAATCAAAAATGTCATTTGAGTAGCACTAAAAAAATATTCTATTTGTTTACTAATTTGTGAATTCTATAGTTTTCTCGTTTCCAACATAGAGCCAGGATCATTTCTTTGCCAAATAGCAGTCATGACTCCCCATGGACTGATATTACCAAGAGGTAAGTATAGTGCAGGTAGTTTATCACCAAATTTCAACCCTCTCGATCAACAGATAGCGTGTGTACAGACAGACAGAAATACGATTTAGTTCATCAGACAATGGCTGGAGAAACTTCACGAAACGCTGACCCAACGTCCTCGCTAAGAAATATGCAGCAGTTGATAACAAATATTTCCCTAGGTAAAACTTGTTCAAAATTTATGGGTAAAAATTGAATTCCGCAAATACGAAATAGAGCTACTAAAATGAATTGTAATTGACGCTACCATGTAACCATGACCAATGGCCATGGCAATGTTGTGTTGCATGTGTACCATGCTGGTGTACCATGCATTATGGTTTACAACGCGTGAAACCTAATTAAGGATTTGAAATAATTTAACTTCACTATGGAGAGATATCGCGTTAAACTGAAACTTCAGATAGTAACATCCACTTATATGTGACACGAAGGACGTGGAGTTGTATTGTGATTCGTTGAATTTAAACCAACAGACGATCAAATAACGATCGTGGTTCGTGGCTGGTAGTTTTATTATAAACTGCTGCTATCTGGTATGTTAAAGTTTGTATTTTATTTCTTTATTATTCCTAAGGAGTGTCTTATCATAGTATTAATGCTCATTAAAACAATATAAGGGCGTGGAAAAAGTGATATTATTGCGATCGTGGAGAAGTTAATGTTACCTTCTATGTCCCTTTCTGCGTTGCCCCATGGCTCATCTATCTTAATTCTAGTTTATACAACTATCCGTATGACAATGAGGTTCAATCTGGGAATGTTTTATGAATGTCTCTTCACTATAAGTAGACATATTTTTATTCCAAGACAATTTAAAGTCAAATTTTTGTACTTAACTGTTTAAGGTTATAAGCAGTTACAAATTCATACATCATACGTCAAAGTTCAACATCTCAAGACACAAATAAGTATGAACTTATAGGTACCGTGAGATTTTAGTTAAAATTTACTTTATTATTCGGTTTTTAAAATTATTTAGCACTGGTACTCAAGATTAGACTGTAGTTCAGTGACAGTTATCTTCATTGTTTGCACGAGTGTTAAAAATAATGTAAAACAATGTTTCAAGGTGAATAATTATTTGAAATATTATTAGGATAAAGTAAGTAGACATAAGGAAAAATAAAATTTTTGAATATTTTAAAAAATAAAAGCGTTTCCGATGGGTTTTTGTGGAATTGAAATGTTAGAGTATAATGCAAATCGCGTGGGAGAACGCTCGCTTCAAAACTAACAAAAACAATTGAGAAAAGCCAACGAGTCTACTGAATCGCATTGTTGATTTTTAGTAGAACGTATAACAAGTAGCCGGTGACGAGTCTCCTATTTTCTAGATTTATGAAATAAAAAGCCACTACGGGCGTTAAACCTTTTACGCTGATCAAAGTTCAATCCTGGTAATGATGAATGATGATTAGCTGTAAAATTTGGCTTCTTTTATGAATAATAAAGATTATACTGATAATGTTAAGTGTGAGGGGTCGCTAGACTAAATGACATTTATTGTACATTTATCGTTAAACGTGGCTATAGAAAGTTTAATGTAAGAATCCTTAAACATGTGTAAAAAACCATAAATATTTATTGTATCATTTATGTTTACGAATATTGCTCCTGGAATATTTGTTCAATATATTTATATACTCGAGTTTTTAAATAAAGTCCTGTCATACTATACGGATCTGACATGGGAAATAAATTAAAGACATTTGATTCAATTTGAAATAGTTTAAACTAGTTGTTAGTATTTCGATGATGTAGGGACTAATATTTCATAAGGACTGAAATATTTTCAAATCTGTTTATTTTTACCATACAGTATTTTAATATTATTTGTAATAAAGATAATTCGAAGATTTTTTGAAGTTCCCTGACGAAGAAACCTTTGGTTTCCAAAGGCCGTATCCCAAAAATAGAATAATATTGTAAACAGTTTGCTATTACTAACTATATATTGAAAGCAAAGTTACATAAATGCATGTATTTTATTATACTTTCTGGTTTTAACCGTATAATTATATCAACATTAGAATTTTTACCAGTAATCGTTTTAAACAGATGAAGAAATTCTGAGTCTGTTGAAAAGCTCAACCGTCTGGTATTAATATTCAGAGGCGTCAAGGCAAAGGGAAGAAAGTCGTGTTCAAGGAAACTCATTAAAGAAAGTCGACAAATTTAGATCGTGTTTTTGACAAGTCGTCGACCATTTAATAAGACTTGTCCTCTTTACTTGACCGACCACCTTTGAACTTGATGACACTTCTTCAATACCGTTCCCAATCAATATATGATCATAATTTTTAATATACATTGATTAATACTTAATCAGATTTTGACGTAGATTGTTGAATTGTTTATTCTTACGTTTTACTTCGAGAAAGTTTCATAGATCTTAGAAATTTCCTTAAAATACACATTATAATTTTATGTTAGATTAAAATTAAATATGTGCCATGTGCATTGTTATTTATTTTTGCACGTATCAATAACTTAATATTTTATTAGTAAAGTTGACTGACCGCCGACTCGAACCCCGATCTCTTGTTTGTAGGGCGAGCAAGCGTGCTAAAACATTCACCACAGAGTTTTTTTAATGAAATTATTTAGCTGTTACCGTAAGACATAATATGTATAAAAAGGTTAACTAACACACAATCGGAAGACAAAAATAACTATCAAATAGTTTATGTATGGTACACGTTGCCAAGAATGCAGTTTGTCAGATGAAACTTGTAGTAAGTTCTTTTTGGCTATTATAATTTTGCTTGGACATACTATAATAGTTGTATAATCTATAGATGTCATACTCACATTGCTTAGAGATATTTAATCTATTTAATAACTTTAATTGTTCAGACAAATGTAACGCTGTAATTTTGCTTTTAAGAATTTATGGTTAGATTAGGTTTAGTTGGCCAGCATATCGTATAAGTAGTATCTATAGTAAGTTGTGTGTGTGTGTGTGTGTGTGTGTGTGTGTGTGTGTGTGTGTGTGTGTGTGTGTGTGTGTGTGTGTGTGTGTGTGTGTGTGTGTGTGTGTGTGTGTGTTTGTATGTTTTAGTGTGTTTGTATGTGTGCGTGCGTTCGTGCGTTATATAATATATATACAATGTGTAATTTGTTGTATTATTTTTAAATATTTATAAATATGATCTACCATTTGTTACTACAGCATGAGACAAATAGTTGAATTTTCGGATATTACGCATTGGGAGCACCGCAATTGTTTGTACAGTTTATCCGGTGGTTTCCAGCTATACTTACCATAAAAGCGGAAAGAAATGTGTCTAAGCTGAAGAGAAAGCGGAAAGTAGCCTCAATATCAGTAAAGATAAGCTGAGAATGACGCTGACTGAGCGCGCAAGTGTTATGGTACGGCTCGTCTAACCTCCCTCATTAGCTAATCTAGCCCCTTGAGGCTTACTTGTTTTATATTCAACGATTATTTTAGTTTTTTGGATTGTAAATTCCATAGAGTAGATTTATACTCGCTGATAAACACTATGAGACACTGCTGCCAACCTCACGGGATAACACAACCTTCGTGTGCTCAAGATTCTTTACACGGTCATGACTGCAAAGAAATATAAGAACTTGTCTAGAATGTTCTTAATTATGCTGAAACGTGGATATTAAAAACATTCATGTTAATTATTTGCTTTTTATGAAGAGGATAAGTAAACGTTGAATATAATTCAAGTTAAACTGACTCATATTTTAAGTTAAGATCCCACATCATGATTTTATGAGTTATACCTTAAGTAGAGGTACTTGCAAATAACTTTTCCAATGCTGGCTTTACTTACCAAAATTCCTAACAGTTTTTCTTACAGAATATTTTTAATAAACACCAAAGATTTTGTGAAAATGAAAAAAGTTAATCTGCCGTGGATGGAAAGAGGAAATTTCTTTCAAGTGAAGCAAGAGTCTGGAAGCGATAGTTACAGCGTACTTAGCAAAGTAAGATAAGCAGTTGTTGTTGATTTGTTTAATCTAATAAGAGAAATAAAGGGTGTAGCTTGAAGGTTACTGGATGTTATGCATTTAACATTTGACTTGGAACATCTTCCATGTTGTCTAACTTAAAGGAGCTGTTTAACTTGATTTATTTGTAAGGTACAATATTAATTCATAATATTTAATGAACTAGTATAAATGTATAGTTTTATTTATTATTAATTATTACTAATTTATGTTTAATAAAATAATAGCATGATATAATCTTAAGAAATATTTAACAACAATGCTTTTATTTAACCAAAGTATTTAACTTTCTCAGACCTTTTCAAAATAACCGATGTAAATTAAATGGTAATAAATAATCTTTACTATTATGTAAAAATCTAAATGGTGTGTGTGTGTGTGTTTGACTCAACCACGTAAAAAATACGTAATAGTAATGTACTAATAGTGTCTCTGTTTTTCAAAGTGAAATTGCGTGCAAAGCCAACGTTTTATTGTAAACATAATAATTTAACCTAAAAAATAGACAAAAGATTAAAACAATACAAATGACTAGTTCTAAACCACATTAATATTAAGTAGTATAATTTCTTGTTAAGTTGTTAAGTTCTTGTCAGTTTACGTCTAGGGCAATGACCGGAAATTAAGTTTTTGTCTTACAAAAGTGTGGTCATTGAATATGTTTCGGCATAATAAAAAAAAGTCTCTTAAAGGTCTCTATTGATTTAAAGCCTTGGAAAAAGAGAGTACGGTTGATGTGTTCAAATACCTCTCCCTGCATAAGAAGCTTTTGCCTAGGTGCTGTGGATTTTTGGGAATTAGATATTTGGTTGATCATGGAACATGTCAGCATTCTGAATACTAATTCAATGGACAGCATTTTGACATCCTCTCGACAAGAGGAAACAAGTTCAAAGTGTTTCAAATAAAAAATAAATCTTGTAGAATATTGGTGTCTTTTAATTCTATTTATGAATCGAGATGCTGTTTCCGTTTGTAAAAAAATCGAGATGCTATCAGTAGAAAGAAACTAATAGATATAAGGTAAGGGTTGAAGCAGTTTCAGACAACAATATTTAGAATCCATAGAGATCCTTTAACATGCCAAGAGCACGCTGGGAAACGTGTGAAATGGTCAGAAAACGTAAAATCACCTTTAAACACGACACCGAAAGCCTACTTTTTCACAAAAACCCAAGTTCTCACTGCCCAGCACAACCGAAATCCCACTCTCATCATGAGCACTTGCACCATAGAGTGTTATGCATTTATAATTGGCTGAGCATGACAAAATGGGTAAGGTCAGTTTTATTTGACCACCGGCTGATTTAATTCTGCATGTGGGTAAGAAAATGAGAGTGTAAATAATAAGGAGCAATATTGAACTGGTCATTGCCTGTAAAGACAATTACTCAATGAGCAAGTTAATCATTAATCTGAAGTCAGGGTAGAAGCCACTCTATTTACCAAGAATAGAAAAAGAATAGACAACCAAGTTTTAATTGAATAATTTTTCATATAAATATAGCGGTATAATCACGCTATATCCTCAGTTGTTGGAATCCCAACCTATGGCTTATGACAATCTGGTTTATAATCGCGCTGTATTCATGCATCTTTAACAGTATTTGTAGAAAACTAATTAGTCACTGAAAAAATAAAAGAAGTAAGGGACATATCGTGTATGTAAATGTTATAAAATATTTTTGTCCTCATTGACTCGGCGTACCGAACAAATTGTGAAATCTTGAGCTAGGCAATAGACTATCAGTAGTATACTTACAACACGTAAATGTATAAATGGTACGTGAACATTTCGTTAGGTCTAAGAATGTTGAGTGTAGTTTTTAATATTGAGCCCTAAGCCTATTGGGCGGGGCTTAGTTTTGGTGTTACACAGATTACTGTTTCTTTGTTTGTGCTTTCCTCATGAACGCATGACAATTAGTTACATTCGGATATAAGTCTAGCATGAGCTTTAACCAGAGATTAATCTTTATGCACGTTATAGTTTCTTTAACAATGGCAATTATAACAAATATCTGACAAAATAAATTTCAAAATCGCGACTAAATCATTACTGTTTAACGTTTTCCAGTAAATAAAGTAAAGCGTTAAAGGAATAACTTGTAGTAATTTTCTTCTTTTACGGTAGATCAAACCTAGTTGAACTTAAATCAACAACTGCAAAGCTTACTTTGCTAAGTACACTGAACTTACTTCCAGTCTATTGCTTGATTCTACAGGTACCTTCAGGGCAGTTTCACCGCACTACCAAATTTTTGTTTTATGAGATATGATTGAACGTTCTATAAACATCACAAAAAATAAGAAGTATGGAGTTACTGCAGCACCACATTGTTCTATGTTTGCTACGTATCGTAGAAATTGTAAACCACTTATTTATCAGGAGCAATCAGTTATGATGAAAATGAACCAACTTCATCTATAGATTTGAATTAAAATGTCAAGTTTAAATGGAAGTATAAGTCATGTTGCTAAATAAGTATAAGTAATGTACAAAGGCCCTGCAATTCTGTTATGGATTAGACGGTGATGTAACTGAAAATTTTAAACTTGTCGAACAGCTAGTTAATTTACCGAAGTCGTTCATTGCGATACTTAGCACATAATTGGGTCATTTATACGTTAAAGTAATTTAAATACCTTCTGGTGATTTAATTTAAGAATAACATTGAACATGGAAATTAAAATTATGTTTATCTTATAAGTGAATAAGAAAACGATATTAAAAACCGTTCAATTCACATTTATTTTAGTTGAGTGTAATTTTGGAACGAAACAACCATTGATGTTATTCCAGCTATGACAGAAGCATGTGGGAGCTTAACTAAAGCAAATATTTTTGGCTTGGAAAGATTAATACAAATATATGATAATAAGCTATGATTAAAATTTATTGATCAAACCATATAATTAAATAAAATACTCCGTAACCACAGAAAACATGAAATAACACTACGGATTGCACTCCGGAAACATTAAAAAAGTAAGATTTGCCAAAATTAGTTGATGTAATGAACAAAGAGTTTTTATCTGGCGAAACCCTAATATCTGTGTATTTTAGAAATTGCAAGTAATGTAATACATGGAGTACTATCTTAGAAAGAAAATTGTTTTTTTACTTGATGTACAATTAGAATAGCTATTAATCTAGATATCACTTGATTTTGTAGTCAATGTGTGATGTTGAAACGATGTAAAGAGTCCATTTTTAGCTTCTTCCTCACCGAAATTTTTAATCTGTACAGACGCACGTTGACTCTAGATTTCAGGAGTCAAGTCTATAACGGGGTCAGATTTCAGTCGCTGCACTAAGTGGAAAGTGACATGGAGCTGATCTTAACATTCCCATTGAATAAATCCTTCCAAAAATAACTACGTCATGTCTATTTAGGCGTGATAAAATCGTTACAATATTTTATATTAAAATGTCATAAACAGTTTATATACTCCTAGCTGCCTCACTCAATACTGATAGTTTTAAGTGTATCAAGCAAGGAATAACATGATAGGAGAAAAGATTAGTGTTTTGTGTTTAATGTTTAACCCTTTTGATACCATCCATTCGATCTCCATTAATACTAGCGTGGCTGATGATTGACTTCTTTCCCAGGAAAAACTCTCCTATCAATATCAAGTAATCCGGGTTGTGGGCTTATACAGTAAACATTTGTTTTCGCTTTCTGGAATAGTAGTAGATGCTTAAACACTGTAAATCACTAAATAAATATCGAAAACGTTTATTTGATTGTCTAAAGTAAAACAAGTCGGACAAACTAATTCGTTTGAAATTATTTTACTGGCGACGGCTACGTAATCTGTTTGCCCGCTATACAAATTACCACATAATTCCAATACATGTGTTTTATCGCGGATTTGGTCTCATATTGCAAATTCTATCAGGGGCTTGGATTACGTTGATTTAGCCGGGCTCTGTGTTGTACCTGTTAGCTGTGGTTAAAACCAACGTTTGCGGATTAATTTAACTAAACACTATTATCAATTAAAGTTAATCTTTTAGTTCTCTTAATCGGGTAACAATGAGTGGCTTATCTGATTAAAATTGTTTAGCTAAATAAAGAGTTCTTCTTTAAATAACTATTATAGGTAATGAATGAAATATATTAGATTAGGTTTTAGCAAATCTTCTATAATGCGATTATTTATGCCTTTAAACTACTTCCTAATGCATTGTGGTGTTGTAAACTTATAATAATATAGTTTAATACAATTTTTAATTGTTATATTTTTTCGCATACCAATTGTAGTTTGTTGAGAAATGTAGTAACTTTTTTATTCAACTGCGGTTACTAGAAAACCAGTTACATGTAAATAGTAAGAGTATTCTAATTAACCTAAAAATCTCGTATAAATAAATACTTAAATTCTTATGGAATTGGACTGATTGTATAGCATGATTAATTCCTCATTGTGTTGATGTTTTTCGTTTATTTATGATATATAATAATGTGTATAGGCATTAGTGGCTGCTATATATAATATAGTAGTGCTTTAAATAGAATTTGAAAGTCATTACTGCATCTATAAATCTACATTTTGAAGTAATCACCATTTTTTTCTCACTCAGGGGTAAAGAATGTCTTATTTTATCAGGCGAAGTTAGGGCTTGTGGCCCGCAAGGAGTCAGAAGTGAATCTTAATGAGAAAATAGGTCCAGTAGTACATCAAATTAAAGGTCTTTATTAGTAGAGTTCAATGCCGCAAACCAGACTTCAAAGGGTTCACTTGACGCGTAGCAGGATTCGCTGAAGTTAATACAACTTTAAAAGTCTAGTTCATCAATTTCAATCTTATATGCAGAAAATTTTGCACCCCTTTTCATAAGGAAGAGAGAAATTGCACCAGCCTGGTAAGTCATAGGCTTTAATGAGGCTCAGTCAAATTCTATGGTTGAACATACCCATAATTGAACTCATTATAGTCATGCAATATTTACGTCTATAGATGAAATATTTCTTGATATTATGCTGATAATGAGGCCGGTATGACTCATGTTAAAAGGTCATATGATTGTTCTCAGTCGCTTTCAGACTTTATTCAACGATTTTAATCGTCATTATCATGATTACCCTTAAGACCAATGTAGAAGTTTCCGCTAACGCTTAGCCAAATCTTACGGAGTGAAATGCGCCATTTGGAACTCAGTGTTGTATGTATATGTAGAAACAAAGCCTCATGCATATCTCCTGTCTGGTCAGTTCGTTCTCGAGATGTCGTGCGGACAGACAGACAGACAGAAATTACATTTTTGCAGCTCTTCGAGTGATAGGTTTTGTTAATGCTGAGCTAATAAATACATATAAAGAGCGTGTTAAAAGTACATTACAGTAAAAAAAGTTGGGAAATTTAACAATTGCTGATTTACAGTAACTTTCAGTTTGACTTGAATGGTTTGCTTATTAACTGGTTTAGTAAGGGTACTTGTCATAGGATTCGTGCAGAGTTGTTTGTTATATGTGGTATGGGGTAACATTTCAGCTGTCAACCCTTGCTTTAATCTCAACGATCAATCAAAACTGAAAGCAGCTTAGGTAAGGAAATTAAATGTAACCTTTGAGCTTATTTGTTGTATCATATGCAGAGCTTAAGTATGAGAATATGTTTGCGCTGTTGAATATTTTGAATTGGGCTTTAAAGCGTATAAAAATACTGAAAGTTTATGAATCCACAACCTTAATAAACGTGTTTATAAAATTAATGTCTTTAGTTTAATATCTTTTGATTGAAGATTGCTCTCCACAGTGAGTTAGAGATATTCCGAGGGTTAAACTATGTAAGGAACCGTTAACCACAAACAATATGCTGTTATGACACTGGCCTAAGAATTAAAACTAGGTATACAACGTATAATGCTACAAATTAAAAAGAATGTTTAGTTAACATATTATAAATTTGTGCTATTTATGAATGAATATATTCTTTGCATGACTTAGAAAATATAGACGTTAGGAAACGTTAGTTATAGAATCGTAAACGAATTTATTGATCGTCATATTAATATTTGAATAACCGCTTTATTATCAAACGATACTATTAGGCATATACTCCTTGTGAATTCTAACTTAGTATTATATCTAAAGGTAAAACAAATAGTGAATTTAAGAGTAAATGGTTGTTGATGATCATCCACCTTGTTTCGCTTCTTTCTACAAGAGTGAAATTGCAAAATGAATGAACATTATACAACTAACTTGTTATCAGGGATTTATCGTTATATTCTCGTTACAAATTAATATCTTGAAAGATACTACGCAACTTTCTGTGTTAAATTATAATTTGTTAATCAATTTGCAAAATATGTTGTATATTAGAATTTTTATAGTGATGTAGATTTATTTGTATATTGATATTATTTTGTTGTAAATAGCTTATAATAATTTAAAAATTAATTTCTAATACATTTAGTAGTTTGAAAATTAAGGAATTGTGTTTCTGTCCTCTTTGGACAAGAAGCAGAGAAACTACACTCTGAAGTGACAGGATGGTAAGTTTAGGGGTATATAATGGTTTAAGTTTGTCAATAAATAAATAAGTGAATACATATATTATAATTGAAGTTGCCTATATAATCAGCTGAGTGCTGTTTTATAATATTTTCCTACTGACAAGCAAATAAAACATTACCCATATTGTGGATTACTAGGTTCACATTAATTATCGAGGTGCTCCTCTAATCTGTTTTCCAATCGCATTTGTACAATCGGTTGAATATATTGCACGATATTAAACTAATCGTGCCATTATCGTTAATACCACGAGAATTGTTTGCCTTATGTTAATGTAAATAGTAGTAGCTTTAGTTTATTCCAATTATATATTCTGCATAATCTAGTGGTTTATAATGGTATTATGACTTTGATATTTAAAGCAGTATATCTATCAGATCGTCAATTTTAATAAATGTATTTTACATTGGCTTCAGACACATGCTGTGTTTAATTTATGTTATATTAGCTTAATACATGATTATGTTATGGTGTTTAAAAAATTGTACGTGTGTAATATTAAATTTTTTATTCAATGAATATAAAATGAGAGTACAAACGGTTTTCTTTCATCACTAATTTTCTTTATTTTTGTGTATACATTATGAAATGCACGAAGTACAAACATTGACGATCATAAATCATTATCGTCGAAATGGTATATGTCGGATATGATATTCTTCGGACAGAAAATGATTTTGGCCTAAAGTGGGAAAAAAGTAAGGCATTTTTCTTTATATATTTTTGTTTTTAAAGTATTAAGATGAATTATGTAAGGAATTTTGCTTTTTATATTTGTTTTTAAAGTTTTAACACAATTTCGGGTGTGGTTGAAGGAAATCCAAGATATAAATATAATCAAGTGGTGACAAAGTGAACAATCTTTGAGCATATTTAAAGTAGTTCAATTCAATGCAATTATATTAGCTGTCTAAGGTACAATACTTTTAACAACTGTAGGTGAAATAGAATACCTATAACTATAGGTCTGGTATAGGTGTGTAGAGGTAGCTGTAGCTATTTTGTGGAGTTAATCACACTAACACAAAAATCAGTGAAGTCAAAATTAAAAACATGCGCTGCCTTCCTTGTTTGGTCAATTCCTTAAAAGCCTTTAGTTATTTGATTGTATAAACATATAAATGCCTGAGATTGAGGTATTAATTGTGGAATTTAAATGCTCTTCCAGGATTCAAATTATACAATCGCTTATGCAAAAGGGTATGTACAGTATATTTGTCACTGATGAAAATAGATGTACATAGTAAACATTAGAGAAGGTGTTTGTTTCATAAATTGTGCAATGACGCAATCTACTGAGATATTTGGGCAATATGGAAGTCCAATGACGGATAGTAATAATGATGCTGTTTGAGGTTACAAATATTTAGGAACTGTTCTCTAAAAAAATTTAAAATGATCAGGATTTTCTCAATCGTCACTGAACTTGGAATTGCTTAGTAACTATCCGATTCTCAATATACTATCTGATTATCCAAGGAAGCCAAGGTCAGCAAAGGTCCTATATCAGATCCATTTGTTGAAGCCTAAATATAATATGATCTCAAATTAGCTGAGAGTTTTCATGGTGGTCAGATAAGGTTTTCCAATATTCCGCCTGGACCTATCCCGTGTAACTCTGTTGCAAGCCATCCTTGATTAGTCCAGTGAAAGAAGAAGTCTGCGATGATGGATGCATGTATCTTATTTTTATCAATAGAGGACTGATTTCAGAGATATATAGTGGTGGAAATTCTCTTAGGGTTCTCGCTTTGGAAGGCAATCTTCTCAGATGGCTTCTCTAGTTTTGGCAACGAATATTTGGTCCTAGATGGATAGGAAAAGAATATATATATCAGGGAAAGTGAACTTAGAATATTTACCATCTCGTGGTTATACTTTTAGACTTCCCGATTACAAAAGTCGTGACGAGACAATGCCAAAGCCGTTGTGGGTCTTTTAAGTACCCCTTATGTTTTGTTTGGTGATTTGTCAATGATCGGGTGCATGCCATAAGGTAAACACCATAAAATAACTGTAAGAAATGATTAGGAGCGTTTGTTGAAATCACTGATCAAATGTTACTTTATGTCTAGGTCAAATCCCATCCAGACTTTTATTATTTGCGTGCAAATAAAGGGAAGCATTAAAATAAACTCCTTTTCACAAAATTTGAAAAAAGTTGACTATATTTTGGCTATAGTTTAAAAATTTTAAGTTTTAAACATAAACGTTTAATATATTCGTCTTGTGTATTCTTGTGACTTTTACTGTCATCGTAAATGCTTTTACTGTCACCGTAAATGCCTTTAATACATCTCGCTTTGTTAAGACTTGTTAGAAAAGAAATCTCAAATAATTGCCATCGAATTTTAGTCTAGTCCCAAATACCAAGCACGACTCATTTATGTTAATTTTAACACTAAATATTTTCCATTGTTAATAAGATTTAGTATACGTTTTAGTTTTAAAACCCTTAAATTGATTATATGCATTCATTTTCCCACTATTGGTATAAAATGAAATCGTATATACTAGTAAGAGGTTGCACATTATAATTCCTATGTTTAATTGTAATGTGATGAAAATATATTTTGTTACAGGTAAGGCAGATTCTACGTTCTCGCCTATCGTATTTGTGAGTAAATATTAATAATGAGTCAATTATATTATCACTGAAGTAGGCTAAACATATTTTCATATATTTGTGTGTGAATATAACACTATACAACTACAAATTCCTTTTATAACTTTTGTAAATCACATAAATTTGAAATCAGTGTTAAATCAATAAAAATATTACTAAATATGTTGTAAATGTAAATTTATAAAGATTTGGATTTAATCTGACAAAGCAATGAAAAATTTGCTTTATTCAACTAGATTGCCAATAAATTGATAAGATCTCGCGTGCATTTGCTGGGTGCCATTTACATGTGAATAATTAAAGTTGTGATCTAACTTCTCTACTGTAACTAGATTGATTTAAGTTACAAACCAAGGGCATGCAAAGAGATTGTCAAATCAATATATAGTAAATCTCTTAATCTATCCCTACTACTTTTGTTTTTAAAGCAGAATTGAAAATATTTTATGACCAGTAAACCGCCCAGTGCGTAGTACTCGTTAATTTACTGAGGACTTTAAACACAAATATATATGTATGTATGTTGGTTGTCGGTTGAATACCGTTTGCCTATGTTTTATAAATATACGATGTCACATTTTCACTGGCGTGTATAAATAGAAAAGAAAATATTTTTCTGAAACACACCCATTAATACACTACGCCGTATTTATAGCCCATATATGCTATGGATAGTGTGGATACGACTTCAAAAGAAAAACAGAAAAATGAATACAAAACAAAAAAGAAACAAAATGAATAGTAGTTGTTATATTTTACGTTCCTTAGTGTAATGAGAGCAACCGACATAATACCTTCTAAAAGTTGGGGACTTTCATGTCATATCCCTTGATGGTGAACCGGGCATTTGATGTATATAACGCTTGATTTATGTACAAAACAAAGTGAAATAGTAATTTCAGAACTCATTGATAAAATTAACATTATTGAATCAGGTTTTAAGGGTTCAAACTTTTTTCATGTGTTAAATTTTTCTATTTATTGTACAATCTAACAATTTCGAACTGATAAGAAAAAAATAATCAAGGAGAAGGCTAAGAACTATGAAAAATGGAAAATTACGTCATTATCTGTAAAGATAAGCGTTCGATAAGCGGATGGAAACGATATGGCCGGCTGGGGCAACCGCTGTTCAGACAACCCTCTTCATTACATATTGTTTTATAGGATTACCTACTGATTACCTACATTTACCAGCTGCTTTTTGTGACATTTTTCTTAATTGTACCAAACTCTTCTCTGCGAAAAATCACTTGTACGAGTGTTGCATCTTTTATTTTTATTGGATAGTCACCCTTATTGTGTTTTAGTAAAATGTAAAAAAACATTAGCCTGTTTCTGGTTTATATCTTAATGGCCCGATGCATGTGGAAATATCCAAAGAAAAGTTATTGAAAAGCCTTTGATAAGATGAAAAGAACTTCTTATGAAGATGAAAATAATTTTAGAATACATTTTAAGATATTTCCAAATGACAACTAAAGTACAAATTACAGCTTATAATTAGTAAGGATTGTAGGTTTTCACTTGAAGACGATTCCCAATAATTAATCCTTGAGGAGGAATCTCACCCATCAATATTAATTAAACAGTACGTTATTTAGATTACGGTATTTGAAATAAATAACAGTAACATGGAGTATAAGTATTGTTGGATATTAATTGCTTATTACAGGTATGGTAAATTTTTTAATATTTTTAAATTAGATACGTATCATCAAAAGGTAGTGTTATTTCATATGTATATCTAAGACGATCTCGGAAGAAACAAGGTAGGATTACGCTACACCACGTGTATGAAAGGTTTCGCTGAGGAGAACGCAAAATTTAAAATCTATAGTTAATTTCATTAATGACATATGGGACTATAGACAATCATACTGGAAAGAATGTTTACAACATACTACGGATTTACTGGCTGTAACATCGCTCAGCAAAATTCCATGGTTTAGACATTCATAATCATAGAATTCATTCTTGTCTATGTAGAAATTAAATTTAATGCAGAAGTTTAAATTACAGATGAAATATTTCGCAAGATATGTTGCCACCTGTTACATTCACGTTTTTATTCAACAAATTGAGTTTAATATTATTGTTTACATAATACAAGTACGATGTTGTACGGGATAGCTAGGGTACATGTGTTAAAACGTCACGTGTTAAAATCTCTTATGATTACGCTGAGTTTGTTTACAACTTTATTTAATCTCCTATTACCTTATTGCCATCATTTATAAGACCAATGTAAAATATTCGCTAATGCTCAGACAAATTCCATAGAGTGACATGCACCATCATTGATTGGGCTTAGTGTTCCCTGTATAAATTGATGCTTCATCTAGAATTTCAAGTTTATATGTCAGTTAGTATTCGAGACAGGCTGTTTGCCTGTGAATACAATACAATACAACTTTTCGAACCTCTCTAGTGGTATGCTTCGCTAACGCTCAGCCAAAAAAGTATGATGAAGCAAATTATTTTAATGTTGCACTAAACATACTATGCAAACTTGCATTACTAAAGAAGGTAACGTTGTGTGAGATAAAAGTGAAGACAGCTTGTGCCCTGAAGAATTAAGAGTAGGCAGAAAGTGAAGAGTGCAGTGCTGTACGTCTCTATTGTGCGGCACAATTTGAGCATATGACGAGTGGTTGGCTCTCCAAATACCAACTTGAATACTGCACCCGGCCTTACTGACGTGCAGCGACGAAGTGCGCCAGTTTCAGCTGTC
This sequence comes from Homalodisca vitripennis, assembly GCF_021130785.1. NCBI lineage: Eukaryota > Metazoa > Arthropoda > Insecta > Hemiptera > Cicadellidae > Homalodisca > Homalodisca vitripennis. The sequence goes on from NC_060210.1 coordinate 92,628,466, forward strand.
TCATGTGTGCTTTCATCTGAGCTCGTTTTCCTTTCAGCTCTTGTCTTAAGTGCAAACTTCTTTCTAAACGTGAGTCTTTCTTTGTTGCGTGATCCGTCATAATGTTTATATTAGATAAGTTAGAAAAATCAAATGTTAACAAAACTATTTAAAATTGGGATTACATGCCCATCCTAAATTAGTACTGAGTTGCGGTATTTGTAAATTGGCGATGCATTTTCCAAATAAAAACACATTATCTAGTAGTATCAAGTGTATTTTGAGTACAATTATGTATTGGATTATTACATTGTACTAATACAACGATAATAAAGAAATAAAATAGTTATTATATTATTTGCGGTTGCGCAATTGATATTTGGTTGTGAAAATTGTTTTAATATAAATTTATACATGGATAAAGATAGTTCCATGAAGACAGAAACAGTTTATTTTTTATACTCCAGAGGAATTACATACATTTAATGTGGGTAGTTTAGGAAATATTGTACGAGTATTACCCAAATAAAAGCGGTTGAAGATGAAAATTGGTAAGCGTTAATGATTATATTGGTAAACGTTATGACCAAGTTAATATTTTGTACATAAAATACAATCCAAACAAGTAAAAGACGCATGTATTTCTAATAATTGTTCTGGGAGAAATTTAATGGTTGTCAGATGAAAACCGGTTTTTCTTCTTGTTTTACATATTTTCTAACGTTGATATGCATATCTTCATCCGTATTGTTTTGGTTTTATTATAAATGGCTTAAAAGTATGTTTAATCTTACCACTAATCGTGGAAGAATAAACATTTTACTTTGCCAAAATGCTACGTTAATGAACCATGACAAAACTTTCTAAAAAAATGTCCCAACCTAAAATCAATAACACTACCTGATCTATTCGGACATTGCGTGGTTGGTATTATGTATGCAGTTCGACTCAGACGACTCATGGAAGGTATCCGCGATGTTCCTTTTCATGCTTGTAATAGTAGTTGACACTTATTCCTTCCCTCTCGCTACCTTACAATTAGTTTAGAAGTAAAAAGAACACTATGGGATTTTACCAACAAAAATTGCTATGGTATCGGGTAAACCTCTATTAAATAATGTGTTTAGAGATCGCAGAAGTTTGCGTCATCCTCATGGTAGGTTTGCAGTCAAATGGCTTAAAACCGACAAACATTTCAAGCTTCACATAGTGTATTATATTTGTAAATACAAACATTTATTATGACACAATCAGAAATATACGCCAATGTTTCTTGTTGGTATTACTGTTACATCTCAAAAATACATTGTTGTAAGCAGGTTGTACACTGTACAGCATTCACCCTGTTGTAGAGATATTTTTTAACTTGTGTTCTAACACGTATGTTGCTGTAGCGGTATTTTATATACTATTTTCTTCATTTAATAGTGCGCGTAAAATATGTTCAGTGTATGTATTTAAGCAAGGCAAAAGTACGCTACATGTGTTACTATGTCACGTGATTGTTTTTAGTTTTTTTCTAATAAATTTAAAATCAATAATTCAACATTGACTTTTCACTATATTATTTTTTGTTTTACTCTCCGAATAAATAAATGTGGACACGAAGAGTCACGGAGAGAGTTATGTGTTAGGGTTATGCTACGTCAGTTAATATCTCATTATATCTCACATGTGCTAACGTTCAGCAAAAGACCTTGGAGTGACATACATCGTAATCGAACAAGATGTTGCTTATATAGAAATTAAGTTTCATGTAAAATATTAAGTCTATAGGTAATTTAGTTTTTTTGGGATATCGTGGGGTCCGACCCTCAGATAGCCAGAGAAGAATAAATGTTTTTTTTCTCCCTTATGTAATTGGCTTCGCTAACGCTCAGCTAATAATATAAATACATCACAAATATGATAATATGCATTATATTGAATCTGTTTAACAACTGAGATAAAATTAACACAAAGCTTCTTAATGGATCTTCAGTTGGTTAATTTGTAAAGACAACTATTCAGTGCAAGAACTCCTTCAATTCGCAGAAATAGCGAGAGTTTTCATCAAAAGCCCGAGGCAACGTTTGTCCTCGAGTTGGAATTCTTCCTTATCTTTATTGATACTGATGTAGTTAAGGCCATCACTTTTTGTTCTTGGATCGAGCTGCCGCCTTTTAAGATCATTTCTTTCCCTTTAGTTTTAACGTGGGAAGCTTTCAACAGTTTTAAGACTTTGCTCGACACACAATTACGAGTTTTAATGGAAATAGGATTTTAATTCTTGATGTCACGCTTACAAAAACAGCTCCTCACTTATTTAATATCACAGTTTTACTAGTAAATATTATTTTTATTTGATATTTACAAGTCATATTTGTGTTCTTCCATTGTTTCATGCAGTGTAATTATAAGTGTCGAGTAATTACAGCTTGTTGATTTTATTGATTTTCACGAAGGTTAAATCGCATCAGGATGTTGAAAATATTATACAAATATTGAAACCAAACTAATTTACACAGATTTATGGTTTGTTCCAATGGCCAGGAATTGACCTACAGTAACACTTAGGTTTCCCTTACAGTTTCCACCTACATTAATGTACTTTTTATCGTAAAATCTTGTAATTTTATTAGAAGATAATTTACTGGCGCAATATGTAACTAAAGTTATTTTGGAACCCCATGAGTAATAGCTTGTGTATAAATAGTTTGTGATTGTATTAAAATTTATAGTTTAGCTATTTATATTGTGTTATATGTTACTACTGGAGTGACTATATTTGGACGACTTTGCACGTTAGTATTTACAAATTCCCATGCTCCATGATTATTAACCTCTTCAATGGGAGCATCATTAGTAACTCTTTTTATGTATTCCCATGCCTCTCCGAAATCAATAAGTCCTTAATCGTATGGACTCTTACTTTGAATTTCGATTCTTTCACCCTAGTAAATTTTTTATAATAGTTACACGAAACTGTGTTATACCCATTGAAGAAAAATAGTTTGGTTGCTGTCTAAGAAAAAATTAACCATATGCTTGTATTTTCTTTAGTTTACTCAAAACTACATCACAACTACAGAGATTAAACTATTGACGATACAGTTTGAAACTTAACATTCCGGCGGTATAGTACTGACAGTGCTTGATTTGGCGTACATATTATATGTAATGCACCCCGATCTTAGCGCTACAATTTCTTTTAAACTGTTAGCGTAGCTAATTTTTTGTTTTAAAGCTTTTTGCTCTGAAAAAGTGCGTAGGTAACAGTTTTCGAAACGTCAGGTTTTAATTGCATTTTGATTCTCATAAGGGGGAAAATGGCCGTATATTTTGTTGTAATGAATCGCCATAACATTTTGTGAAAATATTGGATTGAGTATACAGCGTTTGAAAATACGTTTTCCGGCTTACTTACACATTGGATTAATGTCAAAATTTCTAAATGTAATTAAATGTTATGACTGTGTTACAGTTTCTGACGAACATTTTACGGCTAGAACAACGAGGATACAACCGTGCATAGAATTGAATTATTGTGCATAGTGATGATTTACAGTTATTTCGTGATATCAGTTGGAAGTACGGTAGGCACACGGACTGGCAGCTGTTTGTCTTATATTCCATCTCGTACAAACACTGTCTAAAGTTGGAGGTGTTCAAAGGCCGATGTTTAACAGAACTTTTGACGTGTATTCTACCACTGTCAAAGAGTCTTCTGACTAAGCGCCGCCGCCCCGCAGTGTTTAATTGGCAAATGAACTTTATGAAAGTTTCTACATTTATGTTAACATGCATTTCCTTTTTACGTCTGTTTGCGTTAAAGCTTTTATACTCACAGTTTTTTGCAGCCGGACACAAGAATTCCGTCTAAACTTCTTCTGCTCATATGTTTGAACATATTATAATGTGAAGAGTTTGTTTGAATTTCAGCAAAAGGAATATCAACACAAGAGGGCGAAGTGCTTTTAGGTTTCTGAAACGTATTACAGTTTGAAATTATTTTACGAGAAAACTGGGAATACATCTTGCAAATCAATATTTTGTGTATCGCACCTAGTGTTGTTTCTTAAACCGTACTATTTGTTTTATAATGTCACGCAAGTCGATAATATAAAACCAAAAATAGTAAAATTTGAAACTTTTTTTAAAACCATCGATGTAAATTTTTCTTATTCAATAAATACGAGTATTTCACTTTCATTAATTTGAAATGGTATTCGATTGTTTGTTACAAATATTATAAAATAGATAAATGGTAAAAATATATAATTTTGAAACTATTAGGATTATTTTTTTCGATATTTTAAAAATCAATCCGAAGTTGAGAGTAAAAGCAGTTGACGAATAACTCGTTTTATTAGGTTTAGTTTAGAAAGGAATATTTAAGAATCCACGAAAGAGGTTATCTGATATGATAGAACGCAAATGAAATTGAACGCAGATGCAGAGATACTGATGGAGTTATTGTTTTCCTACGCAAGCGGAACAGCTACTTAAAAATAAAAATCTTCCGCAAGATGTAAAAAGCTGCTGAGTGTGCCATGCACAATGCCTTGAAGTGCTCTCAAGCGTGTGTGGCAAACTGCAAGGCGCATTCAGGCTTCGTTAACGTGCTCCACACTCGACTCTAAGACGCTCACATCTCCCCAGTTCTCCTCTGAGACATTCAATTTACTCCTTTATTACCACTTTTCTCTCGAGTGGGCCAACTACAACTCACGCATGGCTTGTACGTGTAATTTTGGTTGTATGTGACAGCAGTGGCTTTGTAAGATTACAAGGTTGAGTGGAACGCTCCTAGAACATCTTAGCAGATTGAAAACATGATTCATGCTCTTTAGAGTTGGCTGAAGTGATATGATTTTTAGTTTGACTCAATAAGAAGAATGTTTGAACGCTTTTATGACTTTATTGTTATGACTTGGTCTTAGAATTACGGGGGATGTAACGTTTCAAAGACTTCAACAAAATGATCAAATTGTTTTTGACGTGACAACGTCTTAAATTAGGTTGCGGCTCGGAGTCACTCATGAAAAAGTGTAACGCCCGGTAACGTTACGATGCCCGTCCAGTGGGTCCGCCGCACGGGATCCGCACGGGATAAAGCAGATAACTGTGGGTCCGCCGCACGGGATAAAGCAGATAACTATGTTTATTCGTGAAAATGTGGAGTGCTTAGATTCGTCATTTACAACAACTACAACAATAAAGGTAAATAATTGTACACTGATATTTCATTATCGTAAACTATGATTGATTGATTAATTGTTAGATTGACACAAAAGTTGAGAAACTGAGTTTATAGGTTATGTCATACTATTGACAAATGTTGATAGTGTTAAGTAAATTATTAGTTTAAATCACTCTGCAATCAATCGTAATTCAGTCGATTGAGAAGAAACAGCGCGTATTGCTAGTCAAACATTTAAAATAACAAATTATAACCTCTAACCTGTCATAACAGTGCGACCAAACAAACGAACTAAACCGACCAATCACCACGCGCGGAGTTAGAATTTAACTGTGTTTTCGCAAGAATTTCAAATTCCAATTTTAGTAAATGTTTTATTCAACTTTACCATTTACAATAACAAATTTTAATTAATTTCAAATTATGTACAATGTTTTAGTAAACAAAATATATTTCTATAGTTAAAAATTTGTGCAATTATTATTTTCATTAAATTCCTTGTTCCTATTGTGCAATTTAATAATATTCATATCAATAAATATTCTACCGAGAAAAAGACGTTGTCACGTAAAATATTCGCCCGTAAAACCGACTTTACAGGCAACCATAATTTTTTAAAGTTTAATCTTTTTCAATGTTGATGAAGTACAAAAATGTATTTTTCCGGATAAATAGTAAAAATATCAAAAATTTAAAAGTTATTAAAAGAGTTTGGATGCGTAATAGTCATATCTAAAAAGGGGCTTTTTCCAAAATTCTACGACTAAAAAAGGCCATAAAATTGTTCAAATTCGAACATCTTTTATATGTGGGGAAATATATAGCTGTCGGTACAGGCGTCCTCTTACGAAAACCTAACGTAAATGTTATAAATTGTGTGATGGTTATTCTTGTTTCAGTTTCTCAAAACAGTGTGTAGTTGCCACACGATTAATAAGTTATTTTAATGACAAAAACAATTTAATAACGCCAAAACAATCCGCAGATAACCCAATTTGAGAATAGGGCATTACGAATTCCGAAGCACTTACTTAAATTGTTTAATAACATCGGAAAGATGGCGTCCTTTTGTGTTAATACACGTAAAAATATACTCCTCAAACTGGTTTCAAAAAGTGTACTGTGATACAGCAGCGATATCTTCGCATAGCGCAACTATCAAATGTTCGAGTCAATGAGTTTTACGATAGTAACTTTAGAATTTCATGTGATCCCACAAGAAGATAGATCTGGCCAATGGCGAGCAGGCCAATGTAGATGGTCGAAATATGAAATCACGTGATCAGGAGCTTTTCTGTAACGACTTCCATTGAGGCATCATTTAAACAGCATTTCAATTTGCAACTACATGAAGCATTCTCTCACAAAAAGTTCTTCGTGGATAAAAATCAATGTTGCACGGCCCACTACGCCATTGCTACTAAAACTGGACGCTCTTACCTACAAAATGGCATCACTCAGTGGTCACTGACAGTTCCCCTCCACTGATACTACGCTACTCAAATCCATGTGTTCTTTTTGCACCACCTTGCTCTAAAATAAGAAATAATAGACTCAACGGTGATGATAATATTAATAATAATTAATAATAAAATTATTACTTATTTAAACATTTCACATGTCGCCTCATGAACTTGACATTGTGCGCGCAACCTCAGTGAAGCTAGTTACCTTATCACTGCGCTATAGTCTATTCATACCTTTTTGGTTGAGCGTCAATAGTCCATAGACTAGTTCGTTATCGAGATTTCGTGCGAACAGATAAAAATTGAAATTTTCAACCCCTAGATTTATAGGCTTCACTAACGGTCAGCCAGTAGGTAAGTGTGATCAAGTTTACCTGTCGTACTTATTATATAGTAATGGCGTGATAATATTAGTTACAAATCTTACGATTGTCGTGAAATAGCTAAGTACATGTATATTATAGTAGTGGCTTACATGAAATCAAGTTCCATCCGCACATGTAATTTTAAAATAGGATGGAAAATAGGGCGAGATTGAACACACCTGAGAGAAACAGAAGTGAAAATTATGAAGAATAACCAGTTTAACTGTACTACATTGGTATCTTAAATACTACTGAGTTAAGAAATATATTTAAAATTTGATTACACTTAACAATTTCGTGCTGAAAACTTAATAATTCTTGCAGTTTAATATGTAAAACAACATTATTAAACATTTTTATTCTTCGTAATATACGTTTTACCTTACTAATTATAGTCACAGGCTGTGAATATTTTAAATAAAATCACACGTTATGAGTAGTAAACAATTACGTGATTAATTTAAAACGTAATAAAATAATAACGTTATTTTTATGTAAATTATTAGCATCTATTCGGAATTAATTTACACAGAATTTTGTGTAGGTCATGCACTTGTATGAGCATTTCTGGTTCGAATGACATAATTCCGACGCCAATGTTGAGTTTGTCATCTTCCCACGATCAAGAAAATATGTTAAAAAGTTAAATATGTAATTAACACTATTAAAGATCAAATAGTGTTAAATGTGTATATTTATGGTCATTGTTAATTTACTCCAATCCGATTGTAGTATTTATGTTCCATGGCTAATTTTGCCTGTTTCCCTAGTATTAATATATATATATATATATATATATATATATATATATATATATATATATACACAGCTCTGAGAAAACTACTTCTGTCAAAAGACAAATAATTTAGGTTTCAAAACAGTCTTTCGTAAAGTAAAAGTTAGACTACATTGTCTCTTATATTTGCTTGCAAGCAGTTCCCCGCTGCTTTACACGCAATTTCGTAGGCGTTGCACGTGTATGAACTCTGCGAGTGAATTATATTTCCAACGCCAGTTTTGAGGTTGCCTTGTTACCACGATCAAGAAAATACGTAAAAAGTCATTTATGGCCATTGTAAATATACTTTGTTCTTGGTATCTTTTGTTACATATTTGGTTTTGCCTTGTTTCCAGATCAAATATATATATATATATATATATATATATATCACAGATGATAAAAGCCTACTTCTGTCAAAAGTTAACTAAGACGGTCTAAATGGTCAGAATTTAAATGTATAGCAAAAGTTAGCTGGTAACATTGTGATTTAGATCTAATACTGAATATTTGATAAAAAAAGTACATTAACAATGATACTACGCGTTGTTACTTTACAAACGGAATAATATTGGTAATATATTAGAACATTTGGAGCAGGAATTGGTAAATTTGTTCCAAAATACAGTTCAGCTATTTTTTAATTAGCATAGTTCTTGCTGACTATCTTCGAAATCAAATTCTGACAGTCTTATGTTTTAGGGCATTTACTAAGGTAAATGATTGGGCATTTACCTAATGGCTCAAATCTAAAGCCGTGTGAAAAATAATGGTTATTTCTTAGAGAATATACTCACTATAAATGTAAACAAATTGAAAATATTAATTATTGTTTACACAGAACAGGTGATTGAATTATATATGCTTTTGTAATTAATATTTCACAACCTTTGAGACCAAGATGGAACTCTTCATCACTGTAAAGCCCATTGAAACAAAAAGAATAGTCCTATATTCATCCGAGAGACCGTAAGAATGTTCTTGTAAAATTCAGTGCAATCGGTTAAATAGTTTATGCGTGAAAGAAAAACGAACAAAGGCACTTTCACATTTATATAATGAGGACTACTATTTTGTCAGGATCTGTAATAAAATTTATGTAATTTTTATAAACATTTATACTACAAATTAATGATCACCGTAGTCACAACATTTTGTAACAGTTGTAGATATCTAATTCTGTTTCTATTTGTATATGTCTAACTATCTCTTTCTGAAAGAAAATCTAAAACGACAGCATCTAGTTCCGATATCAAACGGTTTGATCTTTAAACAATGGCAGCGGTTTAAAGTTGCAAAACTTTGGCTTGTTGAAAATGGCTTTGTTGTCATTACATTCCGTTATAGTTGTGAAACCGCGACAACCAACACTGTATATAAGGAACAATATAAACCGCAATATAAACAATATGGTTGATGTACGAGTGGGATTATAATTGTGTACACAAGATTACACATTGAGGTATGTGATTTTGTAGATCTAAGATGTTTAAATTTAATCTATGTATATATGAATGTTTGTGTGTTTGTCCTTTATAGACTCAGAAACTATTTGACCGATCATTATGAAAATTTGTAAGTATATGTATTTTTCCACGTAGAAGGTTTATATGCTATGACCATTGATGTAACTCACCACCAGGAGGCGCTGCAAAATATGTAAGTTATCAAAGCGCCTGCACATTGTACACTACAATTACAAAATAGTTGTGTATAATAACCACACACTATGTGAAGGCGCTAAGTTTTTATGGATATTTGTCTTTCAAATGAATTTCTGTTTGGCCTTATAGCTTGAATGTTAGACCACTTTATTATTAAGTACATGTACGTGTACAATGGCTATAAACATAGACTTTTGGCAGATTTTCTTGATAGCGTCAACAAGGTAAACTCTACATTGGCGTTGACAATATAATTCACTTGAACCAGAAGTGTTCATACACGAGCAAAGCTTACAAACAGCGTGCGAAGCCGCGGGGAACAGCTAGTTTAATTAATAAAAAATGAGGTGTCTGAAAAATATCTTTAAAATATTTAGGACAGTTGAACCACTTAAACGTTGGCTTCGATTCCTATTGGTTTGATAAAAAACAGTCACGATCGTAACAAAGTATATGATTTTAACAGACTACGATCTAGGCGGGCAACCTCTTTGGGAACCGTACTTACCCTATGAACACGTCCAAATTCATAACGGCTGATCATGAACATCATTGATTCAGTATGTTCATAAACACTGATCGACAATACAGCTGCAGACAGAGGCCTGAATTGCACGGGTTAATAAACCCTTTGATGTCCAAATGTCCGCCGTAATCAAGCGGCGATATGGGCCGATATTACTCAATGGTTCATTTAGAGTGCCAGTAATATAGCTGCAGAGCTTCTCTGGCTCTAAGTGCTTGTGTTTTGTATTTATTTTTGTACTTTGTTTATAAAAGTCGGTTATTGTTCTTTGTAAATTTATTCTCCAATTAAATGGATTATTAGGGTAGTATAGTTTATAATCCTTCAAATATTTTGTGTGTGTTGTATGTGAATGAAATATTCGTGCTTCATTAGTTTTATTCTATTATATAATAGTTACGAATATGTAAATATAACATCAGTATTTTTACCACTTATAATATTTCCAAGTATTTACGTAATAATATTTAACTATTACCCTCAAGTAGCATGTGAAGTCTGTTTTATTGTTCAAATTAGCATTAACAGTTTTTGGACGGTACTACTAAAAATATCTCCAAAGATTTACGTAATAATATTTAATACCCTTCAAGTAGCATGTTAAGCCTGTTTTATTGTTCAAACTAGCGGGCCCGGCGCGCTTTGCTGCGCATTTCAATAATTTTTTGCAAAAGTTGCCCGCGGCTTCGCACGCAATTTCCCGTTGAAAACAGTACACTATATTCACTTATTCTTTTTCTATCACATTCTAAACATTGCTGAGATAATTGATAGTCGTTCCATCGTGAGCCTCTTGGGCGTATTATGAAGGTATGTACCATATTCCTGCCTCTATCTAGCTGTTACCCACGGCTTCGCACGCAAATCTTAAGAACCGAAGTCCTTATATTACTTAGTAAATTTTTTTTTTTTACTATAATAAATTTTAGATTAAATTAGTTATATCTCCGATGCCACGATTGAGCTTGCTTTGTTGTCTCGATCGAGAGAATATGTACACACGGAGTTTTGAGAACCATACTTCTGTCAAAAAAAACAACTAAGGTTGATTTTATAACATTCTTTATATTTGTAGCCAACGTAAGATAGTAATTATGATATCTGCATTACTCTTCTGATCAAGCATGAGCATGGTTTATATTAAATAAATATTGCAGTTAAAGGTGAATTTTTACGTCAAATTTGAATTGTATTATCTGGATAGTAAAGTCTATATTTAACAGTGATTGCAAAAACAGTTTAAACAAAATTTGTCGTTTCTCTTAAGCTTACTCTATGCTTTAAAACTATAAGTGTAATATATGTTTACAAAGAACAGCTGATTAAAAATTTGAAAAGACGTTAACATATGTTTGCTGCAATGCATTTCTTATGGGTATTTCTGTAACCAGTGGGGCGGAATCCTGAATCGGGAAAGGGATGGGCATAGCTTATAAACCTTCTCCGTGGAAAAATACATATACGTACAAATTTTCATCATGATCGGTCCAATAGTTCACGATTCCATAAAGGACAAACATACAAACATTCATTTTTATATATATAGATTACCATTAACCCTCTTCCCCCCCACACAACCTCTGGTGCTGCTTTCTCTGCCAGCACTCATCGTATAGTGGGAAACGTTTTTGGATGGAATTCATAACGAATTAGTTGTTTGTTTCAATATATTTGACCCGTTCAATATCATACCATTTTCTATACTCACTAAACAAGGCCGGTTGACGACTGATATATTTTCAGAAAAAAGAAAAGCTGACCCCTTTTAAACCTTATAGTGCCCGTCCTCAAAAGAATAAGGTGCGTCCCTGCAGTACAAGACTCGATGGAACTGATGAAAATGGATACGGTCAAATACAGGCTCACATATTTATACCGGATTTTGCCTTTTTTACATATGCGATATTTCTTTATCGATTTATAGAAAAACTAGGTAGTGTGCTTCTACATTGTAAATTGGCTTTTGGCCTCTAGACTAAATCTTCAAGTTCATTGGGAGACGTGGTTCATGTCTGAAGGTTCTTTTTGCAAAATATTTTTCTTCTGAAAACCTTAAATAAAATGTTAAACACATTAATCATCATTTGTAATAAATTAACTGTCAGTAGCTACTGAATTACAACTCTCCAGAGATTTAATTGACGTCTGGTGTTCTACAGTCGATAGAATTGTTTGGAAAGTCAAGTAATATACGGTTGTAATAAGTAAGTTTGTAGACAAAGTTGTTGTAAGGAGTTAGTCTTTGCCATTAGTGTTCAGGCGTTATAGTATCAAGGAAGCTTTATAATCAAACTCGAAAATACGTAAATTGAATCAAATTCTTTTTTGCGATTTTATAATTACGGTTTTCTGTACTGTGAAATATTGGAATGTTGACGCATAAGCTATTATAAATATACTCAACATGTTTTAAATGTTATAATGTGACGTTTAATTTTATAAATATCTCTTAGTGTATATGCTTAAGTGACCTGAATTAGTCCATATAAAAACAAACGTTCAAAACTTATAACTAGGCTACGCGATACATTGTGCGCAGAGCAATTTAATTAGAAATACTTCAGATATTCATTAGACTGAAACAAATAAGTTAAATTCGTTTCTAAAATATATGTGGGTGTTGGTGGCAGGATTAATTTTAATCAGTAATGTTGTATTTAACGAGATGAAAGACTGTAATGTAATACACAAGTAATGTGTGTGTAAGAAAGACCGTTAAAGTACTTAAATTAGTTAAACTCCTAATGGCTTTTAAGTTGAAATCCAGAAAACACAGCTTAGCTAAGAATAAACAACGCAGTTCTAGACAAAGGGGTAGTACGAAAAAGATTTGGTGCAGTTAATGATTGCGTGTTTGACGTTATTGGGGATCGTGCTGCTTATATAATATTGTAATACACGTTAATACGGTAAATCGTAATAGTTATACAATTTTTATTATTTATTAAAAACTTACACATCAATAAAACCTTCGACAATATGCATATTTAATGTTTTTTCCATATAACTAAGTTTAATATTAAATATGGAGTAGTTATACAGTATAATTGTATTATTTTTTGAAAACTTACACGTTAGTACAAGCTTCGACAATATGAATATTTAATTTTTTCCCATATAACTAAGTTTAATATTAAATATCGAGTAGTTATACAGTATAATTGCATTATTTTTTGAAAACTTACAAGTTAGTACAAGCTTCGACAATATGAATATTTAATTTTTTCCATATAACTAAGTTTAATATTAAATATCGAGTAGTTATACAGTATAATTGTATTATTTTTTGAAAACTTACAAGTTAGTACAAGCTTCGACAATATGAATATTTAATTTTTTTCCATATAACTAAGTTTAATATTAAATATCGAGTAGTTATACAGTATAATTGTATTATTTTTTGCAAAACTTACAAGTTAGTACAAGCTTCGTCAATATGAATATTTAATTTTTTTCCATATAACTAAGTTTAATATTAAATATCGAGTAGTTATACAGTATAATTGTATTATTTTTTGAAAACTTATACGTTAGTACAAGCTTCGACAATATGAATATTTAATTTTTTTCCATATAACTAAGTTTAATATTAAATATCGAGTAGTTATACAGTATAATTGTATTATTTTTTGAAAACTTACAAGTTAGTACAAGCTTCGACAGTATGAATTTTTTTCCATATAACTAAGTTTAATATTAAATATCGAGTAGTTATACAGTATAATTGTATTATTTTTTGCAAACTTACAAGTTAGTACAAGCTTCGACAATATGAATATTTAATTTTTTTCCATATAACTAAGTTTAATATTAAATATCGAGTAGTTATACAGTATAATTGTATTATTTTTTGAAAACTTATACGTTAGTACAAGCTTCGACAATATGAATATTTAATTTTTTTCCATATAACTAAGTTTAATATTAAATATCGAGTAGTTATACAATATAATTGTATTATTTTTTGAAAACTTACAAGTTAGTACAAGCTTCGACAGTATGAATATTTAATGTTTTCCTTACAACCAAGTGTAAAATTAAATATTGAGTAGATATCGGTTTTATTATTTATAGAAAACTTGTACATGGTCTCTGTTTGAAATCGTGTAATAAGAGCCACACTTTAAGAAAAATACTGAGTTAGTATATATTCCTTGGCCTCCAAGATATTGTAAAACTTTTAGACTTTTATATAACTTCAGAATAAATATTTGAGACCTTAACAAAGACTTAACAGAAACCAAAAACTCAGCAATTTGTAGTTAAAGTACTTGTTAGGTTTATTATGTACATTTTGTTTTTGCAGATTTCGAACAAAAATGCTATGTATTCCATTTACGCTTTCCATCGTATGTTAGGTTTATCTGAGACAAGATGTTGATTTTCATCGTCTTAAAACTCGCTATTGATATAAAAGGAAATTTTATTATAATATAATATTCATTCGAACTATTCTGAAATTTCAGTCAGTCCTCTGTACACTTTCTAATGGCTTACTTACCTTAGGTTGCTTTACAGGCATGCATGAAAATTCACAGCCACAAATACAGTATAAAAAGTTTAAATTTACAACTGTTTCAAACACGAATTAGTGCAGTAGTTGGAGTTTTGCCTTTTCATAGAGTTTAAAAACTCTTCCTGTGGACTGGCATTTTCATGTGGGTCGAGTAACAAGAGTGGCGAACTCAACTTCAATATTGGACTCGACCTCTCCACAATGCGTATATTGCATACTGCTTTCTTCAAGAAGTTTGACCCATTTTTATGTATAAACTCAACGTGCACTTTGAATTCATGGATTTAGAATAACAGACCAAAGTTAATGGTTTACCATGAACATGTTTAACAGATACGTGAGATTATTCTGAGGCAATAATGGGACTAATGACAATTTATTATTACAATGAAGGAAAACAATTATTATACATCTATAACACAATAAGTTGAAACATTTCATGTTCAAAGTAGTGTAATTTTCCGGAGGATTGATTTTCTGTCAGATCTTTGTCACATGTGGCACAACCTTTCCTTCTTGCCAATTTTGGAATTCAGTCCAATCATAACCAAGGGTATAGAGCTGCAGAGAAAAAATAATACTCATTTTAGCACTGCTTCAAAGCTGCGAATCAAACAACAAATGCGAGCATTTTACTATTACGCGGATCTTAACAAAATTTTCGATCGCTATTCTGTGCCTTTTGTCTAAGCTCAGTGTTAATACTGAACAAGCTTTATCCCACACGGTAAAAGCCCTGACAAAATTTTAAACATTATTTATGAAATTTTCAGGAAAATATTTTTTCTGCCCAAAAGACTGAAGACTAAAAACTCAAGAATTTAACCAAAGTACTTCCCTCATATTAATTCTGGATCTCATATTTTTAGACGAATATTGCCCAAACTTGGCATGAATAATATACGGCTTAATTTTAACCTAGGACTAATATTACCCTTTCTATCAGCATATTTACATATATAACTAATAATAAGTTATCAAGATCAAAGTAAATAAGGAATTGTAGAAACATTTTAAGAACCCCTAGAGAAAGAGTTACAATCATGTAATCACAGAGAATAGTTTAATTTGATAGAAGTGATAAAATAATTAAACTGTAATTACAACTCGTATAGGCCATTACTGATTTGCTGAATAAAGGCCTTGTATGTATGAAACTGAATATGTAGGGTTTTAATGAATGGCTGTACCCATTATAGAATATGAAAATCCACTTTGTGCTTTCGCTATTGATAACAGTTAGCTTGCTATTTTTCTAAACAATCACATTTGTACATAATATATTTAATCTGTGCGCTTATAGTTTGTTAATGTATTTCATTCATCTTTTACAAAACATTCCTTATTTAATGTACTTTGTTATAAATTTAGAATTGTAATAAACACGTAATTGTTTAATATAACACACTCTTACTAATATTATAAGAAGTGTGTGTTTATGGATGTTTTTCTTTACATCAAACTTCTTACCGATTAATTTGAAATATTGTATCAATTTTATAATACAATAAATAGGCATAAGTGTGTTATAAAATGCAGCAAATTTCTATATAAGATTTATTATTGATATTTTAGTTTTTCAATACTTTTTTAAATGGCGAGGGGGACATATATAAATGAATTGGTTTACATTATATAACGTCTTGAACGTAATCAAACATTTTGTTTCAACCCGTTACTTAAGGGTTGTTTTGACAGATTAGACCTAAACTATAAAACTAAAGATTTTAATTAAGTTACTTTTAAATGCAGATAAGACAAATATTAGCCAATTGCTCAGGTTGAGGTTGATACAAGATTACCTAATCACACAATGTCAAATGTAGCTGCTGCTTGAATGGGTGACCACCACTGAGCGATGGTGTCCTTCCAAGCAGCTCATCTGCCCGGACAGTGGTGGTGGTTCGGAAGTCGTCCTTGGTCCCCAGATTCACTAGTAGAGAAGGCTTCTTAACCTTAACTTTTCCTGGTAAAATAAGACATTCCATTTTCTGTATTTGCAATTAAGTAAATAGTGATTGAATCTCAGCGGACTGCAAGTCATGAATCATAAAAGCTAATGTATAATATTTTCCACATCATGTTTAGTCTCCATCATATAAATTCATAGACGCTCGCAAATAAACAGCTTTGAACTTCGACTTAAAGACCTTGCACCATTCTAATGAAATCTTAATAGCGATTCAAAGCCAGTGGCTTGGCTTTGTTTGGGGAGGGGGAAGAGGGGAAGAGGGGAAAAAACCTGTTTGAAGAGCTCAACATACCGGTTAGTATGAAATTAATCTCTATATATTTAAATAGTATTAATTAAATAGACTTAATTCAATGCAAAACACTGCTGCATTAGATAAAATAGATTAATGCTATTCAATTTTTTTTCTTATTGTTGGGGCATAGAGGGAAGAGTTCTCTTTTCCTCTTCAACCAAATACTGTAACATTTATCATAGATGTATAGTTACAGTTGGTTTTTATTCAAAAAGTATCTTATAATTTTTATCAAAAATACTATCTGCTCAAAATGGTTTACTGGTAGAGTAAAACAAATTATATAATGTAAAACTAAACGAAATCATAGTAACAAAAAAATAATTCACGTAGAGAAAACACGGAAAATAACCATTTAAAAACTTTATAAAACTTTAAAAAATTTTGAATAATTTACATATTATTTTAGTTAACGGTTAATCATGAGTACATCCACTTGTTCATAGTAACTCCAGAGAGTATTCCTAATAGCCATAATAACTCTTACAAGCTCGTCGTGATGATGAATAAAAATCCAGATAAGTCATTGTCGGCTAAAAGAGGCAAAAACATAAATTGAAAACGTAATTAGTGAAGAAGTAATTACGATGAAAACACGTTATCGTGGCTTTTGTGGATTACTAAAAGTCTGTAACAATGATAACAGCTTAGAATACCACCTCATTATCTCTGTATTCATCGCCGTGATGAGTTTCTTTTACAACTGGCCTTTTCCAGGACAAACAAGACAATGTCATTAGGGTACTTTATAACCGTGCTGAAGACCCAAGAGAAAATTTGAGACTAAATAAAAATGTGCATTAATATTCTGGATAGTTCATATTTCGAAAACCTAAAACGCGTATGGCTGGTGTCTCAGGTCATGCTATACTAAATCATGCCTCAGCTAACAACACGTATACAAAACTTCAAATAAATATTATGTTTACCTATTGTTACTGCATTTAGGAAAAACCCTGTCTTCAGATTCATAAATTGTGAAAATGCATAATATAAACAAAAATTATAAAATGTAAATGATCAATAAATATAGATGACATCACTAAAATATTTCTTACACATGTACTTTTAAGTGACTATTTAGACTTTTTTGATTATCTGATGTTTAGTCCATGTAGGATCTTAAACATCGTAATTTGTGTGTGTGTGTGTGTGTGTGTGTGTGTGTGTGTGTGTGTGTGTGTGTGTGTGTGTGTGTGTGTGTGTGTGTGTGTGTGTGTGTGTGTGTGCGCGCGTGTGTTTGTTTAGAGCGGATTTAAGTTTTGATGCACTTTCTAAATAGTTATTAGAGATTATGTATTTTGAAAGGAGTAATTATGATTTAGACTATGATAATTATATATACAAAATTTGATAATTATCGTAAAGAGTGAAAGTTCTCGGTTTGAGCCTTAACGGAACAAATCAGTTTTGTTAATCAATCATTATTTAATTAAATTAGGCCAAAATTCCTTATTACTTTACATCAAAATGTGTAGGATAAAGCAAATTGTCCTATTAGGGTTGTAAGGAAAGACAAAAGTGGATTCCATATCAGTAAAGATAAAGTGGGGACGACGCTAGCTTTCCTATTTGCTGGTTTAGTGGTGGAATCAACTCAGCCAAATCCTTCATCAGCTATTCTATACAGTATTGATTACACGTTTCATACTGTACATTTCGACATCTTTACATTTCCATGGTCAATAATATTTTATGTCCTTAGATAAATATTTGTCTTTAAAACCCTTAAATTCAAGGGAAGTTTTTCGCAATTTTATGTAAGATAATTTTATGTTTATTGTAATGTAAGATATCACGATTATGCAAATAAAAGCAATTACGTTATGGCAATAACAACATAGGTATTGCTTCAAATGATAATTTTTTTGTAAATGTGAGTTATAATTTAGTCATAAACTGTTACTACCATGCATGTCAATTTATCAGGTCTATATAATTCGTGTTGATTAACTTAGTATGTTAAATCCGTCTTGGCTCCGCCAAATTGGAATTTGATAACAGTTTCTAAGCCGTTTTGTTATACATTATATCAAAGTATTCTGCATTAAACACGATGCTGCAGTCTGAATTTTAGTACTGTTAGGAGTAATAAAAATGTTTTGGGTAGCACATTTATACTAAGTGACTACTTAAATCAAACAATTATAACTTGGTCACAATTCATTAGTTAAGTGGTTGTTCAAAAGTGGCCTCCAAAGGTATCGTATCCTTATGTGACTGCATCTTGTATTTTAAAGTAAAAACCAGTAGTCGTATATTTATTAAAATAAATATTTTTCATCTAGAATAACACTATATTCAGTATTTTAGTACATTTTTCAGCTAAGTCTTATCATGTCTTTCGCTAACTCAGGTATTTATTAAAATGTCTATCATAAAGTAATTTATTGATAACAATTACTAATATCTGAAGAACGAATACAGATATTACACATGTATTGCTATGACAGTTGTCCGGAGTCAATATCTGAAGAAGTTAAGGAAAAAAGGTCGGGTGGGGGCATTTAAAACTCACCCTGTGTAAAACCCTCGTTCGTCATTGGCAATAAAATGGCTAGTACAGTGTTCAAGACAGATTTTTGTTGATGAATGTTCTGGCGAACGGTAAGGTTATGTTTAGTATGCGTACAAA
Organism: Homalodisca vitripennis; assembly: GCF_021130785.1. Lineage (NCBI taxonomy): Eukaryota > Metazoa > Arthropoda > Insecta > Hemiptera > Cicadellidae > Homalodisca > Homalodisca vitripennis. The sequence goes on from NC_060210.1 coordinate 92,647,844, forward strand.
TATTCTCAACACATTCATTATCAAACATGTGACATTGTATTGGGTTTATTTTGTATTAAGGACCTATAAGGTATTTTTTAATGCTGTCGGGTTTCTCAATGCGTGCCACAACTCTTGATAGAGAGGCACTACAAAATCTTGCTACGTATGTTTCTCATAGTTCAAAGAAAAACTATTAATTTAGTGTCAAAACTAATAGTGAAACTAAATCCCAACATGTTTTTAAATGTATAACCATGGTGGCGAGAACATCATAGATTATAAAAAAATTACACACAAACTGAGTACAATCATATGACATTTTATCAAATGACATAGTCCCAGATATGATGAGGGTAATTTAGTGGATCGCTTGGTAAGTCTTTCGTTATGTTTTGTGGAGTGCTTCGATAGTCTATTATATTTTCTATTTCTAAAGGGTCGTACAGTGTAGTTATTACTGTACCATAAGTTTTATAATTCTTTTTTATGTCGGAAATTGTAAAAATGTATAGATGATAAATAAAAAAATGAATGTGTTATCTTTGGGCTTTATATTTTTATTTTGTGTACTCTTTTAACCTTCAACAATATTGTATAGATTACCTTATTAGCAAAAATATTCTATTTTCATGTAATAACTTGTGATATAATTATTTTTGTATTTTAGGCACATGAAAAGTTTTACTTGCTTCCTTTTGGATGTCTACTGCCGTTGATAATATTATAAGTTAATATGGGTTGTTTTTTACAAATATGTGACTTACCATATCGGGTAAACATCAATTTAAAGTACTCGTCTCTAACCAAGCCGCCAATCCAACAGTAATTTTGCTAAAAACTGGAGGTGTTGTAGGCAGGCAGCTGTTTATCTTAGACTTCCCCAAGTACAAACACAATCTAAAGTTAGAAGTGTTCAAAGGCCGATGTTATACAGAACTTGTGCGAGTATTCCGCCACTGTCAAAGAGTCTCTTGAGTGAGAGCCTTGTTTGATTAGGATTAAAATTTCTAAAAGTTTAATAAAGACGGTTTCTATAAATACATTCTGTTTGTATAAATAACTAACTTTGTTGATGTGAAAAGTGAGCACATCTAATTTTCTATTCATCTATTCTATGAAATAACATTAATATTTCTATTCATAAATAACATTTAGTTAATCATTATTAATATATTAATAATTTTTTAAACTTATTAGTTTAATAAAGAAACCCTTCTGACTATAATTAGCGAAACGGATTTTCATTTGTAATCCATATTTATTTAAAATAAGGGAATTTAACCTAATTGAAAAAAAGTGACAGGAAATCTTACTTATTTAAAAGTAAGGGTTATTTACACTTAATTAAATATGAATCAGATCTCTTATGAAGGTTTATTTTTCCTAATGCAAACGTTTGATATAATACAATAAAATTAATAATAAATACATATAATTTCTAACGCAGCGAGAAAATTAGTGGACAACAATAATTTTTTTTTTACGAAAATGAATTAGTTTTGTAAGATTTTTGAAACGAATGTAGCGTACTATGAAACTTTACAACAAAGTCCTAAAATATAGGAAATAACCTGAGAGTTTTTAGATTTAATGATTTTTTATTGGCTGATGCTTTTATCTGGAGGTATTCATTGGTATTGTACATTATGGAGTAGCTTATAGAGCCTTATAGAGTCGTGTCTTGCCTGGTGGAAACAAAATGGTAACAGTAAAGAATAAACCTTTATTTTAGTTTAAACAACTTAGATGTTTAAAATATTACCCAGCTACCTTTCTTCCAGAGCTATACATAGGCAAAGCATTAGATAAAAGCAAAACGAAAAATATGTGAAAGCTATAAAATTAAAGCTTGTGCAGGCGAATTTAGGTATGGAAAATATGTTTTTTATAAGATTTATAACTTTCCATATATACATATATATCCATATAAACTATATCCATATATACTATATCCATATATATTTTTAACCCCACATAACTTTTCAGGCATACAAAGTAGGCAATTTCGACATTGTATTCAGACCAAAAAAGGCTAAATATAAAAATAAAAATTTTACAGTCTGTACGTGGGTTATACCTCTAGACACTGACATTATGTTTTGTTTTTTTCAAGTTTGGCGATGAAAGGTTTGAAAATATAACAAGATTCAGGTATTAGTAATCGTTATAGGGTATAAAAGGTATTACACAACGTTTCGAGGATCCTCTGAGGTGTAATAACTCCCCCACCTGATGAAGAGGATCCTCGAAACGTTGTGTTATACCTTATATAACCTATAACGATGGCAAATGTTCGAAATCCTGTTATTCTTTCGATGAAATTTTATTTTATTTAGACAAAATCTTGTAAAGGAACTGTATTTAAACATGTCTTTAAAATAATTATATTATTCGAAATATAATACCTTTAAGTCATAATTAGATAAAAAAAGTCAATAAATGAAGCTATAACTCATCTACAAATTGTAAAATTTAACATTTTTATCAGCAGTTTTTATTTGTGCCCGATTGCAATAATTGGTAATCGGTTATGTAATTTCTCGTGGTGTTATAAAAAAAGGCTTTCGATCTTTTCTGTATTCAGAGAAGTTATCGTTAAGAGCTATAAATGTAACACAAGAATATTTTCCAACCACAATTCATTTCACCCCCTCAATCAGTTTGAGAGTCAAATTCACTATCAGAAAAGTGAATTATATGTAGAAGACGTATTAAAGATATTTAAAGAAATTATGCAAAATTGCTTTGCTCCAACCTATTGAATGTGTCTCGATGTGCAGAGATAGCTCTAGTATCAATCGACCTATACCTTATACCGGCAATTAGTCATAGTTCACACATTTTTCGTTTGTTGCCGTTCACTAGCCTATCTGTATCTTGCCTGCAGCATCGCATGTTCTCTCTATAAATAGAGTTCTCATATATTATATCAGCTGTATTAGTTGCATTAAATAATGGGAAGTATCTGTAGGTAACCATCTGTGTGTCAGAGCAACAGAGACAGCTGTGTTATTGTCACACGGGTCAGTAATGCCTTTGATGTCCGGAGCACACTCTTGCCCATATATGGTTGTCGTAATCAAGCGGCGATATGCCCCATAATTATTGGCTTATTTAAGTCACCAATAGCTTTTAGCGGGTTCAAAGTGCAAATATTTTCTGTCCTCTATATTCATTAATTTAAAGTTGTGGTGTTTGTTATTTATTGAAAGTACTTTGAATAATGTTTGGACGTTAATAATTGCAGAATTGATAGACGCTGCTTGTTGATTTGAATTCCTAGTTTGGGAATTTACTTGCAGTTTCATTTCGACATATATCTCAAAATTATTATTGCATCGTTCCTATTAATATTTATTTTTGTGTTTGTATTTCTTCTAATATATACTGTAGATATGGTATATTGAATTTTTTCAACGGTTTGGGTTTGATTGAAGTTTATTATGTAATCTTGTTTAGTAATGAAATATTTAAATCATTCATTCTTAAATCAAAATGCATACACTGTTACAAATAAAAAAGAAATGTTTTAGTACAACAAAGTATTAAATTATTTTAGTCATATGTTATTAAGCAGTTCTTATAATGGCTAGACAAAAATATGATCGTATTTTAAAATTATTGTCGTGCTACTATTCAAATTTATTAACCTTAAAAGCCTAGTAATAACTTAAGGAAAAAATGCACAATACGTGTTTTTTATTTATAAATGGGAAATGCTTTATTTGATAAGGATCGTTTTGGGACTTTGATATTTATTCTTCAATTATTTATCATTTCCTTTGATTAAACTGTGTATTTTTGTATATTTATCTTACATAACTTTCAAGACCTCGCGAATTCTGTGATTTAAAGTGATTTACTAGTGGTTGTTACAAAATCCATTGCAATAACTTCAGGTAAAACAAAATTCTAAATAATAACTTGTATACATGTTATATAGTATTTATATATGTAGAAAATACATACATTAAACACGGTGTATTTTCGTATTTTGAACGGTGTTTTATTAAGTTACAAGATTATATTATACATTTATTACATTATACATTATTACAATATTATAGGTTACCAAGTCTCTCTATTTCGGTTCATTAAAAAAAATGTTTTGTGAAAGATGAATCTGTAGATGCATGCTCAGGTGTTAATGAAACTAAACCTCTAAATGTAGGTACACGATTTTACATTGATAAGTTAAAAATTCGCAAAAAGGTACCGGTGTAATTCTGCAAATAACTGACATAAACCATCAGCGACACTTTCATAGTGGAACTATACTTGGTCTAATTCCCATAAAAAATAAAGAGACATGGTAATTAAAAAAGTCAAACCTATGACGTCTCTATATTAAAAACATGTATAGTTGAAAACGCTAAATCAAACCTAACTTTTCAGAGGCAGCTACACAAAGTTAATTAATTTACAGGCTTAATGAGGAAGTTTGGCGGTGAAGTTCGTTATTGCGGGAAGTTAGTGTGTTTGTCATTGGCGCTGGTAGTGACTATATACAGACTTTTAGTTTGACTTCCTGTCAAACGGTCCTTTCAGACATTCAAGTATTTTCACAAAGTCAAAGCACAAACTCACATTGTAATGTTCAGTTTTCAGCCAATATGAAAGATTTTACAAGGTGGTTTAAGTGAATATTGGTGTTACCTGTATAATCAAAGCGCTTATATTCGTTAAAACCACAACTCTTGTATGATTTAACTCTAGTTTCACATTGCAGTTTCTTAATTCGTTATTTATTTTTTAATGATGGTCAGGTCTAATTAAAGTTTGAGTCAGCCCACAGATACACAAATAGTTCATTTGGATTAGAAAGTTTGATATTAATGAACAAAAACTATCGTCTTAAATTTTAAAAGTATTTCTAAAGGGCAAATTCAAGGTGAGGTGAAACGCATTTTACAGTAATTTTATCGGATTTTAAAACCAATTTTAGTTTCGTGCATGCAGATTTGTATTTGATAATCAATTTACCAATAGATCTTGTGGCAACGTGTTATTGGTCTCTACTGTTATTGGTAGAAGTTACACTTCTTTCGTTCATAAGCAATCTATTTTAAACGTAAAGTTTCCTATGTTAAAATGTCTTGACGATGTGTAAGGTCATACAAGAGTCACATTAAGGACCCTGTCAGTATTTTAAACACTATTTATTCACATGATCACAATTACTATCTAGCCATTCTAATTAGAACCTATCGTGTAGCGTTAGGTTTTCATCTTTTAAAAGTGCAGGCTCATCGTTAAAAGCGTAGCAAAAGATTATAATGGGGAATATAAATTGATGTAACTAAATGTTATGTAACTTTGAGAGGATAACAGGATTTTGGATATTTGTTATAGTTATAAGTTACGAAGAAACTAAACATTACGTTTCGACAACTGGCCATCCTCATCTTGAATTATAAACCAAAGAGAATGTTAAACCGGCACGGAAATTAACAAACCATCAAAACTTAGCGTTCAATATGCCATAGTCGTACTCAAAAGCAGAAACGTAAAAAGTTAAACGTGTACCTAACAATAAACAAGTCGAGATCTTATGCACAGATGATATATATATAGTTGTAATTAAGCCCTAGGTTAATGTTTAATCGAGAAAACTTTAAAGCATTACCTTGTTGAAGGAAATATTCATCTTATATGATAACATTTTTCAGACATACAGTTATAATTAGTGGCATTGCTATTGAGAAAGTGTGCAATGACTGAACATTTATTTTAATTTAATAAAATTTGTTAAGTGCTTTTTATTCAGTACTACCTGTTTCCCGCGCCTTCGCACGCTTTTCGTAAGCCTTGCCCGTTTAAGAGCACTACTGGTACGAGTCAATTAGATTTCCAACGCCGATGTAGAGTTTGCCTTGTTGCCACGACCAAGAAAGTGTCTGTATATTTATAGCTATTGTTTACGTACCTTTACTTTATTATAAAGTAGTCTAACACTCAAGCTTTTAGTTCAACCAGAAATTTATCTTAAAGAGAAATTCCCCATCATAACTTAGCGCCTTCAAATAGTATTTGGTTATTTAATATACATAACTGTCAGGTAATTGCCGTTAATAATGTGCAGGCGCTTTAAAGACTATTGTCTTTTGCAGCGTCACTTGGTGGCGAGTTACATCAATGGGCATACCATAAAAACCTTCTCCGTGAAAAAATACATATACATACAAATTTTCATAATGATTGTTCAAATAGTTCACGATTCCATAAAGGATAAACACACAAACATTCATTTATATATATATATATATATATATATATATATATATATATTATATATATAGAGAGAGAGAGAGAGAGAGAGAGAGAGAGAGAGAGAGAGAGAGAGAGAGAGAGAGAGAGAGAGAGAGAGAGAGAGAGAGAGAGAGAGAGAGAGAGAGAGAGAGATTAATTTTACAGACTAATTAAAAATCTTGATCATGTCCAATGATTAAACAATTCAAGTATTTCGTAAACAGTTTGAATGTTGTTATTATTTTAAAAGAATGTATTTTGTGGCCTAAAGTGTAATACTATTGGATTTCTGTGGCCCTGCAATTCATATTATAAACATTTAGACGATTACATGGAAATCCAATTTGCCGTTTTAACTCGTATCAGATGATTAGATAGGTTTAATAAATATTAACAAAACATTCAAAATGACACCGTAATAATAACATAATATGCCTATTAAACAATACAACATAAGACTATTAAATAACCTAGAAATAATGAATTAAATCAAATATTTAAATGAGTGGTAAACGGATTACTTAATAAAACAGTTTGGTTTGTATACATAAAGTAAACAATTATAATTTATATCAAATCATAATTCAGAATTTAACTAAGATAAAGAACACAAGGTAACTACACCCTTGCAAGACTGTTCATCTTAGCCATTCCCCTCCTCCATCTCCCTCTTGGAGCTAATTAACGAAGGAAAGAGTCTTTGGAGATATATTTCCTGTCAGCTGTTAAATCATTGTCCCTTTAATGCAGATTTTACCTAATATCACGATATGAGTAAGTTTGGTTGTAAGAATAATCTAATTTTTGTGTTCAGTGGTAATATTCGTTTTACCAGAATAGAAGATTGTTTCTGAAGATAAACTGTATGTACGTACTTGTAAATAAAAGCACCAGCTGCTGAACAAAACAGAACTATTAATCCAAAATTAGGTATGGTTGTGTAAGTATTAAATATCCAGATGCTTTTTGAATGTCGTATAAAATCTACTTTAGTCAACAATATCTCTTAAAATTAAAGTATTCTATAAGGTTTAATTAAAAAATGTAAAAAAATCATAATATCCTAAATATAAGTTTTTATAGGTCTCCGCGCATAATGTCAAGACTAACATCCAAGATTTACGCTCCACTCCTTGTAGAATAATTATTCACGCCCACAATTAAAGTATGCGTGACCGATGGTATTTCGACCATCTCTATTCATTTTATCGATGAAAATACAATATTTAGGCCAAAATCACATGTACTTAGAATTTAGGATTACTACAATAGGTATTGTACACGTAAGATATATTCTCCCGCATTGTACATTGGACCATTGTGCAATGAAGCAGATTCATCGTAATGCATCTTTCCTTCCTAAAGCTGTTGTTCCATGACCAGGACATTAAACGACGCTATATATCACTGCCCCGTCCCCGCAAACCCCTATCCAGTCCCTTCAGGAAGGAAATCGTTAAATGCTGTACAAAGTCTCGTTTTATAATTGAATTTTAATCCGAGTCTATCGTACTAGTTTGAAAACTTTTTATATTTTTGTAGTACATTATTTTTCTGCATTTTAATAATCTATCTGTAACAACTATTTGTGTGAAATGTAGCGGTCACTTGATAAAATTGTATCTGATATCTTGTACTTATATGTTAACATAATACCTTATATATTGTACCATGTTTAAATTTACTTTGGAATCATAAATGTTTAATAAGATATCAGTTTATTAAATAATGCAGTTTGTTTTAATTTGATTCTAATTATTAAGTCTCCATAGGTTTTGTAACAAGATTAGAGTACGCCATACCATGTGTTGCGTACCAGGCTTCAGTGAAGTTGCTTTCCAAATTTAAAGCCTTTAGCTTAATTCATTGGGCTACTTGTGTTACTACAAAACATGTTAAAATGTCATGGAATTGTATTCAGCTAATCCCTTGGACTGAAATGCGCCATTATCAAACTCCCATGTTGCGTATATAAAAATGAGCTTTAAGCGAAATCTAAATTCTATGAGTCAGTCATTTATCCAGATATCTTGCGGACAGACTCACAGAAATGAATCTTTCCCAGCCCGTCGAGCTTTGCTAACGCCAACGATGGGGCTTAAATAAAAGAAATGGCTTAGTATGGAAACATAAATAGACCGCCAGTAGCAGTCTACTATGCATTAGACTTCGCTTGAATATCTCACGATTGGTTATAATCATTAAAAAGCAAAATGCATGTAAAAGTTGTAAACATAGGCACATTTTAATAGAAGCTTGAAAGATAGACGTACAGGAGACCGTTCGAAAATAATTGAATATAGATACAAAAAAGATAATTATAACTAACTATATTCAATTAAATTAAATATAATTGTATGATTAACGCGTATATACCTACTGTTAATCGTGATCCATAAACATAACTAGGTCAGCGAAAGAACCAGTTTTAAATAGACTTCCTGGAAACCTGAAAAAAACCACAGTGAGGATCTTAGTCTATACTTGTAAAATACACCAATGGGAGTTTATTATGTGCCATTTAATAACTTATTATTGATCATGACTGTTGTTAAATATGACATATTATTTTTCTGCTTTTACATACAAGACATAAAATAATATAAGTTTTTTTAACGTTTATTTTTATTTCTGGGCTTTACTGCATTTGATGTAAGTAAATTAAAAGGATAATACTTTGAAGTTCACACCATTGTATTTAATGTTTGTATTTCCACAGTAAATAAAGAAAATTGTGGTACAAAACGGTTACATGTATGGAGTAACTGTTTTGCTTTAAACCAACCATTACAGATTAGTACACAATCACATCGTATAAATAAACGATTATTGTAAGTTGTTAAATTTACTATATCGAGTTAGTCATGTGTATTGATACACATTTAACTAACGAATTCAATCTTGATATTCTGCTGTAATTGTTTTAATTCTTCCATAAGCATGTTAGTTTTAACCTCGACATTTTTTATGTTTAATTTGTACCCTTTTCACTTTTAAATGAATACGCTTTATTGTGCTTGTTTAGAAATGTGTATTAATAATTCACAACATGTTTCACGCTTTAGTTTTAAAAAAAAAATTCCTAATTTTTAATAAATTATCCTTAAAGTTTTATTAATTTTTTTTGTTCATAGTTTTTAAAATTTTGTGTACAATGTTTCTACTATTAATTTTGTTTAAAATTATGTCTATGATTTCTTTATTTCTAGTTGCTCTGTTTTATGGTGTAATTATGTGAAAACTGTTTTATTTATTCCTAACATAGTTGATGCCTTTGGGTGATAGTGGAACTGTTATATAAAAACTCTAAAATTTCTATTCATTTAAGTTTTGAAGGTATATTCTTTTATTCTGTTGAAAAGTTTCAATTCCGGGAAATTAGCATTTGTAGAAGAAAATCATTAAGGTGCGTACAAACGGTTCGAGAGATTCGAAAAATGAAATTCTAGTAGCGGTGGTTATGTAGAACTTACAATGATTTTGATTGTAATTAAAAAAAAGTAAAATTGTCTTCCACCATTGCCACAAAAGAAACTCAGCTGATCTGTAGCAGTGCAGCAAAGTGATTCAGTTAAATAATGTAGAATAAAATGGTTCACCATGCGTAAAGTTTTACTTGCACCTTTTATTTAACCCTATAAACGTAATTAATTACACGTACCGATTTACCCGCATTCATTTCAAGAGAAACAGAATTTTAGTGATGGAATCCAATGCAAAACAAGCGCCAGGTTACCACGGAGCGGCGAACAATGACCGAACTTAATCAGACAGCTGCCAGTCTTTCACCGGTCTCCATTATACCCATTAATGGAGAACAGCGCTCCATTCATCCACGATCCAATCTTATTGGATGCAGGAAGATAATTGTATTTATTGAATACATCTGTGTTCTGAAAAGATTCGAGAGCTATTTCGTTTGAATAATAGGGACGAAAGCGAAATCAATTTGAATGTTCGCATGATTAATTTAAGTGATCCTGAATCGGCTTTTAAACAGTTTTACTCTTAAAAGCGATTGGTTATTGCAACTAACAATTGTTTATTTTCTTCCAGACTTCGTTCTGTAGTTTTAACAAAAGCTGAATTTGAAATCAGTACAGATTGACCCAGATACACGGATTCATTTAATTCAGTGCACAATATGTATTAGTGGATTTTCAATATTGCAAAGCATTTATTACATCAGGGAATTAATGAAACTGAATTATATATTGCAAAAATGTAATTCTATTTGAATAAAAAATAAATATAAAAGCTTGAATTGTCTATTGTACTCTACAAAACACATAGGCCAACAAATATATTAGTTATATATTTGTAAAAATGTTATTGTGATACTAAAATAAATCTTAAAAACGTGATACAATTGTACTAGTTTTTGATTTTGCACAAAGCTTTACTACAGGCTTTATATCTTTATCCTTCTTTGTGAAAAAACTCACATTCAAAAATAGCTAGAGTTACATTTACAAATACTAAATATTAATAAATTTTTAATGTAAATAGTTATCAACAAATCTTCTTTATAAGAAATTAGTTATATGCAGATACTGAGTTATTATTATACCATATACCAAATAAATAATATACTTATATTTTTGTTTCAGGTAAGACATGTGAGGACTTAACTTATCACCGTGTAGTGACTACGGATGTAAGGTATTAATAATCTAACATTCTTTATAACTATAATGATTTTGACTCTTAAATGTTGCTCACTAAATCAGAACATAATTATCCAGTACCAGTTCAGAATTTCGCTTTTCTGCGTCACATAAAAATAAAGAAATTACTCATTCATTAATTAGATGGTCAGCCTGAGAATAGTGGGAAGTCCGTCATAAAAGTATTAGACAAGGTAACCATAACTTTAAAGATGATAATGAAAAGGAATCATTTAAGAAGAAAGATAAATAATATTAAGGCGATCTTGATATCTTATCAAGATATCAATTGATCTGTGACCATTGAAACTTATTTAAAGTTGCATCACAAAAAATCGTACTATTTACATTTAATGTTCGCAAAATATTGATTATACTATTTTATATGAATTTATTGCCGTAACCTTTATGTAAAACTGTAATGGAGTTTGCGACAGGAGAAATTTTTTGTTTAAGAAAGATATTAAACATTAGATGTGGTGGTTCTTAAATCAAATGGATTTTTTTTCAAATTTTTAGTGTTAGCTCCTATAGGGTATCTTCCCTGAAGATAAACAAAGTGTATCACATTTGATCTTTGAAGAATCACAGTAATTTAAAGTCAAAAATTTAGGAAATTGTAAAATAAGCCCAAATAAAACAGTTTAATACAAAATAATGAATTTGTAAATTGTGTGTACGTAAGTTGTACCTTCTGTGACTTTAAATTATTTATGAAAATTATATTTGTAGTAAACAATATTTTTTTAGAAAATAGCAAATTTTAATCAAAGTTTTACAGGGAAATTATTTCTCTATAAATTCCATCCCTCAGTCATCTCTAATGTATATACTGTAAATTAATCCTCTTCTTCACGCTTAATATCTTCAACAAAATTTCTTTAGGCCTGATTATAAGCGCCCTTAAACTTTGCTTCAAATACCCACAGCCTCTCATGGAATGATAACAAAAATATATTTAATTTTTTTAATTTTCACTGTCTTCACAAAACATTTCTACCCAAATCCGATTTCACCATCTTAAAGGAGGGAAAATAAAGCACCCGTTTAAGTTTCTTTAATGTATTGAACTGTAATTTTTTACTTGCTTTTACGTTATCTTTAAGTAAACGACCGGTATTGTATAAAAAAGTGTACGAGCAGAAGCAGTTTTCACAACTATCGGAAAACATCTTTTCACACTCCATAAATCGCACATATAGAGCGGATAATGGCTTGGACCCTCCATTCTTTTCCACTTTTGTTGCTTCATACTCAAGCTTCTGTTGTCGTTATGTGTCTTTCCGATCTCTGTAAAGGAACATTCCTCGAAAAACACATTGTAAGTTATATAAAGTCGCATCTTCCATCACACAATATATTTTAGGCAGTGATTCTTTAAAATGTGTTTTATATCGCAGAGTATGGGTCACTGCATACCAGTATGTATGTTAGTACCCAGTGTAGATTTGTGAAGTTAACTTGTTTTTTAATCCAAATCACTTGTTTGATAGTGAAATAAAGATATCCTTAGGAGTACACCTCTAAAATTCAGATAGGCATTGGATAAACAATTTTTTAAGGAAAGGCCGATTCCCCTTTAAGATGTATTCTGCCTGTCTTCATGTGCCACAGGCATGTGCAAGGATCTTTTTAAAAAGACTAAGGGAAAGATCGAGACAGTATAATGTACGGTGAAGATACACGTGGTGTGGCCATAGACAGTTTTTTAACTTGTTCTATCTTTAACTCCGATGTAACGTTTTAGATAGCTTAGCCATCGGCTCTCCTAGATATCATACAGTCGGACATTATTAGTATTTAATATGCAATTTACTTGGTATTATAATTTAAATTGCCTTTTGAAAATAGAAAGAGTGTTACCGTCAAAAAACCTATACAATCAGCGTAGTGGCAAACAATATAAAATGTGAAGTGGCATTGTCCGTAAAAAACATAAACGAATATAAATATAGAATAATAAAAACGCATTATAAAGTTTGAGATTTTTGAGTAGAAACAATGCTAATTAGTTATCACTCGAGTGGCTCTAAGTGGCCAATCAGTGTGTTGAAGTGGTTGCATGAAGACTGATAGGCAGTTGACGTGTTTGATGGCCACTTGAGCAGCTAGTGAAGGCTTATATTGCCTCTCATTTGAGAACTACTGTGTAAGCTTATAGTGTTCTCGATGTGTAAACTAACTGCAAAATTATATGAAATATGTTATAGTTTTCATAATTTTTCAAATTTTGTTACACTAACAGTGTGGTATTAATTTTATTGTTTTAATTTTATCATCAATAAATAATATTTTTAAAACTTTGAAAAAAAAAACATTTCAATTGATTTGAACGACGGGTACGGTACTCGTAAGTAACTTATCAATAAGTAATCAAATTAAGTGCATCGTAACAATTTTGTGGTCTCTATTAGTCGGGAAAAGTACTTTGAGTTTTTTTTTATAAAAGTGCTCGTTAGAGAAAAAACTAGATTCAGTAAAAAGTTATTTTGATTAATTATGTTAGGCAAAACCACCCGTATTACTAAAAAAAGTTCAAACCAAGCAGAAGAAATAAAAGCGAGTAAGAGCCACCGACAGCTCGATTTAAAGAAGGCACCGGATTTCAGGCCCAAGCTAGAGAGTTAGTGCATAAAGCAAGGCATTTTTACTGTTTTGACTCTTTTGCTTAGGGTACAGGTTACCAAACTCTATAACTTATATCGATTTCTATTGTTTATGTCTTTACAAAGATTGAACAAAGTTGCATGCAGTTCGCTTTATAGGAGTAAGCAATCTTATTTCTCCACATCACGTGAGATCCGTTTACGAGATCTAATTGATTTTTTAAATGACCTTAAAAATTAATTCTCATACTCTTGTTTTCAACAGTGTCCAAATAGTAGCCTAGGTGTTTATCCGCCTTTATATAATCAAATTGTATATTTTCAGGAAGTTGACTGGAGTGTGATCTGTTGTTTCCTTGCCAGCCAGGAGTTACTCAAGCTTCCGATTTGCGTCATATGTTTTTTTTAAATAGTTTGTAATGGACATGACATCTGTACTGAACTGTGGGGTATATTTGTATACATAGATATGCTGCAGACCATACATTGATTGGCACACCGTTTATATCCGTCATTAGCGCTATTATTTAGCTGTAAAGTTAATATCAAAATAGCACTGAACATCTGAAAAACTTGTAGATAATTATTCTCGTTAATTGAACCCGTTGCATTTTCGGAACTAGGGGCAGTAAAATTCAGAGGAAGAATGTTGTGTATGTTCTTTGTGTCCTTTTAGATATTTGGAACACGTGAATTGTTATGTGGGTTGCTGATTTTTTTAGTAATGTAATTCTTGTTAATGGCTTTACAAATCATAGAGGTCATCTGGAGTATGTTACCGATTTTGTAGTTAAAATCGCGTACTTTTAAACTATTTTCGTAGATAGCATAGATATAGATTAAAAATGTAGAATATATTTTTCTTCAAAATACATTCTGTGCACTGTGATTTTCAGACATGGGACGTCACTGTTGATAAATAAACAAACGCGTATTGTTTACAACAGTCATCTGCTCACGTTATTCGTAAACGACGCTAACTTTGCTTGACATTATAAAGTGACAAATTTATCATCGAGTAGGAGCATTCGAAATTATTGATTTGGTTCGGAAGCCTTCTAGTAACTATTCTTAATGATTCACTGTGACTGTGTTTAGGTAGAGTACCGATTATACGGAATAAAATAGAATAAATATCTCTAAATAGTTAACTTACGAAATGAGGCCTTTAATATTCTTGATGAATAAATATGTTTAAATAATCTAAACAGAAATTCAATTATTGGTTGAGATTAATTGGCTATTCATGTTTGCTATCTCATTTTCTGTCAGAAACATTGTTATCAGCCTGCAATTTATAACAAAAATACACAATTTTCTACAACTCCTAACAGAGAAGCATGAGTAAATGAATCCTGGTAGTTAAATATTTAACATGGCATGTTACCTCTGGCCCGCATGGCCGCCGAGAGACTAGGAGCCATGTACAGTGTAGATACAGGTAATAACTGACTGGCCCGTTATTAAACCTGGCTCGCTCTTCTCTGTAAATTACTTGGGTCGGGAAATTAAAAACCAACAGCAAAAAGTCATCTTTCAACACACTAGCGGACTTGTACGTATTCCTCCACAATATAGGAAGTATTAATTATTAATAAATCTCGACTATGGTATATTTAGTGTGGAGGTATTTTATCATGGTTGGTTCCTATCTAATTCCGACTATTTATCCGAATATTTATCAGTAAATAAACAATCGGTCATGATTAGTTTAGTGGTTTTTTTTAAATGAATTGCAGAAAATCGACGGGTAGTATAAGTAATATCTAGGATAACCGATGTTGACTGAAAATGGTTATACACACTTCTCCATTGAGTTTTAACAATGTTTCGACGCGACATGAAAGGTTAATGTTGATATTATGGATTGAGTTAAAAACCACGTTACAAGAACAGTATTCCCTTGATTATTAAAGTATTCCTTGTACGTACGTAACTTAAAAATTACAAGAAAAATCGAGGGCTACGAAATGAAACTGTAATGTTATTTTTTTATCTCATGTTATTACATTGCTTTCTTAAGGTTTCGTTATTGTCACTTGATGATTTGAATAGATAAAATAGGATTCCGGACATTTTCCATCTTTATCCGATACAAAAATATATTTTTCTCCCCAGCCTTCCGCCTCCCCTGGTACACGTAACATGAGTGTTAAGTGTTCTTGTTCTATAAAGTGACATCGCATGTGTTCACTCACCAGTCAAATATTGTGATTTTTTTGACGTACAACATTTCTGTAGTAAAATATGTTGTTGTGTGTCCAGTTCATCACTGCATTTTTTAGTTTTAAGTGTTTGTGTGCATATTTTAACCTTATGTGTTAAGGCTTTTTTATCGCTTGAGGAAGGGGGTGGATATTAATCTTGGAAACGTAGAATTCTATGTTTTTAACACATAGCGGTAGCAAACGTGTGAAAGGATTATTATACTTACAAATAATGTGGGAATGCGCCACACCATGTACCGCGTTATACATAGGATTCTCTGAAGTTTCATTCACAATTTATAGTACATGGCTAATGTTGGAAATGTCAGTCAGACAGATATACCGAAAATACATTTTTACATCCTTTCGGCAGACAAATCAGAAATTGTGCCAGCGTACTGAAGGAACCAAATTCCTTCGATGAATATTCTATATTATCGTACAAATGTTTGAATAACTAGAAATGAAGTTTTATGCAAAATGTAAAATCTACATATAAAGCCTTTCTTAATATATCATGCGGATAGTTAGGGGGTTTCTATGAAACACGATAAAATATCACATGAGTGCACTCAGTTTATTTACAAACTCAATTATTCTGTGATTTTATTTTTGCCAACATTGTTATTCATAAGTCTAATGTAAAAGTGTTTGCTAACTCTCAGTCAAATTCCATGCAGTTTGATATTCACAGTCATATTTCTTATGAAGAAATGCAAAATTTAAGTCTCAGGGTTAGTTCGATCTAGAGATCGTGGGTACAGACAGACAGACATGCATAAAGGACATTTGTCCAGCCTCTCGAATAATAGGCTTCGCTAACGCTCAGCCAAGAAAATGGTTTACCAGTCTTTGAATTCATAATGCCGAACATGCAGAAACAAATGAACACAGCGAACTTGGATGAACTGCGAATCGTGCAGAGGTCTCCCCTATTAATACGCAAGCGCTTATTTAACGTTAAATAACATTATAAAACTGTTTAAGCATTATTATTATTATAAAAAAATACGTGCAACGGCAATAATTACATACATACAATGTATGTTAAATTAATCGCATCGTCTTTGCTTCAATATTGAGCTAACATACTATGTAGATATGTAAAAGCAGAGCTACTTATAGAAACCTGTTGTTCGGGATACATCAAGCAACTTGTTGATAACTCGGAAGCTGTTAAATACAGATGGAACTAAAGGGGTTCCTAGCGCCAGAACTGCAGCCTAACTGTTGCGTAATGGCTGTTGTTATCTTCTTTTATTGTACTAGTTTGTTATTTTATTTATGTTCTATTGTATATACATAAAAGACCATAAAATGTTCCTTTAGTATTATATACTTATATTAAACAGCTTTATTTATTTACTCAGTTTGTCAACCAAATAATTGGTACTTTTTTCTTGAAATAAAAATGATTTTGATTGTAAAAAAAAAATACTTGAGATAAAATCGACTTTTTATTTGTTTTCAATTGTATTTCTAATGTATGCATTATCAGAGCCTTACATTTCAGTCCTTATATTTAATAAAAATCAAAATTTCGGCCTCAATATCTAAGAACATGTTTTATTTTCTTTGTGTTGGACTATTTTGAATGTTTTTTGTGTGAAAAATAACCGTTGTTAACGTAAGTAAATCCATGAATTATTGAAACTAAACTTGGATAACGTTTGAGTTAACATCGTACATTAGTACATAGATTCAATATGAACTTCGTGTAGATAATTCAACATTACACTTGTTAAATTTTTTTAATAATTACAATCTTGTATTCTAACAATAAAAAACAATATTAATGAATATCGTAGTTCATAATAATGCGTAAAAATACGTAGCAAATTACATGCTTTTTCTATGCCTTGAGTTAAGTTTTATACTTATTAATTTCAAAAGTAGTTGTAACATTTGTTAACAGTATATATTCCTTAAACAATGACTGCAATATACAACAAGTTGAAGTTAATCCGAGAAACTGTTATCAATCTCAATCTGACTTGAACAACTCAAGTTAAGACGTAGATGATGTGACAAGACAAATGCTTATGTCAAGCTCCGCTTTGTACCTCATTAGTTATTATAATTAACGCCGGAGGGCGGGGAAGATAATTTTCTCCCTTCTGATTAACATAGCCTTGAGAGCTTCTTATATGTTGCGCTGATTTTGTTCACTAATTTATTTTATGATTGGAACAATTTAACGAGTGAAACTTTGTACATTGTTAATCAACTGTGTTAAATTGAGTTCGTGTGGAATTGGAAAACATAAATGTGAATAAGTGGAAGTAATAATTAACCGAAACAATATAAATTTTGTCCCTAAATGTGTTTACATGAGCATTTACCTATTTTATACTACTCGCAATACATTCACCTGTTAAGGGTTAAAAGAATGATATCGTATTGTTGTTACGAATTCTAATTTTAAGAATTGCGTTTGTAGATGTGTTACAACTCTAGCATACTATTTAGAAAAAGTAAAGTAACTTTTACGAAGATTAGTGTTTTTTCTTACGACAAGAAGCT
This sequence comes from Homalodisca vitripennis, assembly GCF_021130785.1. Taxonomy (NCBI): domain Eukaryota; kingdom Metazoa; phylum Arthropoda; class Insecta; order Hemiptera; family Cicadellidae; genus Homalodisca; species Homalodisca vitripennis. Next base: position 92,666,078 of record NC_060210.1, read on the forward strand.
GAGAAATCGTACTCTTAATAGGACCTTTGCGCTGCTTCTAAGGTGACAGGGTATTTTGGGTTGTTAAGGTTAAAGGTAGGGACTGCCTCCTATCTAGATCCATGAAGAAGAATTTTGGACATTAATCTCAGATATTTCTTCTTCGAAGATAGGGGAGGCCAGCTCGGTATTAGCCTCTCCACTCAAAGTGGGCAGGGGTGGCACGGCTTTATGTCTAGGCTAGCGTAACACTTTAAGACTTAGGGACCCTCCAATTCCATCCTCAGTAGACTAGACCTATAGGTTATACTCTTGCACACCAATATCTCTACATTTGCGGTTAGTGATTTACTCCTGGCCATCCAGTAGAGTTGCCCAGATTTGTTACGCGTCGGTTTTGCTGTACCTAGTGAAAGAAATACTTTAATTAGTTCGTGTGTCTGTTGTTTTATAATTATTATACTCAGTATGTAGTCCACTAAACTTGCATGTTAGTATTGCATTGACATTTTGTGATTCGTTGATTGTTAGTGACGAATACAGTCCTCTAAAGGTTGGAAAACTACATTTCGGAAATTTTAATTTATAAAATTCTATATGTTTGTACTTTTATTTCTCGCACAATATCTCGAGAACAAACTGACATATACACTTCAGATTTTGGTTGAGCGTTCCGAATATCTTTACATATATCTTATGAGTGTAGGAGATGGCACAGAGAAAATAGGAAAACAAATTAATTTCCAAACAAACTCAGCGTACTAATATGCCATTTTAACATTTGACATATTTAACTCATGTTGCCTAATAATAGAGCTATATACGTATTTGCAATATTGCTGTAACCTCAGCTAAGACTGAACGAGATATGTCGTAGGGTGAACTCCCACCTTGTATTTATCATGGATGTATTTATAATTCCGTTATCTTATTCTACTAAGTGCACTTTTGAAATCTTGGGGACATATAAAAAGAGTTCGTACATGAGACTTAGTTTGTAACATTAAAAAACAAAAATTTGAACATACTAAAGTCAAATAGGTGAAGCAAAATTGTAACGGGGAGATCAGGAAATAAATTCAACAAACGGAGTAAAAATACAAAGACAACAGAGTGGGCAACGAGCTGGACGATTTCTTGATAAATATTTTCTTGAAATTCGGTTTAGGTAGTTTGGAAGGTTTGCACAACGGAATCACAAAACATTTTCTAACTCCACTTGTTAAATAGCAAAATGTGGTGTACGATAAAGTAAGTGCCGAAAAGTCACAACAACCTTAAAAACTAAAATATGCCTAAATTTTGGTTCTTTAGAGTAAGTAGCTAATAAAACTTCTCTGCACTGTACAAATCCTATAAGTTCTCAGTGACATTGGAGGATTGGAGCCCCAGCTTGCCGTAACAACTACCATGATGGGAATGTTAGTGATATACTGGGTACTACCTTAGAACATAGTCATAATACGTTGTACATGGGTGGTTCTAGTCTCTAATGGTTAAAGTACTTATTGAAACGCCACCTTCACATACAGGATTGCTAAAATTTAGAATCTTATAATGGTATAATGGGATCCCCAGCCTTTTCAACCGTCATAATCCACATAAAAATAGGTATATAGATCAAGTTATCCCATCATCTCACTACATTGATATTCGCGTGGCGTGATGTGCTGCTCTTGAATGTTTATTATGTTCCCAAAATGTAAGTGGCTACCTAGTATTTGCTTTATCCATCAAGAAGTCAATTTCCTTCGGGAAATCCAAAGTTTATGAAGCAATAGCATGAAAGTACATCACGATCAAGACTATGCGTACTATTAACTCATTAATTTGAGTAAGGAATAAATGAACTATTGTTTAGTCGCTTTCTTATTCTATATTCTTACTTCCTTCTTACTTCACTATTTTTATCTTCTCAAAAGTGCCAGAAGAAAATACAGCCGTGAGGTCTGGTTTACGTGTGTATTGTGTGATACTCACAACAAAATTAGTACGTATCCCAAATTTTGTCCCAAAATGTTCGGAGTCGATAATCCTCTAATCATCAATGAAAAATTCAATGGAAATTCTACAGATTGCTACGAAAACTGATACCCTCAATAGGACTAAACGGAATACATTGTGTTTAATACGGTTTAGTAGTACAAAAAAATCATCACTGAACGTTGGCAAATGTCCGGAAAAAATTACTTCCATCGTCAAAAACAAACTTCAAACAAAGGACAGTTTTGTACATTCTTTAGGGGCGGTAAAAAGTAGGGTTCGAAATAAAAAAATGTCGTAGTAATATGACTTAGATTTTGACTAAGAAACTCGGGTACTAGGGCAAAAAAACCAAAGGTATGTGAGCTCCACGGGAATTGATCGCGAAGTTGGCAGGCGTATCCTTAAGTTATCGGGTTTTATTGTCATTATAATACAATATAAATTGTTTTATATGCTTTAAAACCATTCTTTTAAAATTGGCAGCTATACGGAATTGGGCTTGAAGCAAACCGATGTATCTCTTGTTTATTTTTAGTCTAGCGGAAAAGTAAAATCCCTTTAATTAATATATTATGAATTGCTATGACAAAACTTCACGTATTATAAGCTGAAATTAGCAATGATAATATTCATTTACTCGAATAGAGGAATAAAGAACTTTAATTTCATGGCGCACGTTGCAAAGTTAACACTCGTTACGCCTTTGTCCCAGGCGTCATGTGTTTCTAAAAGGTTATATTCGCGGATTTTAACAATCCAAATCGCGGTATTTTCTAATTAGTGTTAAATTCAGGTTGCTAATGAGCTAGTTACGTTTCGCAGCTGTTGTTGAATACACCGCAGAGAATTATAACGATTAATTGGCTCGTGATGTCAATGGGACAAAATTCCGCAGTAAAGTAATATAAGTAGGGCCTTGTCGGTCAATGGCGTTTGTAGGTGCTTTGATCTCCGTTTTGTGTGTCGCTGGTATTAACGGATTAAACAACTAAAAATTAAAATTGTATACCTAGGACTGCTGATACTAATTAGTGGCTTACACACCTCTGTAGTTTGATTCGCGGAAAATCGCCCATCTCTCATCTAGGTTTCGTGTGAGTGTTATCAATCTCACATCTGGGGTTTCTGTTGTGTTACACATCTCTCATCTAGGTTTCGTGTGAGTGTTATCAATCTCACATCTGGGGTTTCTGTTGTGTTACACATCTCTCATCTAGGTTTCGTGTGAGTGTTATCAATCTCACATCTGGGGTTTCTGTTGTGTTACACATCTCTCATCTAGGTTTCGTGTGAGTGTTATCAATCTCACATCTGGGGTTTCTGTTGTGTTACACATCTCTCATCTAGGTTTCGTGTGAGTGTTATCAATCTCACATCTGGGGTTTCTGTTGTGTTACACATCTCTCATCTGCGGTTCGTGTGACTGTTATTAATCTCACATCTGGGGTTTTGGTTGTCGTTCGTTACCTATCTCTCATCTGCGGTTCGCGTGAGTGTTACAAATCCCATATGTGGGTTTTTTGTTGGTGTTACTATTTTCTCATCTAGGATTGAGTGAATATAACCCATCCCACATTTGGGAATTACGTTAGTAGCACCCATTCCAAGTCTGGTTATCGTGTTAGTATCACCCATCCATACATCTGGTTATTGTGTCAAAATCACCCATACCACATCTGGTTATTGTGTCAATAGCACCCATCCCACATCTGGTTATTGTGTCAATATCACCCATCCCACATCAGGTTATTGTATCAATATCACCCATCCCACATCTGGTTATTTTGTGAATTGATAGCTATCAATATTGTGTATTGTTGTTTTCATTAAACTCTTTCCTCTATTAGTTTAATAACTCTCCTTAATGTTTTGGGTTGTCTTGAAGGAAGTATTAACATTTATTTGCACTACATATTTGTTGGATTTGGTTGCATGAGTAAATTTAAATTCGAAATTCTGTATCAAAGTCCATATTATATAAATACCTTGATTTATTGCAGAACCTAAATCATTGTGGCTACTTTAGAGTAAAAACAATGGTTAGTGCAATATTTTTAATTCGTTTTATGTATTACGTAATACATGGTTAGAAATCACTGTCAACTAATAATATAGTTGTGTTTTCGTGTTAATAACTCGCAGTAATGTACGTTTTAATGGAATTATTTTTCAGTTGGGAGTAGCACTGGGGTCATTAGTAATTCATGGCCAGCCGCAATGTGACATTTAGTTCTGGAAACAGTGAAACATCAAAGTCAACCCCAAGCTTAACCCGTGTAGAACAATACAGTTCATGTCCTTTGTTTGTTTACTCTGTAATCCTGACGCCTTCACATGGTGCGCGGTGTGGCAGCACTGTACAGTCGGTCGAATGTGACACAGTAATTACCGTAGGATTTGTCTCCTACAAGCGATTTTATCAAAGCACTTTTGTTACTACATATAAACTGTTAAGTAAACACTGTTTTGTTTTCCTCAGTTTTTTTGTAGTTGTAACTTATTGTTATAAATCCTACTAAAAGTCACTTATTATATTTACTTATTTATTAAATAATTAATAATTAACTCCACCATTTGATGGGGATGATTAAGTGTAGTTTAAATTACGATTGGGGTATAACTGGACATTTAATATAGTACAGAGTACGATATACTTGCAATAAATTTAGTGTCATTTATTACTAACTAGCAACTACCCGCGGTTTCGCACGCAATTTCGTAGGGTTTGCAAGTAAAGGAGCACTTCAGATTCAAGTGAAATATATTTCCAACGCTAAAGTTAAGTTTGTCTTTTTGGCACAATCAAGATAATATGGCAGAAATTTAACATTTATAGGCTTTTGACTTTAATTCAGTCTTCTAATTGTTTTCCCTTAGTTGATTTAACTTTCCAATCTAGAATACATACATACATACATATACATGAGAAGCAAACTTTTGTCAAAAGACAACTAACATTGCTTTTCTAAAAAAATTTAAATTTATAGTGAAATGAGATAGCAACTTTGTGTTTTATATGTGATTCTTAATATTTTATAAACATTCAATTTTAAAAGTTTATTTTTACTAACACTTTTTTTTTATTTTCTGCATATTTCTCTGCTTCTCAACATCGTTTTTACTAAAGGTTGAAACAAAAGTGGCGTTAATGTCAAGCTTATTCTATGATTTCATACTATAAATGTAAACAAATGCAAACAGGCTTTTTCAATTAATATTTCGCTACTTTGGAGATCAAGATGGGATTTTTCGCTAATTTAGAGACTAGTGGGGCGTAGCTCGGTTAGGTTTTCGAAATTATTATATTAGGCCTATATTAATTAATTTATGCCTGTGACCCTAAGAGGATCTATGTAACATTTCAGTAAAATTTGTAGAATACGCGCGAAAACAAAACAAAGAGACTTTCGCATTCGTAATAATATTAGGATGAGGAATATAATAAAATATCTTTTTATCCTGTCTAAGGGAGATAATCTAATATGCAGTTCCTTTTAGTTTTCCTACTCTAAACAACAGTTAAAAAAGAACTAATTGTTAGTTAGTGAAATTTACAAGATCTTAAACTTTGTTAAAAGGCCTTTGCATACATAGTACGACTTTCTTCCAAGTATTTATCCTGTATTATTTGCTTCCAAATAAATTTATGAATACTTCAACCTAGATTGAATTAAATGTTTTGAAAAACATTTAATCTATATCGCTAGATGGACTTACGAATTATATATGTTACGAAAAAAAAAAACAATCTGTGTATTATAGCTTTCTTTGAAGCCATTCACTTAATGTTGAAATAGTTCTGAAATCTACACTCAGTTCTCATGTGTCAGCAACCACAAAGAGACTCGTATTTGATGAGCTCTTTCTCCACATGGGTGTGGCGATCGTTCTGTTTCTATATTGCCGTCGGACTCCTGCCAGTTATAAGATATGTACTGGTATAGATTAAAGATGTCTTTTACGAATCTGTTGTCAAGGTGATTTAAATGGGGAGATGATTTAATCTTATTTTCAAGCTGTAGCGAAGCCTATCACGCGAAGGGAAATGTTTCAGTGTCTCTGTCTGTCTGTCAGCACTCAGCACTATGTTTCAAGGACAAATTTACCTATAGACTATGTAGTCAACATCGAGTTCGAGCTTTGGCTACGCATTATTGAACATTTTTACATTGGTCTAATGGGTAACCATGAAGGAAACGATAAATTGTAATAAATAACTCGTAAATAATAAATACATTTTAAAACAAACTGAGTACAATCATGTCATTTTGAAATGAGACATAGTAACGCATGCAGCTATATACTTTAAATTTATGATTGCAACCTGACGGAAGCATGCACGTAGTGTGGCGATACCTTGTCCATACAAGTTGCTATGGTTAACCCTTAAAGCACTAATTGTAACCAAACGCTAAAGTTGTAAAAATCTTTTATTTTACCAATGTTTATTTATATTGTTTACTTTTCAGGTATTTCACTATAAAAAAGTTTAAACAAAATTTTTCTTTCGTGATAAAGTTAGTTAATAACAACTAATTAGTTATGTACATGTATGCGATGTACAAATAAAAAAAATTCAGTTGGTGAGATCATGTCTTATTGCAAAAGTAATTTTAAAAATTGGTTTGTTATATTAATTTACCATCAAAATAATTATGTCTGGTTTGTATGGCATATCACTGACCATTTTACACTAAACATCTACTTTGGTGTGATAAACACCAAAACATTAATCTAGGTGGAAGCTGGGTTTTATTTGGATTGGTTTTTTCTGAATTTGGTGTTACTATCAACACACAAAGTAAAAAACTATTCAAAATACTAATAATCATAAACTAAAGGCTAAAACTTGGTTAATAAACATAGAGAGTAAACAATTAATACCCGATAACTGGCGTTTATACCCACATTCCGCGTTACGGAACAATCGAATATGAATAGATGTTTCCATGCGTCTCTCTATAGATCGTTAATCGCAACAGCAGTGAAAGCCACTTGTTTAGTCCATACTGTGAAAATAAATGTCTACCTGACCTCTATTGGATATTTCCATCAGCTAATACTTCGTTTTTATTATTGAGACATTTATGAATTATTACCTCGCTCTAAGAGTTAATGAATGATTGAGAAGGCTAACGTACTAAGAATCGTTTTCCTTTATTACCCGTTTCTTTTTTAATAAAACGTAGGTCATCCGAAGGAACTAAGAGTGAATTGAAAATAGGCTAGATTAGACATTTTCCAGATTTAAAAGGTAATATTTACAACTTAAAAATTCATTAAATGAACAATTTTGGCGAAATCGTTTGGAATATAACAAATAAAGCTAGGTTCTACATTGTCTAAGCAAGTTAATGTTAGCCTCAAATGAAATATGTTTTACTTTTGTTGATTTTGACATTACCCAACACTTTACAAAAATATTTTCAATCATGAATTTCCTTTGTATTTAATACCTGTTAAAAATTTATTTTAATTTTGTGTAATTTAACACAATTTTACTAAATATAAATATAAAAATAAATCTTAATTTATATATTATGTATAGGCTAGACTAACAGTTGTTGCCCTGTTTTATAGAATTAAAATATTTCATGCATACAACTATATCATTTTAAATGCTTTAGTTGTTCTCTTGTTATATTTAACCCAATTTGTTTCTAAAGCTCGATATGTTTACTGTTAATACTTTGGGTCACAGGCATGACAGCTTTCAGGTACAAATTGTTGAAAAGATCACAGGTACATGTGATACGGTAAGGTTTAAGATGGTGAGCTCGGAGATACAAATGTGCTGAGTACAGCCTTTCAGCCACTTATCCGGTTTAAGTGATCCCATTCATTTCGCCCTCCTCCCCACCCCTCCCCCGCCATTAGTTTGTTATTTTATCACGCCGCGCCGAGCCGGTAGGGTGGCAGCCCTGGATTTACTGCTGTTATCAAATTAAGCTCCGGCTTATTTGAATTGATCAACTTCCTCTTCGTCCTCACTCTCAGCCATTTTGTTTCCCTGTTGCTTCAATGAACGTTTGAAGTTAACATAACTCCACTTGATTGTCACATTTAAATGTGAATAGATGCACTGTAATTACATAGTTCATGACTAGTGAAATTAATACTAAAATAGAATAATAGTTTTTAAATTCATAAATAATTAATATACAGATCTGTAGTCATTAACATGGCAAGATTGTTTTACATCACTACGTGCCGGAGGAAACAAATTGAAATGAAAGAGACAAAATCTTGTTTAAAAAGACGAGTTAATTTTAAGAACCTACTTTGTATAGTTTATATAACCTGTTTTATATAGAAATGCCGCTATATCGTTACTGGTGTGACAGTTGACTTACAGTTTGTTATAAATTTATTTCTATTGAATGTTATTGACTCTTTATTTTGTATAGTTAAAAGATAAAGGTTGTTTATAAATTGAATTTGTTATTTGAAGTATTAAAAGTACCTGTTTTTATAAAAAGATGTTCCAGAGTAACTGATATTACAAGTCTACTTTAAATATTTGGATTCAAATGTAGAAAGAGTAAATAAAAGCTGCTATTTAAAATTACGTGTTTAGAAATTGATATGATTATTGTTTTAAGTCTTAAGTGTAAGTATTGGTTGGTCAAAATGTTTGACCAATGAAAGTGTTGCAGATGTTTTTTTTGTTTAAAACTTATGAATAAAAAGCTAAATTAAAAAAGGTTATTTTCCTAAACCCCAGCAAGTATGTATGGATTTGTCTTTTTATATTGCATATTTTTTTAGTTCATAAAACGAACATTAAACACTCGATGTTTTAATATTTTCAAAATCATTGAGGGTAAGATTTTAAAGACTAAGAATTGAAGGAAAATATCCAATTACAGGGACACTTTTATTGAAGATGAATAAATTTTAGCTTCTGCCTAAAAGGCTGGTTATATCCCTCTTTACCCTAATCCTCTCAAGGAAGCAAAGTAAAACAGTTTTTAAAACGTTAAAACGCAGTTTTTAAACACTGTTCCGACAGGGATTCAGGATTAACTGGCAGATCCTATTGAACATACACGGAACGTGTCCTTCTTTTCCACTTACTCTGAATGGTAAGACTTCGTTGCAAAAAAAGGGCAATACAACATTTAATATTTAAATGACAAATATAAGTCAATGACCAGGCCATGATACCAGATAAGTGACATGTATTTAACAAAACTTATATTTTTACAAAGATTTTACTGATTGTAGATGTCCTCTTGTTGGTGTTAATTATCCTTCAGACTCCTAATAAAATAAATAGGTTTTGAACCATAACGAGGGTTGAAACATTGAACGCATGGTCTGTCGGAATAGAGTTCGGTGATGAATAGAAAACAACGAAAAGAAAAATAATTCACGGTTTCAATGGCTGATTGCGCGCTATTTTATTAATTTAACTAGCACTTACAGTCTTTTGTGACGAGGGCGTATAGAAAAATGTACGTCAAGAGTTGTTCAGGGTAAACAACGCAAACTATAATGAAGGTCGTATGCGGCAAATGAAGGAAGCAAATGGTAGAGTGCAATGCGGTAATTAGTCAGCGGGAAATGGCAAGTACAGGTCTATGTGCTTCCTATTCACCGGTACCACCCATTGTCCAACTGGCCTCACACTTCATCACGTGCTTTCCCCAGGTACGTCACCGTCATTACTGGCTACCGTAGTTTAATCAAGCTTCGTAAATGTGATTGGTTTGTGTGTTCATTCTTCTGGGTCTGAAAAGGCCTTAAATGTCGCATAAATACAGTAATATGGTCTTATTCGCAAGTCATCTTTGCAGGGTAGTAAATAAAAACGAGATGTAGTGCTTTCTAGCGTTGGTGGATTAATAACTATAAAATATTGATTACTTATTAAGAAATGACTCTGCAGTAGTTACGATGCGGCCATCTAACGGTTTAGTGAATTATATTTAAGTAAAGTCTTAATTCACATGTTTATTTTAACTATGTAAAAACAATGTTAAACTTCGAAACACTGATACGATCTTTCTTTTAATGGAAGATGTCTCATTTTAAAGGTATTATACGCGCCCTTTCTAACAAATTTGTCCGAGTTTATTCCGTTATTGGCTGAGCGTCAGCAAAGCCTGTCACTCGAGGAGTTGGAAACAATGACATATACCGGGTGTATTAAAAGTCCCACCCCACCTATTAACTTATGAATAGAGATGGAGTGATTTACTTTGGGGGATGTTTACGAGTCCTGGAAATAGCAATAGTTGGTTTTGCCATGTCATCTCTCATCGATTACCAGTTAGTATATGAGACACATTCAGTCCAGTTACTGTGTCAAAGTGTACTTAACGTGTCTCACATACTAACTGGTAACCAATAAGAGATAACATCGCAAAACCGGTATTCCTAGGACATTCCTAATGAGCTTCGGCCAGACAAAACAAAACCTTATAAATGCTATGGTAATCATGATAGTTGTTGTTTGTTGATTCCTGTAATAACTTTTTTATGATTTCTTATCATGAATTCTTTAAATAACTAGTGAGTGAATGTTTTATCTGCGTTACAATAAATTTAAATGTAACAAACTGTAGGGGTTTTATACCAACATTCAAAATGTATTTGCCCGCGAAATTTGATATAGTAACATTAGAGAGCTCTAGGTTGCTTCATTCTTTATCTGTTTAGAACCTTTAAAATGAGGTGTCACTTGCTAGGAGTTACTATTTAACAAGTTTGAATTACCCCTAAAATACCCCATTTTTCAAAGACTTTTATACGTAAAAAAAACTTCCTTAGTTAGCCACATGAACATCCTCCAAATTAAGTCCAACCATCCCTAATCGTAAGAAAGTTATTAGAGGAGGGTGGGACTTTTAAGACATTGTCTATCTTTACTATATCTGTAAAAACTAACCTAAAGACTTTAAGTTTGAATGGAACGATTTGTATGAAGGTTCATTTCAGTGCAGGCAATGTTGAGTTCAATGAATGTGCATGTCACTTCATCGGATTTGGCTGAGCATTAGCGTAGTTTTACTTTTGTATTTTAGATAACCATGATACCAACGAGAAAATCCCCAAATAATTTAATTTGTAAATAAACTGAGTACGGCCATATGGCGTTTTAACGTATGGCATAGTATCACATGTAGTGTAATGGACCGAGTATGTAACCTCAGAGAATCGTGTCACGCGTCACGTAGTATAGCGCACCCATTCATAACTTGATACGAGTGTAATGGACCGAGTATGTAACCTCAGAGAATCGCGTCACGTAGTACAGTGTACCCATTCATAACTTGATACGAGTGTAATGGACCGAGTATGTAACCTCAGAGAATCGCGTCACGTAGTACAGTGTACCCATTCATAACTTGATACGAGTGTAATGGACCGAGTATGTAACCTCAGAGAATCGTGTCACGCGTCACGTAGTATAGTGTACCCATTCATAACTTGATACGGGTGTAATGGACCGAGTATGTAACCTCAGAGAATCGTATCACGCGTCACGTAGTATAGCGCACCCATTCATAACTTGATACGAGTGTAATGGAACGAGTATGTAACCTCAGAGAATCGTGTCACGCGTCACGTAGTATAGCGCACCCATTCATAACTTGATACGAGTGTAATGGAACGAGTATGTAACCTCAGAGAATCGTGTCACGCGTCACGTAGTATAGCGTACCCATTCATAACTTGATACGAGTGTAATGGAACGAGTATGTAACCTGAGAGAATTGTGTCACGCGTCACGTAGTATAGCGTACCCATTCATAACCTGATACGTTAATATCAATCACAGAGAATACACATGCAAACTGGGACTATATGCGTTCAAATGGTGACGGGGGTCTGGACGACGTATAAAGATCATTTTCATCTCCTCCCCCCCCTCACGCTCTGTTCCCAACTCATCCGTACTCTATCAACATATAGTCTTCGTCCCCTTTCCACACATAATGTATACAATAGCTTCTGCTAAAAAACTGTAACTCTCCGTAAAATACTCCTTCCTTCTTTTACCACGTGTGTTATTGAATATCGCCCTTTATTTTACCTACACCTATCGGTTGATTTTTATTGTTATCTTAAGCTCTTCTGGGAGTGGTAAAATATGAGACGGATGACCAATATCGTACTATCTATTAGGTAATTGGAAGGCGATATTATCAGTTAAGAATGTGCTTCAAGTTACGTTATTTATTAGAGACCACCACGTTAGTCTACAATAAATTACATACGTACTGAAAGATAAATGCAGACCTACTTTTATAACCTTATGCTACATGCATAATATTCACAACTACTGTACGAAAATGTGTTATAATTACCAAACCAGTGTATCTTTGTTCACAGACATCCAATATGGAGTTCTTACAATCAACAAGACAAGAATAAGAAGGACTAATAAATGTAACGAAAAATAAATTTAATTTGCATTTGTTTCTATACAACGTATCAATTCAGCCTCGGATGTTATTAATAATGTAACAGTGGTTTAGTTATAAAATAAAAAAAAAAATGGCGAATAAAAAGAATACTTTTGTACCATCGGTGACTATGTAACTCCTTTAGATAAAGCTCTAAGGAAAACCAGTGGAAAACCTGAAATCAAAACACAGGTGAATTTAATAAAAATTAATCTCCTTTTTGATACAATCTTCGCACCGGCTACTGACCCTTGAGAATGGGCAGAATTAGGATTAAAAAGTGGCATCGGGCTCTCCTTAAAAAATTAATTAAATAAATAATAGAAAATTAAGTGAATCCTGGAAAACGACGGTCATAGAAAATTATTTTTTATTATTTCATATCTGCCTGTAGAGTATCGCGACCATGGTAACTAAAAACAATACTCCATACCGAGGTATCGTATATGCCAGTTGGACAGTGTTAAACGTAGTTAAACTACATTGGCTATACGTTGCTTACGAACATATTATATCGTTATTTTAGCTATGTCTATCCTACATTTGTTTTTAATTTAATTTCCAATTAGATAAGAAAAAATCACAAAACATGTGTATGCTAATGTTTAAGACGAAATGAGTCGTCTCATAACACAATACGTCTCATAATACATATTAACGTATATCTTTCACATAATGTACACTCATACTTAGTTCAATATTTTACTATAGAATTGGAAATGATTTTAATGATGAGATGTCCAATAACTTTTTATCCAAATAATTAGATTTTTATATGGTATTATTGGTATCGATTCAGAACTTTGTTTTCATTAATGATTCTACACCGTGAAATCTAGAATAACGTACTTTCTTTATCACATTTATACACATATATGTATTGTATAATCTCCTAGAATTGTTTAAGAACCTCCGATAGTACAAAGAGTATATATATATATATATATATATATATATATATATATATATATATATATATATATATATATATATAATTTCAATAAACATTGAATCACAAAAAGTATATTATATATATATATATATATATATATATAATCTTATTATACGCAGCAAATACCATCAAATATCGTAAATTAATACTAGTTTTGTCAATATAAATCAGGTTTCTCATAACGAATTAAATATTGCACAGAAATGTGACTTTTGTATAGTCATTATTATTTAAAAACAAAAAACAATTATGTTATCGTGATCAATAAGTGATGACTGAAAACCGTCAGATATTGACGTGAAAAATTTCAAGTTGGGTTTTAACACATTTAAGCTTTAACACTGGCGTTAAAAATATAAATATTTCGTTCAGGTTCTTATGCAAAAAATAAGTTTTTTAGAAAATTAGTCACCAAATGTTGTTTATTTACTAAAAGGAACTTCTGAAGATAAGTACTGGCTAAATGTAAAAAATAAACGAAGAACTTAATGACCTATCCTTTCTATATTTACTACTAGTCTAAAATGATAATTTATAAATATCCATACATAATGATAGTATGAACTGTTAATTTTGAAACTTTGTTTAAAAAAGAGCTCAGTGAATGGTTGTCCCAACTTTAGAAGTTTCCTCCCCTCCTGTGAAACTTGGTCTTATCCCTCTTACCACCCCTTGTTGACTCATAAGAGGCCTAGTTAATAGAGGAGGGAGACATTCGCTCAAGGTTACATATTGATCTTTTACTCTGCAATTTTTTTTATCTCCAAGTTTCAGCAGTTGCTTTTTGAATATCAGGAATGTTTGGGAATTGCCATAATACGAAGCGCAACGGTTTAATGATTCAAGTTTAATGATTAATGATTACTGATTGAACATGAGAGAATACATAGATATAATCCAATAATTTTGACTCAACAAACTATTAAGTATATAATTTTAACGAGCAATTTTAAACGTAATATACAATATACTTGGAAAATTTAAGTGTTGCCCATTTTTGAAATGCTGGTGGGGAATAATATGTATACCTTACCTTTAAAAATGTTTAAATACTACTCAAGAAGTGCTAAAGTAAATTATACATGCAGATTTTACAAACCGATACTACAAGCTTGACTATGGTATTTTCATCTGATATACTGAAGGCCAGGAATAAAAGTTGAAGAAAGTTGTAGAATATTGAATACTGGAACCTTAAGGAGACTGGGTAATTCAAAAACAATTTTCCCCCTAAACCTAACATTTACACTAAGGATTAAAGAAGTTGTTGAGTGTAAATGTCCAAAAATGCTGATATTTCCTAGTATCCAATTATATGTACTTTTACACATACGAACACATGAGATCATACTAAAAACTGTATTTTATGAATATCTATAACCCCATTACATTTTATAAAAATAAAAAAGTCGCAAACAACAATCAAAACGGGTAGCACTTTTCAATAATACAGCTTATTGCTTATGGTGTAATTTTGTAACTACACCATAAGCAATAAGCAATTACAATAAGCAATTACAAGTTGATACTGAAAACTTTATTTAAAACTCTTTCGTATCATGTATGTATAGTTGATAAATTCTACAACTATAATAGTCTATTAGTAAGTATCTAAACTACAAATAGTTAATAACATAACAAAATCTCTGACATTTTAGATTATTCAATGGTGATTTTGTTGTAGTTAAACAAATTATTGGATGTTATGTCGTTGTACACGCAAGCATGAAAATTATAATTAGTTCATACAATTTTTATAATAAATAAGACTTTGTAATTTTTAAGTTTTTAATTGACGATGGAAGGTTTGAAAGGATAACAGGGTTTTAAGCATTTGCCATCGTTACATGTTACAAATGTATAACACAACCTTTCGAGGATTGAAATCTATCCTCTTTGTTAGGTTAGAAGAAAAATGTAGTACTTATACATCTCCCTCTGTATGTGTTCCAAGCAGTTTTTGGGTATGTGTAATTACTCTTCTTTCTATTTTCTTTATTTTTTAGGGGCAGGTCACTGCAGTGCGTTGCAAATTCTTATTACGTTACATGTATATGTACTAATTGTCATCTCGCCTGACGAAGAGAGTAGATTTCGACCCTGGAAACGTTGTGTTAACTACATACATTGGTAAACTAACAAAATTAGTTCTATCCAACCTTCTTTATACAAATTTCGAGATGTTATTCTTACAAATTCTATTGTATATGTTAAAAATAAAAATTTGTTTCACGAAACGTAGAGTTGCGTAGAAATGTACTGCATACTTAATTAGTCCGGCTGTCCATTATTGATTATAAACTTTCACTTTTCAATCAATCCGACTGATAATTCGTCGCTTGGTGATTATAGATTCTACTACACCCTGAAACAAAACACGGCTGTTGAATAGTAAAACACGTTATGTTCACTTATAGGAAAGAGAGTGGAGAGCAGCCAACAAAGTGAACGTCTATGAATAATAGATTGAGCAAAGTGGCGGAAATCGTGTTTATTACCCGGCCTATGTATGCCCCAGCCGTCGATATTGTGAAGGGGAGCTCCATTTGCCCAGAATATTAAATTTCCACGACTTCGTTTTATGGAGTCCGAGCTTTTCGATTTCCGTATTCAAGGCAATTAGTTAATTGGCATTCGTTCGTTTTTAGTTGGTGAGTTTTCGACTCCGTCAGTGTCAGACTACAAGCTAACGATCACTACGGATTTTTAGGTAACTGTAACACAATCTAATTAACCGATCAAAATTTATAGTCGGTATGAGATATAACTATATAATCTGTTTCTCTGTCTATCTGTATGTCTTTTCATAGTATATATCGAGAACTTAGTGATGAATACATTTGAAATTTTGCTTTAAGCTTCCCACTCCATGATAATTGGCTGAACGTTAGCGAACATACATTGCTCTAATGTGTAAACATGATGGCAACGAGTTGCAGGATAAAAAAAGTTTTTGAACAAAGTTACAACAATTTTAACATGTGATTTGGCGCACTCCTACCTTGTGACATCTTTTTTTAAAATGAGCCTCAATTTAGTTTGTTCAAAGTTCTTCGGATTTTAATTAGTGTACTGGAACTTAAATAATTAAAATCTCGAGAAACCAATAACAATTTCAACTGTCCATGATTTACATCTAGACAGACTTTATTACAGGTACAAGAATGTCAAGGAAACACGATAAAAGTTAAAATTTTATAAAACTTTGAATACAATTTTTGAGTGATCCAGAGCTTATTGAATGTTTTCATATACTGAGGGAAACCTCATTCCATGGATCAACATTATACTTGCTTTTTTCCCTTTTCAGTTCCTAGTATCTCCAGTTTATATTTTTAACGTCTATGAAGTTGTTCAAGGAAGTTTTTTTATTTATTACAAAATCAAAATACACCATATCAAAGCAAGAACTAACTAACAAACTAAGTAAGTGCTACACAGTTGGGTCAACTTTTAAGAGACCGCTGGTAGGGTTGGCTACCAGGAAATCTTAGTTAAATACAAAATAAAGTTCAAGAAACTATGTAAGGATTTATTAGTGTTTAAAATAACAATAATATGTTCATGTAGTACATTCGTCTAGTATAATAAGAGAAATTGCGCATGACGTATATATGAACAAACATACACAAAGACGGATTATAAGACTGTCCATTTGTGGAAAGTAATACAACATTTAGTCGTAGTAAAATTACCTTAACATCTTTGCTTTTCAGTCCATTCATGAATATAAGGGGAATTTGCAAATACAGTGTTACTTCCGAGAAACCGTTTGTGAAGATAATGTATGGAGAAACTTGTTGAAAACATGAAGCTATCAAATACACATGGAACTGTAGCACCTGTAATGGCATTATTGTAAATGCTTCGTTCACATTTCCTCTATCATTTTTAGTATATCTTGTTGTATTGTTGAACCAGCCAATAAGTCACTTTTATTCCATTAATGAATGTCATTGAGTAATGTAGAACCGTAAGTTATGTGATTTATAACTATTTTATTATTGTGAAACGCAAGTTATAAAATGTTCTGCTGAAATGTATATTGTTAAAGCAGTTAAAATGTTTGATTAATTATTATAGCTGGGAATTTTGACTTAAGATTACTAGCTACTTAAAAACTAGCAGGGTTTACCCTTTGATGTAAGCATTATTCAATTTTAGTCTACTGTAAAATAACGCTTTATAAACGTAAATATATTTACAAAAACTTTACAGAATGTCCAGAAGGTCCCATTATTCACGCTAACTTTGAGTTGTTGACACAATTCCGAATTGTACGAATTAAAGGTTTCTGGATGATTTCAATTTTGGACAGAGTAGTCAGTTTTAACACACCTCGCTAAGATATTTAATTTGAGTATTTATTCGATGGGTCATATGCCATTAAAATGTTTTTAGTTGTGCCCAGAAATGTCCAGTTAGTTGATGTTGTTACATACTCTCATAGGAAGTTTCAATATTGCCAGCTCTTATAACATTAAGGTGTGGATTGGGCATTTTATATACACAATTTTAATACAATTTGATTATGAATTAGTAACTATTAGTCTAAAACTATGAAATCTAGAAATCGGCCCTTACGGTTTTGGTGACATTTGATTTATCCATTACCAAAATATTCAAGTATTGACATCCCCAATTCAATCCGCGCGAAGTAACGATTAAAACACATTCTTTTGTTTAAATAACGTGAAATACAATTGAATTCATAGGTATTGCAAACACACTGTGCACTTGTGGAAATTATGTGAAACATATGAGATATTAATCCAAATACATAAAAAAACAAATAAAAGATAAAACGTTGTATTTTTTCATTAAACAAATTTAAATCGGTACCAAAAGTTGTAGAAATCGAAATTATAACCTGGCCGCAATCAAGGCGTGATTTGATTTTGAAAAAAACATTATTAAACAGTTAGAACAAATCTTGTCCACTGCTAAGTTCCGAACGGGTCATGTGTTATGTTTTGAAGTAGTAATAATGCCATTGCTATTATTTATCAAGTAATTAATTCACCTGAAGCTTCTTGGATTACAGCCAATTAAACATGTATTTATATTTCACTCTCATTAAACCCTCGGTAGCAGTTATCTTATAAATTACACAGTGAACATTAATTAATATAATACTATTGTTTATTGCATTTTATTTATAAAAGGGAGATAGAATCTCGCTAACACCATCAATTACTGCACACCCCCTAGCCCGGCACTCCTCCGCTTCAACCCTTTTGGTGATAAAAGACCGTGTTTATTTATGTCACAGGCACCTCCTGTAGCAATGCTGCAAATTATCCCCCAACGGCTCGGCTGTCTGAAGAGTGTCCTACATTCCTTACAGAAGATTTACGCTGTATTGTATTTCACAGCGAGCTTTTTATTTCTTTTTTTTACTTAAAATAGATTTCCCACAAGAGATTTATTTACATATTTTTCAAGTGTGTTACACAATGAGTGATATGTAAACGAAGGAATTAAGACGTACTAAAGTACCATTAGTTGTAACATTTCTTAATAATTTAGTCAAAATTCAACTTATCGTTAGTGGAGCCTATCGCTCAAAAAATTAACGATTTAATTTCTGTCTATCATTCTGTCTGACTGGAGGATGTAGTGAGAGCGAACTGATCTGTAGCGTTGAAGATTTACATAAACTAAGAAAAATCGAGTTCGATGCTGTTGCATGTAATTCCATGGGATTTTCGTTTGTTAAATTTTGCGAGTAACCATGATGGCGATGATATAATTGTAGAAAACTGAACTTTTAAATAAACTGAATATAGATATAAGATAATCTAACATGCGACATAGAAATACATCTAGCTATAGACATTTTTCACGCAGCTCAGAAAAGCCAGTTATGCGACACGTGGTGTGGCAGGAGGCCTTTTTATATCTACAGTATTATCTAAACATCTAATGGTATCTGTTTGTGTGTACGTGTGTGTGTTAAACATGTAAACACTACTAGTCATATTGTATTGAAATGTTAGATGGACGTTCTTGGGATCCCTGGTTAACAAATAGGCATATTCTAATTTTGAACATCCCTTCGAGCTACGCTCCACTGGTCTCTAAGTTACGTAAAACCCTCTATTGGTCTGTAAAGTTACACTACAGAAAATAAATATTATTAATTTAAAGAGCTTGTTGAATATGATCAATTGTTTGTATAAATATTGTTTTATGACAGTATTTAAGTAAGCAAATATTAAGTATGCAGTGCTTGGTCATTACTGTAATGCAGGTATCGAAGACAAAGTTATTATCTAACTTTTAATATAAATTTAAAGATCAAATCAAACTCATCTTAGTTGTATTTTGACAGATATATATGCTTCTAAAACCTGTATATATGTATATATACACTTTTTTTCTTGGTGGGGAAACAAGGCAAAATCATTTATGGCGCAAAAAGTACTAAGACCAGAGTAAGTTACATGGTTTACACATGTACACTTTATATAAAATAAAACATAGCTTCGGAAATGTAATAAGTTCGAACCTGACGTGCTTGTATACGTGTAAAACCTACTAAATTGCGTGCCAATCCTCGGGTAATGCCAGTTGTATTACAATTTTGTTATGTAATCCGCACATAATTTCAACTATTCCATCCTGATAGTTTTTACAAAATTATCCCTATGCTAGACATTTTTGGTAAGTACTGACCTATGTTATATGGATTGCATAATTGATATGCCTGTTTTATCTTATCACCTCCCATCTATATTCTACATCTATATACATATAAATGTATATAATACGTCATAGCAATCGTAATAGATACAGTTAACAAACTTAGGCATTTCGTTTGTCACGTCAGAAACCAATCTTCACGGTGGTACAATCTATTTTGGAATGGAAAAAATTATGATTCAAAACTCTAAACATAAAAAAATATGTCCTTAATCATTCCTTATAAATTTACAGGCATCTTAAGTAGGCAATTTCAGTTATTTTGCAACCAGGCCAAAATAAAACTATTCAAGATAAAATATTTAATATTTATTGTTTGTATATGGGTTACGGCCTCCGAAAGTTACATGTTTCTTATGGAAATATCTATTGAAAGAGTTATATTTTGTGATTGAATATATTTTTAAATATTTTATTCTAAACTTAATTTTTTCTAAGTAAATCACTTCACTCTCTGAGGGGGAAATATTAATGTAGCACCACCGTGTGAAGCAATAGTTACTGGTTGACAGTGCTCAGAAAAATTAACACAATAATGTCGTATACTTCGTATTTATGTAAAAAAGTGTTTGAAATCTTTAAAGCTTTACAATTTCCATAACTCGGCACAACAGTAATTAATTTTGCCAGCCTTTTCCATTTCCAGTCTGATTTTGTTATAGTCCACCGAAATTCAATGCTGTCTAAAGACGGAAGATATACATGTATTTAAGGATTATAACAATTGGTTATATTTGTTTAGATTAGAGAAAATGTTTCTTATATGGTATTTGTTTTATGTTACACAAATTAAAAAAAATAAAAGAACAAGAACATGTTTGTAAGCGTAATGAAGCTGTTATCTACCTCGCGTGAGGATACTACGTATTTCAAAACAATAATGAAAATTAACAATAATCTACACAGCCAGTTTTAAACATCTGCTGTTTCGTTCTGCCAGCGCTGTTGTTTATAGTTATTGTACGTACGTACAGTTTTCATGGTTGTTTCCTCCACTTTACATTTCTCCATTATGCCAGGTGTTTCTGCTTTAATAGTACTTAAAGAAGCTGCTTTTCTCTTAATTATTCCATTTCTATATATCACTTCTTAAGAACAAGTACCATGTTCTGCCATTTAAATGGTGAACAGGGTGCTTTTAATAGCTTATTAATTTTCTGCACGTGTGAAATATCAATTTGTACGGATTGCTGTAGAAACTCCGTCATATTGTCTTCAGCGAAAGTTTACCTTCGTGGTCAATTCTTCGCATGTTTTAAGACACATTTAAGTGCATAATTAATATTAGATTTTTATTTGAGATGTTAATTTTCATTCATTATTTAGAAAACCTGTCATTTAAATTAGATGGGTTATGTTTTACGATTTTATTTCTCCTTCAAAATACACAGACGAACTGTATTTCACTGATTGTGTCTTGACATTCTTCGGTCTTTTGTTATCCCAGAAGTAAGGCAAATTCTTTTTAGTTCTATACACAGTTTGCGGATTTCTCACTATCAGATTGAAAAACTTGTGCAAATTATCATTCCTACGTTGATTTTTAATTTTCAGTTGATCGGAAAGCAAATTGGGTGGGCCTGAAAGGGGAGTACACTTAAAGGTATACTTGGGTCTCTTGACATTCCTATACATTTAACAAACTCTGCGTAGTTCTAAAAAAGATGAATTTAAGATTAATGTTCAGTTGTATGAAAGGTTTTTTAAATTAAGAAGTATACCGGGATCAAGCCTAAATCAGAATACTAGGTTGGACTTCACATTTATCCTACACAAAAATCAACAACGACTCAATAGGAATACGAAATTCAGTACCAAGTGGGTTGGTTTGCAATGTGTCTGGATCTATTGCGCCACCCATTTGTGAAGATGTGACTAGCGTCGCAATGTAGGATTAGAAATTATGGCTAGTACTGGTGTACCGTGGCACATTGGCAGATGGACATTTATTAAGGACTCTAACATATCTTTTAGTGAAGAGGCGAACAAATTAATAAGTAAAAAATGTGACAATTGTTTTTGTTAGTGATACAGGATTAGTACGTATATGTATATCGGTTATACAAAAATGAAACATGAAGGAAGGTTTATTGGGTTTAAGTTTGTATGCAATTATTACAAATGTTCTAAGTCGTTTAATTTGTAATTATTAATAGCTACGTCAATTGTTTATGAAATGCGGACACATATTTAAGTATATTGTTAAAAAATGATGCTATTCGTTTGGAGTATTGACGGAAAGTTGTAATGTTTCAAGCGTAATAACCTAAAAACCATTAATATTGCGACAGCATTATCATAAAAATAGGTCTTTAAATAACAATGATATAGTATGTTAACTGTTGTAATGCCCAATTAATGATATAGTAAGTAGTATAAAGCATGTTAACAATGAAAATTTTGCCGTTCATTACAAAAGTCAAGTAGCTTCCATGTACATTATTTCTTGACTTTTTAGGGGTCAAAATATTTGTAACCAAGCTTAGCACCTTTTATGGTTCTTTACATATTTTCGTAATATTATTAGTTTATGTCATAAAACTGTTAAAATTGCAACCATCCGCCACCTTGAACCTAGATATGACAATACAACAATAATGTCCCTCTCGAAAGAACAATAACAGTACTGAAGTAATTTTTTTTCATTTATTGGTTTTTTAAATCACAGTACAATCGTAAAAGGCCATACAGTCTGAAATGGTAAACTAAGCATTTCTGTCCCATATATTATATTATAAAGGGTGAGGCAGAAAGGATGGATGTTTTTAGAACAGATAGTATTCTGATCTGGGTAGTGGGAGTGGGGCGACTGAAGTGGCCATGTGTTCGGTAGAACATACCATTTTGTCTAGTCATTGTTTAGTCGTCATCATAGAGTCGTGGAGTGTGCAACACCGTGTGTTTACTTACGACAGTTTTCTTCGTAATAAGAGAGTATTGTTGCAGTTCAGCGCGAGTTTTGTCGTCATTTCAACCTTGCGAGAAATAACAGTGTACCCACTCGTAACACCATTTTACGTTGGGTTAAATCATTTCGTTTAGTAGGAACAGTGATGAAATAAACGACCGCCAGGGGCTCATCGCACTGTACTCACTCCAGAAAATGTGGAAAGAGTTCGGCAAGCGATACTCCGTAGTCCTGGTCGATCTGCTAGGAGACATTCTTCTGAACTGAACATCAGTAATCGGTCAGTAAGGCGTATTTTACATAACGATCTAGGATTTCATCCCTACAAAATTGCCATGGTTCAACAATTGAATCCTGGTGATTATGTAAAGCGGCTAAATTTTGCTCGAGAAATGAAGGCCATACTTGACCAAAATGGAAACATCATTTTGTTTATGACAGATGAAGCACATTTTCATTTGAATGGTACCGTTAATCAGCAGGACTGTCGTTATTGGTCAGATGAAAATCCAAAATTAATGCATGAGAGACCATTACACAGTCCCAAGGTGACAGTTTGGTGTGTTGTGAGCAGTACAGTTGTCATTGGTTCATACTTTTTTGAAGACGACAACGGGACCACTGTAACTGTAACCTCGGAACGTTATAGACAGATGTTCACTGAATTCTTCCTACTTGAACTAAGAAGAAAACGTATTCCTATCTGGCAAGTATGGTTTCAGCAGGACGGGGCGACAGCTCACACAGCAAGAAATGCAATGGAAGCAATTCGGGCTGTTTTTCGTGGTCGCATCATTTCTCGGTTTGGTGACATTGATTGGCCTCCTCGTTCCCCAGACCTGTCCATGTGCGACTACTTCTTGTGGGGTTTCCTCAAGTCAGGTGTTTACCAGCAAAAACCACGTACACTTCAAGAATTAAAGGAAGCAATTCGTGTGGAAGTCGAATAAATTGGCAGGGCAATGTTAGAAAGAGTAGAAGCCAACTTCCGAGAGCGGCTTGTAAAGTGCATCGCTGAAAACGGCCGTCACCTGTCAGATTGTTGTTTCATTAATTTTCTAAAATGGTAAGATCGTGTGAATATTATTCTGTAAATAAATATTTTTTTATGCACAGGTAACGACATATTGCTTTTTTGAAAACCGTTCATCCTTTCTGCCTCACCCTTTATTTTTGTTTGTCTTCACCCGATTAAAGAATCTTTAACATATTATGTTCTGTATATTAAATTGCACATAAATATGAACGAAAATACATTATTTAGAATCTTTACGTTATCCAGTATTCTGTTGTAATGTATTCGAGAACGTAAAAGACACAAAGTAATAATTTAGTGGCAGTTAAACGCAATGTGTTGCCAACGTGGTATTTAGGTTAACAGTTTGTCATTAATCGCTAATTAGACCCGGAGAATTATAGACCTGATGATATGTTAATGCATATAAATTAAACTCATTGCTTTTATGAGCTCTATTAATAAGGAGCTACTGATTAATAAGAAATGTAGGAAGCATTTAATTCGGTATTGTTCACTATTTATTCTACTATATAAGAGTAGTTTTTTAATCTAAAAAATTAGGAGCAAAACAATTTCAGATTACTGGGACGAAAGAGTGATTTTTTTCTTCATTTTAAAGAACCATTATATTTTGACGATCCGGCTTACAGGCTGTATTCATTTTGAGTTTTTTATCATCTAACTTAGTAACAAAACTGAATAATACACCTCTAAACACAGGAGATGTCACAAGGAATTCTAAATTGAATAGCCTTTTAAACGTTACTGACTCAAGTAAACCTGGTTTTAAATGCTTAAAGAATACACTTATGCGAAGCGTAAACTGCGCTTGTTCAGTATTCGTATAACTGGTAATCGACGATTTTGGGAAGAACAAAATCTTTGACAATTATATTTGGAGGATTTTAGAAAAGGAACTTCACTGTGATAATGTTTTCTCATATATAAATAAAAAATCCTCAGTAAGTGTGCAGTTTTTATAAAGAAGATTAAACCTTTATGTAGCATACTAACGGTAAAAGTTCTCGATTAATCTCATAACTGAAAGTCGATTATCGCAGACGGAGTGCCAATGGTCTAGTGGTCTAAGTTGGTAGGCCTTTGGATCTGAGATAGGGATCTTTGGAGTTAGAGATAGCGCAGGTGAACATCCTGCCTGTAACCTTAGCGCTTTTTCTACCATTGACCTTGTATTTTATCGACTCTCTGCCTTATTCTGTTTGATAAGATAAGGCTTAAAGGGATCGGCCTCTTCTTCAATACTGTTTTCCTGACGAATAGAGCGACCCGATGTGTCGATAGACTGGCCTTTGTTTTTCAAAATCCCTCACAAACCCCTGTTAGATAAATACGAGAAACATTCTCTGTTGATCTTTATGAAATTTTGCGATAAAGTCACGTTATACCAAACAAAAATAACGCCACTGTTGTATTTATCTTAGTAACTTACAGAGAAAATTACAAAACTTTGACTACGGATAGTTGATCAATCCCACCTTATACCTTAATGTTTAATGTGTTTCTTTAGTTTCAATTAATTAACGATTACAAACATTTGTAACAAATTTTGAAAAGTAAAAACCCATCATTATGAATATGAATGTGTAAATGTTAAAATTTGTTGGAACATTTCTTTTACTAATTAATGTTGAAAAAACATTTACATTGCGCCTCTTTTGAAAAATAATATTGGTAATGTGGATTAGAAAACATAATGAGGAGGAAGAAGGATTCACTGTGAAAGAAGGGGGCTGATATCGTAATGTAATACAGATTTGTGATTGCTTAACTTAGCAGAAAAACGCCGGGATTCGGGAAAGCACAGGATTCAATAAAGAAGTCAGTTTATTGATATTACAAACACTGGTTGACTGGTTCAGTTTAGCGCTAGGTTGATGGGGTGAAGGGAGGGGGTTGATTTGTGGGGAAGAGGGCGTGAGGGAGGCTTGCTGTGGAGTTAACTTTCCCGCTTGCCAGTTGCCGTAGAAACAACTACAGATTGATGGTACAGCTCGTGTTCCTAGATTATTTAATCATTGCAGTATTACACATTTATTGGGCGTTGTCACGAGGAAAACTTAGTCATCAAACTTCCTTTATTCCAGTTTTCCCTGTGTTTATAATGTCACAGAAAGCAATTCGCTTTCAATAATAAAACTTCAATTAAAAGTAATTATTTTTGGGAATACTCTGTTTTGTTCCTATATTTTACCGGTTGCAGTTTCACATACTGCAACTTTTTAAATGAAACTCTTTTAAAACATTGCCACTATATATAGGTAACAACTCTCTTCAGGTACATGAGTTTATAATATATTATATAATATAAAAAGAATGGAAAAGCAAATAATAGAAACAAAAATATATAAGCAGTGAATACAAATGTGTATAGTATTTTTTATACTGTTGCAGTTAATGAAGAACCCGGCAGTCATTTTAAGATTGGCTCATTGTCCGTCCATCTTTGCGATAATACTTATAGAAAGCTCCCAAAGACATTAAATACTTCTTGGACAAGGGAATAACCCAATTTTGTTTGGGGTAAAAAGCTAGAAAAACAGACTGTCCATCTACCTGTGAAATGATTCTAGGTAGTAAAGTCGTAGAGACTTGAAACTAGCCTTAGGACAAAACTTTCAAGAAGAAACTTCCGAACTAACATTGAATGCTGGTAGATGGCTACTGGCAGCCAGTAACTTTCCCTGTCTTGAGGCGAACTTTCCATAAAGTATCTCTACAGGAATTAAACCAGATACAAATTGTTTTGTCGCCACTAGATTTTCAAACCATAGTGTTGTAGATGTAATATTAACTTTTCAAACTAATCGCTTAACGACAGCCGCTGAATTGAGTGCATTATTAAATTATGAAAGTGGCGTTTGCTTCAATTAGCCACTTTCCTCATTAGAATATTTTATCATAAAACTGAGTTTCACCTGAGTTAAGATGTGTTAAGTATCACTAAACTAAGATGCAATATTGTTATTCACTTGATTTTCACATGGTAGTTATTGTAATTTTGTATACAGAATGAACCTTTAATTAAATTTATGGTTCGATTATGCATGCACATTTTGCAAAAGTTTCATGTATCGTTACTCATTATTAGCAGGATTGAACACTTATTAAATTTTGTTACCTTAAAATATTGTTACATAACTATAATGCACATAGTTAATTAATGGTTCTGCATATAATAAATACAGTACATAACTCTTAATTTAGATTTTCAAATATTAGAGAACCTTATTTGATATTGTAATAATAAAACGTTGCGAAAATAGTAAAACTGGTTAATTTATAGAAAAGAATGCGTTGAATTAAATAATCACACTCACTAATTTTATATTGACAGTTCCTTAAACATTTATTTTATAGTTATATATAATTAAAGTTATATATTTTTATAATTAAAGTTCTTTCGAAATGCACTTTGTATAAATCGTATCCAGTATGTACACACAGAAAGAGTAGTAACTTCTGCCTATGTCTCATAGACGTGGCAGTTCACGAAGTGACTGCACCATTACATCCTATTAGCCGGGGAAGTGTCTGACTTTATTGGCACTTTTACAACACTATCTTTCACAGTTCAAACGTGACGTAAAAACTTTACAGCACTCCCCAGTTAAAAGTTAACCTGTTTTACAAGCTGTCGGGTGAGACACAACTACTGTCCAACTCAAACTTCTGTTTCTCTGTGATGAATGCATCCATTGGGGACTCAGGATTGTTGAACAAATAGGTATCAATACAATAAAAGTATATTTAATTTGGTTCACAAATGATTCTCATGAAGGCAGCTGGAAACTTGTTTAAAACGTCTTGTCAAGTGTTTATGACGAAACTTCAGAATTGTTTAAGCAGAAATAACATAAACGTAATTTAGTTTGTACTAGTTGATTTAAAGAAAAGGAATGTCCAATATTCGAAAAATAAATTAGTTTTTGAGTTAAATATTCCGTTGTTTGTTATATATATATATAACAAACAACGGAAAACATTCTGTCGAGTTATAATGCATTATATATAGTGATTCAAACTCAGTATAATCTTTTGTTATACAGAATCATACAATCGTAAAAACTTTTTGCATTTTTCCAAATTGCAGAGATTATACTGTTGAATTGTATTATCTGAAAAGCCTAACTGTGTTGTGAAGTTTAATAATGCTAAGTTATTTCTTTCAGTACTTCAATTATTTAAATTATCCGATAGAAATAATAACTGTATATTTGATAGCTATATTTAGTGTTGCTCTAGATTAAATCTCTGAATTAATAATTTTGTTACTTAGCATCAAAATGGTTGTCAAAATATTTCGTAATAATTAATATAATGGTATTGCTGCATTATTTAATGTAATTCATAAAGTAGCAATTCCTACTTAATATTGTTTGTCCGAATAATAACTCGCAGAAGTTTTACATTACAATAGTATATACCAAATACACGTTTACATGTTGTTATATAAGTTACTTTATTGACGAAGAACTACCAGAGCTGTGCGATATAGTGTGGAAGAACGAGTGAAATTTTAATAATCATGTTTTCGAGACAAGCAGCCTCTGTGGGTAGGATTTCACGTCGAAAACAAAGCCCACTTCTTTTTACTCGTTTCACCAAGAAACCAATAATTTCTCTGATTTTCCTGGCGCTTTGTAAAATTCTTTTGATGTTCGTCCCTATCCCAGTACAATTTCCTAACTCGACTTTTAATAACGTGGATTCTCTATATTTAACAATACATTTGCAGTGTCTCTTGCAATACGTTTCACTGAATACGCATGTACATGTCGTCTTTGAGGCTGTCTTTTAAACTATGCGGTTTTATATTCCATCGTATTGTTGGTTGCATTATTGTTTCTTTTGAATGTTCTGTGGTGTATCTTCTATAAAACATGTGAAAAACTCAATGAGCTTTTTAAAGTAATTCTCGTTATATCATTACTTTTCTAATGTCTTTATACCTGTATAAACAAACGCCTATGTAAATTTGACAAATCCATTTGAATAAGGGATTTTTTGTTTTCAGTTGTGCATAATTTCATTTGGGTATTATTCTAAAGCAAAAAGCATATATACTTGTTTGGGAATTGTCTCTCCCATCAACCAAAAGTTTTGTTGGTAGTTAAAGACAATCAAATTTCCTTCTTGGATGAGTAGCGAGTAGTGCCTAACCGTCATTGTAATGACGCTACTGTGTTTAATATTTAATCTTTTAGCTAGGTTTTGTTATAGAAAAAATATTGATTCTCTCTTATTATTCATAATATCAGGGACATGATATCATAATTATTTGTATGTTGCGAGGACCCATGTTTTAAGAAAAAACCAACATTGTCTGTTGCTGCCCATATACTTTTAGTGCCAAGTTTTGTGGGGGTCAAGGACAGGAATTTCCGGCGTAACCAGATTAAAATAAACAATCTTTATTGTGTTGGCAATTAATAAATGGTATTGAAAAAGTCAAAACACTTCATTATAGTGATATTATATTTGGTAAGAGCGAATTCGTCCAACCTCCAAATTAATTCGCGTGGATACCATTTACACACTAGATTCCTCTCAAAGTTTTTATTATGCCATAATTGGAGGGGCTTTCTCTACAAACTAAAACCTCGTTCTAGGCTTGATATAGTACAAATTTTTCAAACAGAATGTAGTAGGACACATTCAGGAATATTGTACGTTAGTATGTGATCAGAGATGCAAAAAGTTACTAAAGTATCATATGATCAAATATTACAATTTCTTACATAAAACAAATTAACCTTAATGGGTTGCTTATTAATTGCTAAAAGAGTGTGTTATGGATTTATACAAATTAATGCACTGTTATTCTAAATCATATATTAGACATTTGTACTTTGATTTATATAAAACATTGCTACATGTATCACCCGAGCGTTAGCGAAACCCATCACTTGTGGGGCCAGAAAATGTCATTCCGATATGTCTGTCCTCGCGAAAGCTCGAGAATGAACAGATCTGTACACTTTGAATTTTGCACGAAGATCCATATCTATATAAGCAAAATTGAGTTCTAGTTGTGCATAGAATTCCATGGGATTATATATAATATTTTAACATAACATAGTAACTTATGTAGCTAATGGAATAAGCTAGGGTTGAAATTTTGCTTGAACCCTCAGCCTGTTACGCGACACAAGGTGTGGCGTACTTCTTTCTGACTTGTTTTGTAGTTTACAATATTTTATATGAGATAATTATATTAATAAAACAGATTTCACTCATTGTTGTTCTTCACCGTTTTACACAAATCGCCTGTAACATAATTTTCATTTATTACAGTAATGTAGTGAATTCGTAATGTTTGATTGAAAGTTATGAAGAGTAATAAAGTTAGAAATCTACATATTAACAAACTACTTAAGATGTGAAAATTATTTTATAGATTTTGTGTTAGTATTAGATCTTATTGCGCCATTAAACTGCAGATATGAACAGGAATATAACATATTTCTTACATAAAACTATTCAATGATTAAAGTGAAACATTTTTATTGCTAGAATCGATATCTTGTAGAAGGTAAAACTCTCTTCAAAATTTACTGCAGCATCTGCCACGTAGTAAAGTTTGCTAACTTTTTATTGGAAAGTAAAGTTTTATAACGTGTTCCAACACTAAAAGACATCCCGACATTAAAGCTGTTGCTGGCGGTCACTATAAAAGGAAATATACAGTCTCACATTTTATACAGGTAATTTTACAGTGTTCACAGACTCTATTTGTGCAAGTTTACATCATGGTTTATGACTTGGTGGTACGTGTTATATTTTATTTTGAACGTCTGGTAATTATTTTCTTAACAATTTTAAAACAGATACTCGAGATGTTATTGCTACCTCTTATTTTACAGTATTTAAACATTTTGATTGATATTGACATTTAGACTATACATCGGTAAATAAAATTCCTCTCAATAATCCTCTTTACAATTAAAATGTATACTGTACCTATTTATGTATTAATAGTAGGAATGTACTTGGTTACTATCGCAATTTCTAACGGAACCTAACAATCTTCGCATAAGTTTCTTCGCCAAGTTCATGTGTCAGCTTTATTAATAATAAAATTAAGAGATGGCATCCATTCATATTAGTGTGATCTTGTTATGAAGTGAAGAGGAGGGAAAACGTGCATTAGCGTAACTTATATAATAATTTGTTTAATAAATCTGTTAAATTAAATGTTTAAATATAACGGCTATTTCTATTAAATTGTAACACGTGAAACATACATTTGTAACAAGTAACGATCATTCTAACTACCTTTCAGAATGAGAACTATAAATATTTAACAATATTTTGTAATATATGAATGTTTGCATTTATAAAACATTCATCTAACAAACGGAGTATAAATAGTATTATAAGTATTAAAAACTCTGCATGTTTAAAAGCTAATTTAAGGTTAAAGACAAGACGCTTACTAAGGTTGTAAATTGGGGTTTTCCTAATTTTTATAATAATAACAACATTTCGGCTAAAAAAGAGTGTAATTACACGTCTTGCAGATTAAATTTCATAATAATGAATGTACAGGTATCTTAAATTATTCATTATTTTAAGACACATGACACCTTTCTTTCTACTGTTGCGGAAAAGATATTTAATGTATAGAATGACGTATTATCATAAGAGGAACTATCAAAGGCCCACCAACCACACCCAATGAACGGCGTTCGTGCCGTGGTGTTGTAACATTCAGCAGCAGACCAATTGTTATATTTCAGGCGATGCGTTTCAACAATTGTATCATCCAGTTGCCTTCTAGCTGTTTCCAGTAAATGTTAACGTACGAAGTAAGAGGTGAGTTATTTATGGGATCAATGTAGATATGTTCGGTCTTCAATGTAGCATAAACTACAGTGGAGATATATAATATAGGAAGAAGCCTTAAAGCACTTATGTAAATTATTATGACACATCCGATCTGAAAAAGTTGAAAGACATAACGTCAACAAATACACAAAGCTCCGAGCTGTTTATAGATAACACTAATTATATTGGAAATGCATTTGTAACGCAAACATTTTATTTTAACCCCGCAACTGTTTTCTTTTAGTACTTTAACTATGCTAAATTGTTTTCGACCTGAAAAAGTTGAAAGACATTACGTCAACAAATAAACAAAGCTCCGAGCTGTTTATAGATGACACTAATTATATTGAAAATGCATTTGTAACGCAAACATTTTATTTTAACCCCGTAACTGTTTTCTTTTTTTACTTTAACTATGCTGCATTGTTTTCGTATATTTTTACAGAAACAATTTTGTAGAGTTTAGATTTATACTTATTATAAAAAAATGTGTATATACTTTTTCAATGGTTGTTATTTTTTATATATCGTACACTGTCATTTTCACTATCCGTGCCCGTGTTATCGTCACGTAAACGAAGTCAATCGTCTATTTCTGCGTCAGATGTTTCCATAGTACAACAATGACTATAAATATAAAATAAAATGCTCCAAAACGAATGACATTCAACAAAAACACGCGGTAGCTGTCTCTGCAATGAGCGACTACAGCGAACTCACCTAGGTACAACACTCACCTAGTAAAAAGGGCAGAATTATTTGCGCAACGCGCGATTGTCATATAAATGCTTTTTGCGCAATATTACGGCAGGCAAAAGAATAAAACAGGAACAGTATAATGATGCATATTATTACGCCAGTAGCACACCTGAACGCAATCGCTATAAACGTAATAATACGTTAAACAGTTGAGGAGTCAAATATTATTTACCGTTTCTTTCATCATGAAAATAGTATAACCATACTTAATGATAATTCGCCGGTTGATAGATCATTATAAGAAAACAACATTGCCTATATTGGTATCACTCCTGTTTGAATCAAATTGTTATGGCATATTACATTTTATAAATGAATGTATTATTGCTTGAACATTTTCATATTGCGTTTCTCGAAGGATAATTGTACATATATCGGATAAACTACAATGGAGTTTTCCACTCTTGGTCTAAAAGTGCATTTGTCTGTTTAGGTACAGAATAATACTCGACCTGGTAAAAACCTCCGTGCTGTAACCCCAAAAATTCTCAACTCGGTTATTTATGAACCTAGGGAAATACAAAAAGTGTTTTTGAATACTTATATGATTTAATAAACATTGTATAGTATACATTGTATCTTGAATGGTTTTCCAGGTATTGCTTGTATGTACATTACATTAGAAATTTATATCGCCAAGAACTGTATACAAGAATTATGGATCAAGACTTGGGAAAAACCATTGATATTATAAATTATTATACTATGTTGACTAAGTTCATTGACCAGCTTGCTACGTCGTTTTAATATGGTAACCGGTTAAACTTAGTAAAAATTCATAAAAAGTTCACAAAACTACAACAACGGCTTTAATTGATATAATTGACTTTATTAAGTGACGGTACGCAAATAATGAAAATGTACGAAAAACTCTGTATTACATTGACATTTAGGACCTATTAGCATATGATGTAGTTATTGAAATTTTACTAAAATGTGTATAATATTGATATTGTACGTTGACTTTCCCTGGCGATTATGTGTCCAACCCGTATATCCGTACATTTAAACCACTCACAACTACTTAATATCATAGAATGTGGTGATTTAAATCCCACATTATCAGTATAAATGAACGGTATAGTGATTAAAACCACTCAA
Source organism: Homalodisca vitripennis (assembly GCF_021130785.1). Classification (NCBI taxonomy): domain Eukaryota; kingdom Metazoa; phylum Arthropoda; class Insecta; order Hemiptera; family Cicadellidae; genus Homalodisca; species Homalodisca vitripennis. The sequence goes on from NC_060210.1 coordinate 92,699,749, forward strand.
TAGTAGTAGAAATTGGCGGTAGGATGATCACAATTACTCAATACTATTAGGAATTGGCACTATATTAATTACAATCACTCAATCCCTCAATAATAGTAACAATATCGGTTTAATGATTAAAATCTCTCAATACTATTAGCCATAGACGTTTTAGTGATTAAAATCCCTCAATACTAGTAGCAATTGACGGTGTAGTGATTAAAATCCCTCAATGTCATTAGGAATTTGACGGTATATTGATTGCTATCCGACAAATTAGTATACGTTTGATTCTTTTCCGTAAAAATTCATTCAATACAATTTTACAATGTTCATTCATATATAAATTATTTCATTTGTTTGTATAGAGGTTTTTTTCAATTAAACAGTTTAACATCAAATGGGAAGTGAAGAGTTGACCGCCAATCAATGACAAAAGTCAGTCAAACCAGTAATTGATGAAAGCCCGTTAGCTAAGTCACGTCGGTGGACATCCCACAATCTCTTTGATATGTTGTCGATATTTGCTGTTGCATGGACTTCATTACCTTCTCTCGTATTTTTAGCATCGTCTGGAAGTAGTGTAAGTATTGTTTTGCTGTAAAGGTTTGCTTACAAACAATAAATATGGTACTCAATTTAAAGTTCTAATAGATTCTAAAGTCAAGTAAACATTAATCTCTAGTTTGTCAGTAACATTTTTAAAACTGCGTAGTTTTTGAGGTTTGAAAGTCCTAAATATATAATTTCAATGAACCAACGATATGTTAGTTTGATTATTTAAACATATTTGTGACATAATTATACAAATTAAATTATATATATATATATATAATTAAATAAGTAAAAATTAGTTAAGTCAAATTTTTATTGTAACCGATACAATTCATTTTAAAGGCCTTTACAAAAGAAGAAATATTTTAAAAAATAGAGGTATCCAAGTTGACTTTATCTCACATAGCGACTGACTCAAGTTGAATTTACCTTAATTCAAAGCGACTCTATTTAGGGTTAGGTGGTCAGAAACTGGTTTCCTTGATGTTTTTAGTTTCTTCCAGTTTTTATTCTCATGTATTACAATGGTCGTGCCATTTGAAGGTTTAGGGGAGATTGCCCCTACCTCACCTTCTTGACGAGAGGGAAGTAATTTAAGGTTCACAAAACCCCCCCTAGTTAAATTTTATACTGTGTGGTGAAAGAGATTAAAAATGTTTCAACCGTTCAAAAGTTAAGAGGGGGGTAGGACTTTTTGATACATGGTACTCAATCTGAAAGTGTAGCATATTCAGAATAATTTACGAAGATATGCAGAAACTGTGGGAGCTCAGTGTAAATGACAAAATGTATGTACACATGGATCCGGAAATGCTTCGTTAGCGAGTTACTGCTGTCAAATGCGAAACATGCCTGAAAAAAGGTGTGAAAAAATACAATTTTCCGTTTTTGTCAACAATAAATTTGTTATTTCACTAAGAAAAAATCAAAATGTTTAATAAAACTTGAAGAAAATTTTATTCTGAACAAAACGGTGAAATGTGATAATCACAATCAGATAGTGTTGAGTAACAGGCCGCTTTGAGATTAAGGTTAAGTACTATGTTTTATTAACATTTCTAATGTCAATTAATTTATGATATTTGTGATATAAAGTTTTTACAAAAATACTGTCAATGAATATAATATTTGTGTGCAGTGTTAATATTCTAACGTAATTATGTAGAGCTAGGGCTTTAGTATTTGTGTATAAATTTTAAACGTCTTTGAATAAAGATAAAACGCCAATTAATGGTCGAAATATCTTCACTCCTTGAAACAAACAACTGCAATAATTTTCCACGCTCGCATGAGCTGATGTTCGATCTACAATCACAGCCATTTGCCATGACTTTCTTTAATATGTTGTGAAATTAGAAAGAAGGTAGTTCAAGCATTCGAAAATATCCAATGCAATCGGGGGAGAATTCTAGCTATTATGTATGTGTTTGTGCGGATGGGCTATTATTACAGATTTTGTTAACGAAGGGTGCATACTCGGAAGACAGTGCAAACCTTCACACACAAATATAGCTAATATAACAATATTCAGAAAAAGTAGGAAAGTCATTTTTTTATTTACCTTGCTAATACAGACTTTCGTAACGAGAGAAGAAATAAAAAACACCTGTAATTAAAATAAAATGTGTATGGGAACTAATGAGTTTACAATATAATTAGCGTTAGTTATGTGCAGCCCGGGGTGTGGTTTTGTTCATTAACGTCATGTCTGTCAACTCTCTGTTACTGTTGGCTGTGCTTTGATAATTGATAAAGCTGTGTTCACATGTAAAGACATGTTCTGTTCCATACGATCCCCATCAATCAACTTCGTATCTCGTGAATGTATATCAATTTATAATCGATTGCCATAATTTGAAGATTCCTTTATTTAAATTCTGTACTTGGCAGTTAAGTACAGAAATCCTAAAGTAATTAATATTTATACAGATAATGAAATACACTTAAAATAAAATAAATAATTTACTGCCGATATTTGCATAAACGTAATATCGCATGGAATTAAATGTGACGGTACGGCTATATATTTTCATATGTGACGATATAAAACTCTTTTAATGCTTTTGATTCCTTTAAAGTATAGTATTCTTACATGCTGTAAAAAAATAATGGTATACCGATTGTCAGACTTATTATTTAATGCTTCAAATTGTGTAATTTAATTAATAAAGAGACAGGTCCTTCTGTTTCCTAGAGGATTGGTATATTCACTTCAAGAGGTCCCTCAAGATAAAAATTTAAATTTATATAAAAGATATTTAAAAATGTTAATTTAATGTTGAACAATGTAGTATAATAAACTAAATGTTCACTAATTTATTTGTGTGGCCTATTTTCGTTTCGGCTGGGTTCATAAGTTGTTAGTTTTTTGTCGATTATCATATATGTAATTAAAAATTAAAAATTTAATAATAGGTTGTAGTTATTGATGAATTTTTACAATACGTCAGGAACAGGCAGATATATGCCGTTTCAATCGTCAAATGCATCGATAATACCATTATATAATGCACACTACAGAGCGGTGACAGAATGTTGTCTTTGGGATGTGTTTTTTACATTTAACCTGTTTCAATTTTCCATGTGGATTTTGTCCTTAATTTTCTGACATTGTATATCAGCATTAATCATTGATAAGGCTGATTTTAAGGCCTGTATGTTACGGTCTCAGTCAGCTTTTGGTGTGATTACCTAGAAATGTTCAAATGATACAATATTAAAATAAGGTATATAATTAAAAACCCCGTTGTTCTGTTGTACTAGAATCTACGTAATATGAATAAAATTTGATATATATGAAAGGTCAGTATGTATTCTTCCTGTTCCTCTAGATTTTTCACTAACAAACCAATATATTTCAATATTATAAAAATTGTGTACTGGAAAGTTCGTCTTTTCAGGTTCATTAAATATCTCCTGGAAATAATCATTTTAATTTCAGATTAGTAAGTAGGGATATAGGAATAAATATAACAACCCATATTTAATCATTTTCATCGAGGGCTATTGCACACGCAGCTCTTGATTTTGCAAAGGTAGAATTAATGGATGGCAGACAGGAAATTCATAACCTCAAGGGTGCCCTCCCCTCACCAGGAGTTGGTCTGATCCCTTCTTCAACCCCTTGTTGACTCGTAAGAGGCCTAGTTAATAGATGAGAAGCGTCTCGTAGAACGGGGGTTTAATCCGGGTTGCCTATAGCTTCCGCTCGTCTTGCATCAGACCTTAATGGACTCTGACGTATTTTGTTTTTTTAGTAGCCCCTTACACCATAGCTTTATTCTGAAACAAACGTGGTATTTAGAGACTTATTTTTTTAAATACTTGATATTATTAAACAAAAGCAAATATTGTATGCACATTATTTTTAATTCCGAAGCATTAACACCTGTCAATAATATTATTATAAAATAGTTAATTAGTTATAAGTTGTATTTAAAGAATTTGCAATGGTGGATTATTTACCACAGTTTAGCCACTCGAATTAGCGTATTTCCCTTATTAGGAACACCCTGTTCTGACTCAACAAGATTCAGAAACAAAGGGTACTTTGGACAAACCTCAGACTTCCCTGCTTGCTTCCTGTTCATCTGTTCCGACATATTCCAAACGTCTTTGCCAACTTACTAACCCAACTACTGTATTTCATGTTTACGATAAAATGAAACAAAACAAATTTAATTGCCTGAAATTGTTATTGAGAAGAAAAAGTAATTCACATTTTAGTATTTAAATTATATTAATGATAACATATTTACATTTTTTTAGATTTTAAAATATTTTACAGGCGTTTTTATACAAAGAGTGACGAAAAACTCAGTGTTTTAGGTCGAATTCGGTCGTTTGTTCGCAAAGCTCTAATTCGTTTCCATAATAAAAGTATAGCTATAAATGAGTATAATATTTGTTAGCTCTCTAAGGCACTTTTTTCTCTTTTGAAATTATTCTGTAACGTAATAAGCTATTTTCGAGGAATGTTTTTTCGTTCGTCGCCAACAATATCTGACCATTCCGGTACGAGAAATACTTTTTGGACTTTTCTTTGTTTGCATTTGTTTCAGTAGTTGAATTTTATTTGTAAAAAGTTTAAGCTTTGCGAGAAAACAAGATTTAACACATGCTAGAATAAACAATATATATATATTTATATAAACAATGTTTAATTTTTTTAGCAATTGTTGACAATTTCTTGACATGCGGTATAGTGTAAATTTCATTATGGGTATTAAATACTAAACAATAATTTTGCAATAAATATGAATGTAATCTTAGTATTAGTATTATACTGTGTACTTTGAAGCCGTTCCAGAATCGATTTAAGCATGTGAATGATTCTCCTCAGATGTAACGAAATACAGGTTTAGGCTAGTGTTACACCTAACGGAAAAATATCTGCTGTCACCTCATAAATCTCGCATATTACGGGAATAATGGTCGAAACCTCCTATTATTCTGCAATTTTGTCGTCTTTATATGCAATGTACAGTATTGTTGGACAATCGTACAAAATATGATCATCTATCTCTATTCAAGGAATTTTCATTATTTAGTAACCTTTCATTCCTATATTTTATGTCATTTCGTTATAGTCGAAGAATCGAGAGCCTATTTCCACTGTATAAGCATACAACCCGGCTTTTTTTGAAGTCGATTCACAAATATTTTCCAAGAAAAAATCGATTATCAGCCAGCTACCTTTGTTGGAAGTCTAAATAGGAAGGTATTGATAGGTTTTAAAATATATCCAGAGAGAGACTAAAAGTCACCATACGAGGTGTGTTAGAAAAGTAATGAGATTGGTAACACTGCGGGAGATCTGGCAACGTTGTGTCTACCGGCTGACGCTAAACCTGTTTATTTATCCCTTCCACTTCCTCAGTCCGAGTTACAACTCCGTACAGTTAACACATTAGTTTTGACAGCGCCATTAGTAAAGTTGTGTTTTAATTGTGCGTCACAGAAATGGAGCATCGAAATTTAGAGCAACGTTGTGCAATAAAGTTTTGTGCTAAACTTGGTGAATCCGCGAGTGTGACTTTTGAAAAGTTGAAACAGGTCTATGGGAAACAGTGCTTATCGAGAGCACAAGTTTTCCGCTGGCACAAATCATTTTTGGAAGGCCGAGAACACGTTGAAGATGAACCCCGCTCAGGGAGACGTTTGACTTCAAGAACGGACGAAAACATGGATCGTGTGAGGGCGCTTGTGAGATCAGACCGTCGTTTAACAATAATTTGTTCCACCAGGACAAACTGTCAACCAAGTGTTTTATAAAAGTGTCCTTGAAAATTTGAGGAAAAGAGTGATCCGTGTGAGACCGGAAATTGCAGACAAGTGGATGCTTCATCATGACAATGCTCCATGTCACACGGCCATTTCCATCTGTGAATTTTTGAACTCAAAACGCATTACTGTTGTTCCTCAACCCCCCTATTCACCTGATTTAAGTCCTTGTGACTTTTTCCTCTTCACGAAATTGAAACATGTCCTAAAAGGACGTCATTTTGGAACTCTGGAGAACATTCAAAAGACTGTGACTGTGAAGACTTCCAGCGCTGCTACCAAGAGTGGGAACGACGACTCCGCCGATGTATAGCTGCCCAAGGAAACTACTTTGAAGGGGATAACATTGTTGTTTGAAAATAATAAAAACTTTGGTTAGTATGAAATCAGTCTCATTATTTTTCTAACACACCTCGTATATTGGTGATCTCATATGTATGGGTAGCTGACGCTAATTTAACATTATGTTTATATGTCTAACGTTTGATTTTAAGAGTGTCAGATATGACCTTAGTTTGATAGCTCCATCAAAGTTAGCATGGTACACGATCTTTAGCCCTACTATCTTACTGAAAATTTCTCTATCGATTTTAAGAAAAGCTAATTAGTGGTTTTAAACTATACTAATGAAAAAATGCCTTGATGATGCCGGTATGCCAGTGTCATGAACCTGATTAAATGGATAGTTAGGCTATTCTATTATATTGTTACACTTTTGTTAACAGTTTTATAAACAGTTTTCAAATTACAGGAAGAACATAGAATCTATTCATATATAAATATATATAAATATATATATATATATTTATATATGAATAGATTCTATGTTCTTCCTGTAATTTGGAAAACTGTTTATAAAACTTACAATAAGTTTCTTCTTTTGGATCACGGCATAAGAATGTGTTATTACCTCGCGCATAGACCTGTTATAATGATTGTACAGTATTTATTTCCGGTAAACACACAAACGAATAACTTTCAAGAATCAGCTGACAACAGCAGACGTCTGACCGAGCAGTTCAAGTTCCACGGTCCCACAGACACCGCAGTTCAAGTTCCGCGGTCCCGCATCTACCAGTTTCCAACTTTGTTGCTGACTGAAGCCTGGCTGAGTTTCACTTCTAACTTCACACCCACAATGATACATATAAATATATTCATATATATATATATATATCTCAAAGGCACTAAGGGCAAATAGAAATATGTTCAACGCTTTTGATAATGTATATAATTTATATTATACATTTTAAGCTTTTACAATGTTAATTATATTTGTTCATTATTAATAATAATTAAAAGTAAATTCACTCGCTATTTTATCATAGTTCTTTCCAGCGATAATGCCCGATTAATGCTAGTTCGTAAACATTAATTACACACGGAAATTCCTCATTGTATTGTACTTGTCTTTATCAATAAGGTTACAACTGTAATGTCACTAATGGGCTGTTATGCAAGATAAGTTTCAATGGTAAGCTCTTTAAAGTATTTAGCTAATAACGGACTATTTCAGTAATTTTTATGTAGTATAAGAGGCAAATCAGATGAAGTTAATTTTTTGTTTGTTTTCTTCTGCCTGAGCAGCTTGAATCATTAATATTTTTATAAGAGGCCTATTTATAAAGCAGTGGGTGTGACTATCTTTCAACAGGCAAGGTTTTGCCACTGCTTTTCTCTCTCTTGGAAGCTCTATTGTATTATTGTTTAAGTAGTGTATTATTTCGTATTGGTCCATTTCTGACGTCATAGAAATACTGATGTTGTAACGAAACAATTTCATCATATTGTGCGACACTTTACGTCTTTATTTTTGAAATGGCGATAGTCCTTCTAACCCGTATATACCAATAATATGGAGCAGATAAATTGTTACTCTAACAAACGGTTGTATTATTAGTGAGACAATACTGACCCCATAGGCTTATACAAATCTGATTTCGTAACGCGTGAAAACCGACCAACATTATTTTTACACAAACTAAGAGAACTACTGTATAGTAAAGGAAGATATGACTAATAGTAGAGTCCCTGGAACCAAAGCGTTAAAATCTCGGATTACAATTACGAACGAAAGATAATTATAACTATAACTAAGGAAAGGTAACTATGACTAAATTAAAGATACCTGTGTGTATCAATTAAGAGCTGTAGCGATCTTGAACAGGTAGTAAAATGTGTAGGAGAAAGCAGAGCGGCAGTGCAGTGTTCAATGAAATTCATCTGCTACTTTAATTTTAAATAACACGAGCTCTGTGAGTGTTTTATATATATTTAATAAAAATAAGCATTTTAAGGATGATGAAATAAAGAAAGAAAATTATTAATAAAATATTTGTTTATATAAACATTTTACATTTTCGTTTACATCAAATACTTTCTTTGACTTCGTTTATTTTTATAATAGGCGAAGTATTGGAGTAAATATTTTCGCTGCATTTTACACATTCTACATTATAGTATAAGCTAATTTTCCGGCATCCACACGCAGGTCCTAATTCTTTTACAATTACAAAATAACATTTGCTATAGATTATCCGGAGCAGTAAAGTGGTTTGCTGTTGTTGGGATGTACATTTTATTGGAACACTTCCATCACCAATTTTGAATAACTTAGTCATTTCCTAACCATATTTTGATTTGCAGGTACACTCTTCTTAGTGTTTAATTGCAGCATCAATTGTAGGAGGTATTCATGGCAAAAGAACACTTGTATTTTTGGCATTTGCTTTTATGAAAGAATTCAAACTGAACGTATTGAAATCTTTAGTTTCTGTTGAAACTGGAACCCACTGTTATTACTTAAAAAAGTTCCTGATATTATTAAAGCTAGAGAATGTCTTATTTTACCTGCGAAGTTAGGTCTAAGACACCCTCTTTAACAAAACCTATGGACAAAAAGTGACTTCCGAACCCCCACCAATGCCCGGAAGGGCGAGCTGCTTGCAAGGACAGGTTTGCACAGCGGTCAACCAACCAAGCAGCAGCCACGCTCGACGTTGTTTGATTACGTTATCTTGCGATAACCGCCGTACCCGCCACACTACGCTATTGTGTAGTTGAACGTGTTTAATTCCGAGTTTAATCGAAGTTGGACGGGATAGCTACTTGTGCAGCATAGAGTAGAAATATATGTTGGTGAGCCGGGGATTGCTACGGTATTCAAAAATTTGTTTAAGCCATTATTGATAAGCTAATTTAATAAAACAAATGGGTAATTTAGGCCAGTTTCCTACAAAACTAGTAATAAATAACCACTCTTCACAATCATAATTTGTAAACTACCCTAAAATTAACTTCTGTATGATCTTTTTTATCATTACTTACTTGGTGGTTTAACTGTTGAAATGTACAGTATATTACTTTAGGATATACATAATATACTCATTTCCCGATGTGAACCCGTTATAAACAAGGGATGCAGTTCAGATAGAGTTATATAAAGTGTATAATATAAAATGGAGGTGTTCTGATGCTCAAAGAAAATCCCGCCAATCCAACAAGAGGGTGCCTCGACTCCCGACAGCCACAAGACCGAAAAAGTGACGTCATTTATATCAGCCTCCCTCGTGCGAGGGTGGGGGGGACTAATTAATGGCCAGATTTTGTAGCCCAGAATAAACGTGTCCGTCGTAAGCCCGTTCTTTAATCTTACGGGCTTGTATTTCTTTCAAACCTCTCGAGTTGTAATTATTTAAATGTTATTTAACAGTAAATAATACTTATAAGAGCACTTGTGAATAAATATTTATTTTTGGGATATTATATCCTATACCGGATCGGTGAGTCAAAAATGCACTGTAAAGTACATAGAAATATTTATTTTTTGCTTAAAATGTGTTTCAACATTTTAAAAAGTAGTCGTGTCCTTATAATTGGCTATCCTATTGTATTTATATGAAATTTTGGAATTTTAAATTTGAGCGAGTGCAAGGATCTAATTATTGTAGTATCACCACATATCTGAATCCTTTCTTCTACGAAATGTGGTTTCCTGATAATCGTTTACGCAACTGCTTGAATTGAAAATTGTTTGTGTCAAATTCAATGCATATAAATTTGCCCGGATTAGGTTCAGGAAGTACACGCAATATTATGTTTGAAAAGCACTTAGTGGATAAGAAGAATTCTAATTTTTATTTATACCTTACAATGTACCATTAAAACTTGGGAGGGTATATTTTATCTTAAAGGTTATTATAGTACTGAAGAGTTTTCAAGTATACTTTATTTTTTCGTATTTTAATATTACTTCTATGGGTGTAATGTTTAACTCTCAAAATAAAATATTTTGATATCTAAAAAACAAGTTGTAAATGTTATTAACAATCATCGGTATTCTTTATTAAGAGCACCAAACTTTACTGAACAATCTGTAAATAAAGAAATGCATTGTAAAATTTATTTTCAAATAAATATTAACCAATGCAACGTAGACTATGTCTTTCACGAAGGAAGACACTTTTGCTGAGATATAATTAACCCCGGAAATATTTATCAGATTTTTAACAATAAATAAAAGAAGATGTACATATGTTGTACTTCTTTATTATTCGTACTTCTCAATAATGAGGTTATTGCAAATTCATCAATATAGTTTTTAACATTCGTCATGAATACAGGCAAGGTTTTGGACAAGAATTTGATACTGGTATCTTTAGTCCCTTGCAAGTTTTAACTCACACAACTTACTAATTAGAATGCTACAATAAATTCTGAATGTACTTTTATTTTGTACAAGTATATGTAACAGAGGGAAAACTATCATAAGAGATTGAACAGTTTAAAAAGATATATTAAATTATAATATTCATCTAGTAACTGTCAAACAGTTTGTCATTTCCCGATCAAAATAACATAACAATTAACTTTTACATGTGGAAATTAGATTTTAAATCGAAGCAAAGCTTTTTAATCCTTGACGAAACATTCACGTAAAAGTTACAATAGGTAATTGTAATACATTGTTAGTAATAATGGAAAGGTTGTTTTAGATAGTTATTGTTGGAGCCCCTAATCAAAATAAATACCCGTAAATAGTAGATAAAAGAGACTTAAAATGTAATGGTTTTAAAAGAAATATCGGTAAATGTTTAATTTAACGAAATCTGTTTTTTCGAAAATACTTAGATCAAAATTTTAAATCGGTTAAAATATTTACATTTCCAACAAATTACGTTAAGAATACTAAGCGGTACAGGTTACAAAATCATTTTAGTCGTACTAACAGATTACCGGAGCCATTAAGAATTCATAAAATCTTACAGGATTCAGTAATAATTAGAATTATGTACGTACAGAGTCCCCTTTATTTCTATTTTCAGATTGAAAGGCCTTGCATCATATCAAGTATATAAAACGACAGTATTTCATATTAATTACTATTGCAGATCTGTACCATACAGCCATTTATTTATAAAACATACTACAACATAGGGAATAATAGTCTAGTCAGTGTAATAGTTCGATCATTTTAATCAATGTTTTATAGAACGTCTGCAAAAGAGGATCGTCAAGGATTGAACAACTGTTGTGAATTCGGCTCTAACTTCCCAAGATGGAAGTTTAGAATGTTGTAAAGGTGGTCTTGCAACGTTATTTGGGGTACAGACGATAGTTCACTACTTATGAATTACCTTTGCTCTAAACATTTGGGTAGTAAAAGACAATCTTGGAATCTATAAAATCCAAATCACTGATTGAGTATTCATCGTGTATTTCTTAAATATATTCACAATAGATGCTGGTAAGCATACTGAACTTACAATTATAAAAAAACATCAGGAAAATAAGTATTTAGAATATCCCAAGTAGTTGATTCGAGAAGGATTAGACCTGTTGGCAGATCTGATGATGTCAAGGTCTTACTGAGTCGGATCCTTCTTATCATTGTCTTGCAAGCCACCTTATCTGATCAGAATAAGCTTCTTATCCTTCTGAACTGAGCTTTCTCAATCTTTATGTAAATAAGTAACTTAAAAAGGATGGTCTTCTGTTAGGACTCAGTTATCCATATTAATTACAATGGTCCATATTTGTATCGGGGAAAATATATGTATTAATTTAAATACAGTAGTAGCGTTAGTTTGGGTTCCCAATACTGTATAAGTCATGTTTCGTACTATTGATTGTTTTCGGATTTACGATTGACATATTTGCAATACAGTCTGTCATATTTTATTCTTATTATCATAGCATCAAACTGTTATTTTTAAATTTTTATATAACACAGTTATCGTGTAACGTAAATATTTAACAACTTAAATAATTACGATATTTATTTCTATTCACTATACTATTTCTTTGAATTTGGCCTTATGCAAAAAGCCAGATTATAAGTGTTCTTGTTAAACGTTTTGTAACTGTTATTTTATTTCGTTAATACCAGATTAACATTAATTACAACTGCATATGCTTTCTCAAACATACTTTTATTTCTATCATACATTATTAGGTTCAATTAGATATTTAATGTTATGAATCCTGGTAACAACAATTGCAATTGTGACACATTTACTCGTATTACTTAGTTCCTCAAGTATTAAAATCTTGACAACGTAAAATAAATATGTGTATAAATGTTTATAGTTGTCTAAATTTTTCTGTCTAAATTGTTTTAAATATAATAATTATTGTACAAACAACTCTAGTTTTTGTAAAACTGTTCTGATTTTACATAACCTATAAAATGCTACGTTTTCGAACTACAACAATAATCTGCAAATTTTCTGAACTTGACTAATAATTTTAAAACCAGTCGAGTGTAGACAATACAATTTTACTTACTTCTGCAATTCTCTTATTTGTGTATGTGACATAAATAATGAACATATAGTAGGTCACCAGTTGTAAGCGTTCTCTAGCGTTAAATTGAAGACTGCAATGATGACTTTAATAAAAATTCACAGTTTTCATTGCTTGTCTTGGTTAGAACAAATATTCAGTTGAAGGCAGGGTAGGATAAGTGGTACTAAATCAACCCCCCAACCACCCTCTCCCTGCACACCCCGTGTCAGTCCCACCCTAGAGGAAGGAAGTGCCTTGCACTCACTCTGTTATCAAATTAAGCCCGCCATTCTTTTAGATGATCGTCCCCTCCACCAGGACGTGTTGTTCGCAGGCATTCTATCCTATAACACTGTGCTGCTTTTCCTGTCGCAAATTCACATTGCTAACGGTAAAGATTGAGTGGATAATTGATTAGAGTGAACTAAGAAATAAGATTGGAATAACTTGGCATGACATAAGGGAAGTATGAATAGAATGGACACTGTTATTAAACTATCACACCTTTATAAGTTATTGCATGTCACGAAGTGGCGTATATTCTTAAAAATCCAAAATGGCTTATTAAACGTCGCTAAGTGACTTACATTTTTGAAAACCAACATTACTTACTAAAAGTCGCTAGTTGAATTATTTTCTATTAATAATAATATGCGCATGATTGCCAAAATTTAAAGTAAAGAATATTTAGCCTCAATGTTATGCAAACTATGTGTTTTAATAATTTTACTTGTGAAGAAATGAATTTAATTTACCACATCTTGTTATTAAATGAACACCCACTATCAATAAAACGTGGAGAAATTGTCTTTAAACCATAAAACGTCTTTTTTCCTTTCAGCCTTCCTGATAACAAAATAGTTTTAGTGGCCATGACAAATTTCTGGATATTGGTAGTTGCTATTTCATTGTTACTTATTGGCTGAACTTTAGTGAAGTATTATTACTCGTGGCGCTGGGAAAATTTCATTTCTGTCTTTCTGTCTGCACTATATCTAGAAAACTGAAGAAGAAGAAGTGACAATAAAATTAAGACTTGATACTTGACGTGGTACTTGGTACATGCCACTCAATGGGATATCGCTGAGCGTTAGCGAATATTTTTACATTGGTTTTATGAGTAACCATAATGGTAACTAGAAAATAGCTGAATGAATAAATTTGTAAACAATCTCAATACACTCATAAGAGATTCAAACATGTGACACATTAACACATATAGCCTAACTAACCCAACACATACAATATTGTATAGTGATTTGGTGTGTAAACTTTTATTATTTAAATATTTATATGAAAAACAATTGTATGAGCTAATCGTGAATATATCGTGTAGCGAGATATGCCGAGAAAGATTTTGTATGTAGACTTTAAATTTGGCATCAAACTTCATATCTACAAGAATGAGTGCCGTGATTCGTCATTGTTGTATCAACGTTTTTCATAATCGTCTGTTTCCCTTTCCGCAGCATATCTCGAGAATAAAATGAGCTATTTGGTTGCAACCTTAGCGAAGCCTGTTACTAAACGTGATGAGGCGTATCTCACCTTGTTATGGTTTGACTTACAAAGAAAATAACTTTCATAAGTTATATTCATAAAGAGAAGTAGATCTTATTGCATTTTATATGGAAATAGAGAAGCCTAGTAAATAAATTGTATTTTTTTAAATTATATTGTCTACTTATCAATTTTTCTAAATCTATTCTATATCAGTTTATATTTTAGAGTTATTTACTACAATAAAAAAGTAAACACCACAGTGATACACTGTAAAATAAATAAAATTTGCATTCTTCCTAAAAATATATACTTTACGTCGATAATTAGTTTTCAGAAGAATAGATTTTTCATAGTGTTAAGATACAATTAAACCAATTAAAAACAGATGAGAGGGGTACCATAACTGAAATATATCATTAAAAATAACGAGGAGAGCACATATGTTCCATAGTTGCGGCTGATAGCCTCTAGCACGGGCTCTTATAGCCTCATGTGCCGTTATGGTCCGTTAGTTTTCACTTACCGTACTTCCTTCTACAGACTGTTCTCACTTTGATCGTCGGAGCTAAGGTTTAACTTGCCTCTTACGTTTTACTTTATGCTTTTCATTTGCATTCCATATGTTTACTTTTCTTCACAAAATTATACTTTTTCAATAAAACATTCATAATACATAACGAGTTGAAGTTTTTGCCACACAGTAACATGCCTGTTTTGTCACAATTAACCCAATTGATCAATCTTAATACAGTACGAGACACAAATATGTAAACCTAGCTGAGAGATTTTTGTTTAAGGAGAGGCTGATCCTTTTTTTGTCCTTATGGGTCAGAACAAGGAACAGGGTCAGTATACAAGGGGGTATACAGAGGGAACAAGTATGGTATAAGGTTGTCAGTACTGATAAAACGTGCACCGGTCACAGACGGTGACCAGTAAAGTGATTCTGACAATTAGTAAACAACCAGCTGTATTTCTGAAGCGGCCTACACTATCATACTTTTCCAATCGATTGCATGGAATGTTCTAACCCTATAGCCGGGTTTTATTTCTTGTACATAATATACGCCAATTGAAGACTAACTTAGCAACCAGACATACTCTACCTGAAAATTTCTTCAAATTTCTATCCATCCAGGGCCAATTTCTTCCTATAATCGTAAAGGGTCCCCTAAATATTAATGAAGACATCGAAGAAGATTCATGCAGTTTATTGTTTAATAATACAACCAATAATGGTTTGACCTGAATATCTAGCAAAGTGATTTCTTCAAGTTTTAGTTCACCATTTATTTTTACTACACAGATAGAAAAGAGGCAAGGCTAATTTTGAATGAATGAATAGTTAATTATTTTAATTCGAGCTAAGCAGTCAGAAGAGAGTGATTAAAGCAATAAAGATCTTAAACATAAACAGGTTTTGTGAAAGAAAATTAATTTTTCTTTTATTTTTTTGCCAAAGCTTCTAGAAGTGTATACTGCTTATACTACATCCTGTTATACAACACTTTACACGTATACCCGTAGCTAATAAGGTAAAATATACTAATTTAAGAATATTTAAATAGGATTCAACTGATACAAATCTTAATGAAATAAATTTGTATTAGCAAATTTTATCCTAACTGCAATGTGGTACTTATTGTATTTTCTTTAAAACCTCAAATGGAAGAGAAACTCCAAAAGGAGGCTCAGGTTTGTGCTAGTTGTGTTACGTTTTGGAATATAGGGTCTATATGACACAGGACGGTATGTGACACATTTTCTATCAAAGAAAATCCCAACCTAGAAACCTCACCAAGGTTAGGCCTTACTGCGGCTAGTAAACGGACCGCTAGTGTTGCGCAATAAATGTGGTTCCTAGGTCTGGCCATAGGAGTGCGCTGTCAACTTTGAGACTTAGGTATGTTTTTCATTTCTGTGTTTTCTATGCTCCAACTGAGTAGTTTCGACACGTAAAAACTAGGTCGCGTTAGTGTCAGCTAATCGATTCAGTTGTAAACTAATAACTCTTTTTGATGCCGCTAGAATTCGCTAGTAAATATGTGTAAGGCTCAAATACTTTCTTTTGTCTATTATTATGTTTTTAGAACTGATGTCTTCTATGCTCAAATACTTAAATGAAATGCTTGCATGTATAGTATCCCCTTCCTCTCTTCGTTACTAACGTTATACTCAATGCCGTATCAGCTACTAATTGTTAACTTAATCATTTTTTTCTAAACATGAGTAAAGCATTTTATTTGCACAGACATATTTAAATATAAGCCTGTATGAAATGAAACTGTTGTAAACGGTGAAATTCGAAGCAACTTGTTGGAAACATGGAAACCGTTAAATGCATATGGAACTGGAGCGCTTGTAGCAACAGGAGTGTAAAGTTCTGAATAACAACGCAGCCTTTCTTTACTAACTGTAACTCGCTAGCTCGGATTCTCGAATGTACTTGTAATCCTACCTATAGTACACTATCAATTATTACGAGTTTAATTACATTTTGAAAAATACCAAGAGATTTTTATGACTGTGAGTGCTAATTATTGGTCCTTTTAAGCTTTTCCACAAAATCCCAATTATGAAAAAACACAAATAAGAAACTTACAGTACAGGTGTAGTAAAATGTTCATAAAAATTAGTAAAACGTGTTTTAAATTGCAACTTATATTTTTTATTTTATGACTTAAAATTTGCTTTTAGATTACGAAGTTAATGCATATCTTCCAATTGAGAGCTTACCACAATACGGGATTGGTCCTATCATTATAAGTGGTCTTATCGCATTAATAAAAATTCACAGAGCGTAATTTATTGTATTTAAGCCTCCTTACAATCAGAGGCTTAAATCAATTGAGGAACCTAATTGTAAAACCACGATTAATTTATGTTATAATTTAATTAAAACTGTTATTCCTATTAATCACAGCATGGCGTCTACGCACATGCTCAGTCAAAAGTGCGTATGATCTTGGTCGACGGTTGTGGTTGCTGATTAACTGGCCTTAGTAAAATGCTTAACCTTTTCGGAGGACTATAAATGCCTTTCACTATGGTCTGGAAAAGTAATACGCTTAGTATTATTACTTTAGTAGGACGAACCCGGAAAGTTTGAAAGTTTGCTGTGGTCCGTCCGTCTGTGCGTTATTTCTTGAAGGAAAGGTCGTAAGGACTATGGGTTCCATTTGGGCGAATGAAGAATCCCATTAATTTTATGGTCCATTTTGGTTTCAAACTTGAGTATCCATTATTGCTATTGTTACAGTACCCTAGATTCATCGAAATTAATAATAAGATATACTCATTTATAATAAGTAATAAATGTCAAAATGGTGAGCGTATCCCGTTCTATAGATACAGGCTAATTTGTATTCGTCCCTATTCTCTCTTCTTCTTGTGAATAATGTTTATTTACATCATCAGCGAAGGCGAAGGGTCGGACCCCTTATTCGCTGCTTTTATCAGGTTAGGTCTTGGATTAGTCTATTTATATTAGTAATTTGCTTAGTAGAAATCTACGTCTCGTTACTATCTGCTATTTGCGATTACCTAATTATTTATTTGGTTTAGCTTATAGCCAATCTCATATTGTTTAAGCTTCACAGTAAAGTTATCGTAGGATAAGAATAGTAATATTAACTTTCACATGCAAAACTGGAGAAGCTTATTCAATTAGTATAAAACTAAGAAATCTCTGTTTCTTATATTAAGGATTCGATAATGGTGTGGTCAGTGCGCAGTATATTTTAGCGGTGAAAGTTATGGATTTCTCCCAATTAGTTATATTGAGGGTAATATTAGAATTTGAAACCTCTGATAGTTATGTCTAGGAAATTTTGGATGAGGAAAGGTTTACAAACATGGTAAGATATTAATTTGGTTTAAAGGAGTTTGATGTTATCGGACTCTTTTTTTGGTAGACCGAGAGTTTAGAGAAGTCCTCCTCATACATTGGATGATCTAGACTGACATCTAGTATGGTTCGGGATCCAGACTAAACTATACGTCCTTAAATTATTTTATTTTGAGGTTAGTAACTAGTGATTTTTTCCGAGTGAGTTCATAGTATATGTAACAAAGCACGGCCCCACAGGTTTTACACAATGCAGATTATCCAACTCCCTTTGTAACAAATTTGAAATTTAAATTGAGTTTGAGAAAAAAATTAAACAAGAACATGTTGTGGTTTACAATCACCGACTGGACTATTTACGGAACCGAGCTGTAAGGACGATAGGTAATCAAATGTATGGCCACTAGCAGAAATGTTGATTCTCCGACCGACAAACCCTCCAGTCAACCCTCCGTCCTCCCCAGTCAACCAGTGTTTTTAATATCCATAAACTGACTTCTTTATTGAATACTATTCTTTCCCGAATCCCGGTGTTTTTCTGCTAAGTTACACAATTACAAATCGGAGTTGTATAAAATAAATGTAGTTTGCTTTTGTTTTCGAACTGAGATTGATGTTTTATTCCGCTGTTCCCTAAAAGATTAAATGCAATTGCTGAAAAAACTCATTAATAAAAATATTGTATTGAGATATTCGTTTTAGTTATTCCTTTATATTAATCTATACTTTTTTTATGTACTCAATTTTTTGCCCTTTGTTTAAAGTTTGGTATTGACGATGGATAATGTGAAAGAATAGTGGTATTTCGGAAATTTGTCATCGTTATGCAATACAAAAAAGTATAACACTGCATCTCGGCTCCTGTGGAGTGACTTTCATTTTGTACATTTTTGACATTCAGTTTGTGTTTTTCCCCTCCAGTCTTGACCTCATCCCGGTCGAGGACCATTCAGGTATTACTTAATTATTAAACATTGAGAGGCCTCTTTTTTTGGTTTATCGAATCTATTAAAGTTTTCGAAACCTGAAGAAGAGGGTAAATTTCCATCCTTGAAACAAAGTGTTGTTTGTTTTGTAAAATGTAATGGTGGCAAATATCCGAAATCCTACTGTACTTCGCATAAAACGGAACATTTACAAATTTTAAATATATTATTATTTCAATTTGTTTTTGTAAAACATAGTTTATTTGTATGGTTATTATGCAGTAGGTTAAAATGGTAAACCACCGGGTTTATTAAACCATTTATCTTAATAATTCTTTCCAAACGATCGCACCGCCAAGTTAATGGATGGAAAGCACCAGCCACGTCGTTTCAGAGTATTAAGAACTTTTATCTCAAAATAACAATTACTGTATATGGTTTGGGAAACGCCGTTAAGTTGATTTACTTATACAGCAAGATCTATGCTGTGTATTTCACACATTTAGCTGAGTAATTAATCTCAAATTAAAGTGATTGTTGACATTATGAAAATATTCTTAATGATAAATAAGTAAACTGTAATGGTTACAATATTTCCATGGAGTTGGATAGACTTTTATTTCGGACTTGAGAAGCAAAACCTACTAAGCCGAAATAAAAACCTCACTCTCAACACTCACTTTTTTGTCGATGATGGATCTGACACATAATTGATTATTTTTTTGGAGTCCAAAAATACTGTGTCCGATTCTGGATTCGAATCCGGATTTCCTGGGATGATAAGTTAGATACTAAACACTCAGCTACAAGGGATGACAGATTTTAAATACTGGAAAACCATGAAAATTTAAGAACGCTATTTATCGCTCAGCTGATTCAAAGTAACATAAATGTTTCCAAAATTAACAATGATTATATATTTTTGTACTAAAATGTAATATTTTATTATTTGCTTTTTTTATATTTGACGTGGCCCTCTACCTCTGATGGATGCATTTAATCGATCTGTCGTCACGAGTATAGTTCAGTATCGATAGACACAATTTCGGCCTTTAAAGCGTCTAGTCTGTGTTCTAAACCGGCCTAATTAACAAACTAATAAATTAAACATAAATAGATGAACATTCAATTAATCATCAGTCATCTATTGGATACCGATAACCTTCCCATTGTCCCCTGTACCACTGATCATTCCATTCATGATTGTGCCAAGATCTAACGAGCCATTGTCTCATGGTTGAATCCTTCATTTAATGAATGTTCATCGATTCATATGCTCTTTGCTTTATGAGTAGGTATTCCATAATTTTTGTAGTATCATTGATAAAATCACCGCCATTTTATACTTATATTATTACCATACATAGAAGAAAACTACAACACGTATTTCTAACTAGGTTAACTATTGTTTGTTTAGTATGATTATGTGCAGTTATTAAAGTCCAATAAACCTTCAACGGTCACGCTTCGCTGTCAGTGTGGAAACGTTGTACTGTTCGAAGTTCTAGACTCAATTAATTGTTTAAAAATTGTAGTTACTGAAATCTGTTGACATGCTTAAATAATCAATCGCCTTTAAAATTCTGTTAGTACATTCCAAATAGTTACGAGATCAAATTACAAACGGCTATCTGTTTATTAATGGATGGTTAACATCATTTTACATAAATTACCAAGTACAAAAACATTATTATCAAGATGGAAAAATAAAAATACTAATTTATGCTGCAGTGAATGATAACAGGACATATTTCTTAGGTACCTGAACAAAGTTTAAGCAATCAACTATATTAAGTATAATAGGACCTCAAGGATGATAACTATCATCCGTAATACTATATAACATTTTAAACGCAGGATAGAGTAATACTAACTTCTTGGCTTTGGATTTGACTACTAAACTCCTAGGAACTAACTAAAGAATAATTATAATTTTGTACATAGACACTATGTTTACTCATAGCTGAGCACTCAACAATTTATTTTGCTCCAGACTTAAGGTTCTGGCTCACTGATCTTGATAATTAATTATACAGTCGACCATTTGGGAGTGTATCGGTGAAATTGATATTTTCCAATAACCGTTGTCACTTCTCTCAGAAATTCTTGAAACGCCACATGTAAAAATATTAACGGTAACAGCTAGAAGCGTAGTTAAATTTCGGAATTCATTCTAATCGCATCAGTCCTTCTCAGCCATAAACAATTATTTCTTATTACGTTTTAAATATAGAATACTTGAAAGAACATTATTCTTGAAAACAACATTAAGCTGCTACGAAAATATGTTAATGGCAATAATTCAATATAGCTTTCTGGACCGGCGTGTCGTGAGAGGAATAAATAAACAGGGTTTGGAGTAAGCAACGTTGTTTTAATTTACTGTAGCTCATTGTTGTAGTCTTATTATTTCCGAGAGTCTATAAAATTTGTTTTCGTTTCTTAGAGTAATGCATTAATTTCGTCGACTTGTTCCTTAATAAATCATTTTATGAAATTAATATTCTGTGTCGTTTATTACGGTTTAGAATATTACCTAGAAAATTATATATTTTAAAATACAATGCCATGTCATTTAGCGTTTGCATGGAAAGTATAATAAATTGTTCACCACAAAAATACTGAGAATAAAGTTTAATTTTAGTAGCCAAATTAAAGTTGGTGACTTTAAAGAATAAAGTAACTAAGAAACGAGAGATGCTTTTCAGTTCACTGTTTAGTACAGTGAAGTGTATAGAACAACAATTAAATTGTACACGCTACACTGTCATGGGCTGATTACTCGAATGTATAGGCAGTTTATCGTAAGTTTTCATGTGTAAAAGTATTGTATAAAAAACAAAGCATTGTAACTCACAAACGTATAAAACGAATAATGCTGAGATACATTGAGAATCAACCAACTCCAAGTTTTAAATTTCTTATTTTTCCATGTTTTATATAAATTCTGTTTGTAATAAATTTATAATATTGTACGATATTTACACAGTTTTATAGGTTCTCTTGAGTGAAACTAGTATCCACGGAAGACGTTGTAAGCAAATTTTTAGCTTTATTCAACACCAAGTTACAAAAATTGGTCGGAGAAGCCTTGAGACATACTAAATAGTTATACAATTTAAAGAAATCTTATACAATTATGTGTTTTTAAAAAGTAATTTTCACAGCTAAATTTTTACTTTTTTAGTGTAGCTTTTATTGTTATCGAACTTGAACAGATGTGCTAACCAACAAAAATGTCTATTAGACCACTTAGCGAATACCCGATGAATTGGAGATACGCGAGTTGATACATTGAAGATGTTATCGATTTATAATACTTCGGAAATATTCCAATATTGATGAAAGATAAGACAATAAAAGTATGTCTTATTAAAAAAATAGTTTTTAAACTTTTTAACGTGCTACACAGAACAAAAGCGACGGCGAGAAAGCTTAATTCTATGTGAGTGTTGAGTTTAGCTTCAGTTCACTTTCCTATTAATGCAGCGTCTAAAATATGATCATAAAATCTGGAGTCATGTTCGTCTGAAGATATCCTAAATAATTGGCGACGAAGAAGCTCAAAATGAACTCTTTTCACACATTAGAGACTACTAGGCTACTACTATACAAACAATATAGTGTAATCTAGGTGAAGAGGTTCTCATTGTCTTTTGAGGTGCACACTTGAGTGCACTACAATGTCTTAGACACGATCTTTAAGCACTGTTGAGGAAGCGAGGTTTCTATACATAACATAGCTATGGTTGGAGTGGGTTGATTCACATTGCCACATTCACATTTAATCACATCATTCACTCAGAAAGGTAAACTTAACATTCAGATTGTTAATAATGAGCCAAAATCCCCAAGGAAACAATTTGGATCTTGACCGAAAGTTTGTGTCGAGATGCCAGCCCTTGTGTATTCCGAAGGGAGATTAGTGTTTACTAATAGTTGTTCTGTCAAATCTCCCTAGTCGTCAACTGTTGTAGTCATTCATATTTGCACACTAACAACTCAAATACGCTTGTAGAGTATTATGGATATTATGACTCTAACCATTAATACACTTTACCGACCTGTCCGATATGTATGTACTGGAAGGTTGATGTGGGTTAGACTGTTGTAATACATTATTTTTAACCGTTAATCCATAGATTATGGCCTTTACATTTATTACCCATTAGTCTTACAACTGTATCTCTATATTTATTATTGCGAAATATCAACTGCTTACAAGGCCTGCTTTTTAAATTTAACAAAAATATTTTTTTGTTCTAGGTAAGTGTTATAGATGATTTGAAGAAGCCTTTTTCTGTAAGTATGATTTCATCTTATATTAAACAAGGATTTCATCTTGGCATTTTGGTGGAAGAGATTGGTTTTTGTTGTGAATATCATAATTATATTCAAAGCTCAATTAGACTGATTAGTAAACATCGATAATGCGTAACTTCTTCTCATTGTAATTTTTTCTGCTGCGTTGGAACCGTTGCGTTGGTAGAGATGTGACATTCGAACAAGTACACAATGTCACAAGATAGATTGTTTTTAGTTCACCCAATATCGTTCTTGTTTGATGATAGCGATTTCATCCATAACATAAAAATACTACATTTAAAAACAAAAATGAAATATTTTTATATAATAATTGGCTTTACACAACATAATATATTTTCTTTACTTTCCTCTAATTGTACATAATCTGAAATCATTAGTGTAATATCAAAAATTGACGTAATATCTTAGTACTGTTATTAGTTCTGTTTCAGTTTTAATTACAAAAAGTATTTAAAAATTACCAACTAGTCAGTCATAAGGCTATTTTATCAGGGTTTGATACTTATGCCTTACTTTGGACTAATATATATTATTTTACTTGTCATGAGATGTAGGCTTATTTCGCAATAAGGTCACTGAGGGCAATACTTCTGTTTGTTTATTGTAAAAAGTAAACAAAGTTTCTTTCTTTCTTTAATAGAAACATACAATACTATTATTTTTCTGTTTTATGTTTAATCTAAAAGCGGAAGTTGCATGTGAACAACTTTATCCCTTCTCATATATTTAGATTTTAACTTTTTAGACAATTCGCTTTCAATGAATCTTTGTAGGAAAGGAAACGATTTGGTGGGAAACTCAATCAAACCAACAATGTCCCAAAAACATTCCCACACATATATGTTCTGAAACGAGGTACTTATATGTATTATGCCTGAATAGTTTTAAAGCTTCAACCTTAATCATAGTCAAAACTTTCCATTTTTAGGTTATCTATCCCTAGCGTGTTGCAATTCTTCCACTCAACAGGCTACACATAACTGATATCTTCATAAATAAATAAATAACTATTAAGGATTATGATCACAGTTATAATAACAATTATATGTGTGCTAGAATTAGAATTTTTATGACACAAGTCTATTTGAATAACTTCCAACCTGTCATATCCTTAAACATAGGTATGATGATATCTCGCTGGTCTTTTCATAAGCTAACGAAGATGGGGAGATATATGCCTAATGAAAGTCATGATTATGTACAGTTCACTGTATCTCTAAGCTTGTCTCATATTAAATATGCTAGTACTCTGTCGCTTTAACTCGTATGTGCCCTTAGTTCCAATTAGTCGGCAGCAGGGTATTAAAGAAAAATTACGGGCGGCCCGTAAAGTCATTTAGCTCTTGGGTTTATGTGTTAACTCCTTAGTTCCTTAATGTTGATTATAAAGGCACATGTGGGTTAATGCGAATGAATGGATGCTAACATCAGATTTTTTCTGCAGGAAAAACTACATTCTTTCGATTCCACGTCACTCCGAACACCAAAATGTATTTTATATACTCGTGCACTATAACTGCGACCTATTTTTTCTTTCTCTTCTTTTTTTCTTTTTATAAAAATGGAGAGGACTGTTGCCTTTTACGCATGGGCCACTGGCATGTGCGAGGATCTTAATAAACAGAATAAGAGGGAGAGTGTGTGGATACAGTGTAGGGTCTATGGTACTGATCAAAAGTACAAGGGTCACAGGTAGGATTTGAACCTGCACTAGCCTGTCTCTATTTCAGGTCCAAAGTCTTAGTCCGCTCGGCCATCGGCATTCGGGGTTTTATTACTATCAGTGTTATTAAGTGTTGAGGGTTGTATTGCTTCTTAGACAATGTGTGAAATATGCTGCACATTACTTTTGCCTATCTGATTTCATCAGTATTTCACTTCAACAGAATCGACAGCTGCTAAATGAAATACAGCGTTAATGAATAAAACAAGAAATCCCCATATTGAAAAGTTATTATTATAAATGTTAGGATTGATGGGAAGCGTCACATTTGTTGTAAAAGTTATATTATGGTTTTTTATTACATTTATTTTCACCAACGAATGGAATAGATCCTTATCTTGAAATACCTAGATACGGAGATCGTTTAACCTCTTTACGTCTTATTCCAGTGTCTAAACATTGATCATATAATATTTTACCAAAATATTCATGCCAATTATGTTCTCACACAAACCAGGTGATAGAGAAACGTAAAATTTCATTAGGTATATTGTATAATCCTGGATGTACTCTATGGGATAGCAGGTAACCTTATATTAGTCACCAAAATTGTGATATTTATCATATATAGTCTACTCTAGTTGTGATATTTATAAATTGTTCAGGCCGACTATTTCAGGAGTAGGATAAAATAATTGTGCTAAAGTGTGGTAAAGGTGTGATGAAGTGGCTGCCACTTTACAGGTGTACTATTTTTATATTACGCATCCTAGCAAGGCTCAAACACTTACTCTGCGCTTCTGGTATTCCAGCGCCTAATTGGCTTAGTGTAATAAGCTTGCAAGTTATAATGTGTGGAACGTTAGATTATACTCAGTATGTATATTTTCATGTGATAAGTAAAATTACGAAATGCTACTAGTACTCGTTCTTACATATATTATTTAGATAGTTTTTATTCTTCTACATCACACATTACAAGTTAAATTAGAGTTAAAACAAAAGAAAGTATTTAGTTTTTATATAAATTTGTACACTTTTTAAATTTATAAACCCATTACATTAGGGCACCGTGTTTAAACCATCTAATATATATATCATAGTTTATTTATGCTCGATGTTATACTTACTGCAACTTAAATCTCGAATATACCACATATTCACTACACCAAAACTTCCATTTTTGCGTTTTGCATAAGACCACGCACTAGATTTAGGTTATAGTTTTGAGCGACATAAACTAAAATCAAAATCTCTCTTAAATTAAATTTAGTCTTTTATAACAAATTAATACTACAAATGAAGGTACCTAATTCATGAAAAACATACATGAATACGTATTTAACTTTTTAAAATATTTTATTAACTAGTTTTATCCTGTAAGGGTTCGCTTGTGTCTGACGCAGTTCTTTTTAAAGTAACAAATCTGCAGCTTCAAAGACTTTGATAAAACTATGATCTAGTTATCAAAGACGTTGACCCGTACCAAATAAAACCTTTCTGATATCTGAAAAGCATTTTTTAACATATCTAATGGATCGTTACTTAGAATATGCTTTTAGAATACACATACAAAGTTTAAAAAATCAATAACGTTTTTTAATCAATATCTTCTGCAAGGTTGCGTCTAGTATAGTTTACTAATACAGGATGGTCACAAATAAACTTATAAACTGTACTATATGATTTGTCAGGTAAAATTAAGTATGAAATGTCGTCACATAATGTACAGTCCTAGCCTGTTCGCAGTCTGGCTGTTTGTGTGTGTTTTTTTAAGAGTTTCGTAAAGGTATGATATTATAATCTGCTCTTAAAAATTTTTATAAAAATATCATTTCAGCTTTCAAAAAGGCTGTCAAAAAAGTTTTAAACTGTAATAACACAAAAACGAGAAAATTGTAGAAAACTATAACGATAGTAATAAAATTCAATGGAAACATACAATAAAACCAGACAGAAATACGGTAAATTTAACAATACAGAACCATGCGTGTGACAGTTCTGACTTATTTAGACAGGAACAATCGTATGGTGAAGTTTGATAAGGATATTTATAATAATTCCTGTAATAGTTAAATTTTAGTGTAGAACGTTTTTGATTCTTGTGAATACCCCTGGCAATATTTCCCAAACACGTTCCAAGGAAATGAATGATGTGAAGGGGATCCAACCTGATGAAACTGTAAGGTTTAACCCGGTTGGCAGGTATCCCCAGATGACGTCAGTATCTCATGCTTAGCAGGTCAGAGCTTCCTTATCTAACCCTTGCAAGCAACCTGCTTACAGTAAGCTTCCCAAGTCTCAGCAAACGTCGGCAGAGATTGTCATTTGTCGATGAGTTCATGATCCAACTGTAGTGTTCAATTAGTGTTAATTATACTTATCGAGGTTTTGAACACTGTTGCTGTAGTTGAAATACGTTACTGTACAAAGACATGTAAATTGTTTATTATTATTTTACACGGATTGACAATACATTCTTTGCTTTGGATTATAACCATTCAACATAATAACTACTAGAACACTATCTACTTAATTGAGATGTTCGGTTTTCTCTATTTAATTGATGTGTTTTCTAAACTGTTGGGGATCATGTAAAAACCAATCTCCTAACGACAAATCAATAAACTGCACTCTAATCCGTAGAGGATCTGAGTAATTTAAACCCGATGTTAGTAGTACAAGTAATGCTATCATGCAAAAGGAGTTTTTTTTAAATATCTTGCATGTGCTTTTTTTACCACGCGAAACGTTATTACAACACATATATACAATTTTTATAAGCGAAAGTCAAAAGTAATTCCAGTCTGAAAACTGCATTTCGATCATTTATTGGGGGTTTGGGAAGAGAGAATTCCCCCCTCCCGCACTCCGTTTCTCACTCTCTCTCTCTCTCTCTCTCTGAATGTTTCACGTTGGATTTGCGGGAATCGTTTTTGCTCTTTGTTTTCGTCACACAAGCCCGGTCTCAACACGTATTTGTCAGCCTAAGTACCAAATAATACCGGAGCTAAACCTCTGATAACACCTCGTTGTTTGATGTTTGACCCTCTCATTTGTAATGCCTCGACAAAAAAGTCACTACGTGTGAATTTCAGAATTATGATTATTACAGTACAAATTGCAGGTATTTGAACCTGGTTTTCCAAATGGTTAATTAGTCATCAAACTACGTGATGGAACTGTAATTAGTGTTGAGACTGTTAAGATGCTATGATATCAGCATAACATGATGCATCAAATTACTGGTAATCTTTATACTTAATGGACTTACTCACCATTAATAGTGATAGCACGTAAAGTAACTAGTAGATCGTGTAATTCATACAATACCGCAAGTTATGAATTTGGTTCTTCACTCAAATATCATTCTGCAAATCAGAATGCCTAGAATAAAATGAAAAATGCAAGAAATAAAGTTCGAGTTATTAATTTAAATATAAAATATAAAAACGTACCTTAAGGTATATTCGCTTTAATATTTATATCACAGTCTCCCATAAATCACTTTTATGACGCCCAACTATAAAATTTTGTATCTTATAACTGATTCTGGGCCTTGCGAAAGGTAACAGACGATTTAACAGATGATGTGCTTTAATTATAATTAACTTCAAGGGTACTAGCAATAAGACTCTTCCCTGACTATAAAGATTTTCTGGCTTATCTTCTAAGTTCTGCCCAGGAAGGAATTCTGCCTCTTCCAATTGTGACTCACAACTTACAGTGATATGCTTTAAACGATCATAGCAAATAATGGGTAACGATAAGCAAATGGGTTTCTGGTATCCTTTCCAGATATCTCGTTCATCAAAACCCAGAAATTTACTGTTTCTGGCATTAGTTTATGCAAAATCGCTTGCGATGATTTCTTAACGCACTTCATTACAGGACACAGACTTATAGACTCTCAAGGCTTGTATCTTACTGCTTTGATCTAATATGTTGACGATCGTGTTTCCCTTTCTTACTCTCTACGCAATCAGCTCGCAGTTTTGCCGGGCCGAGGTTCGTATTGTTAAAGACAACAAGCATCCAGATTTCTTTGTTACTAGAGTTGTACTAATTCAACTAGATTAAATTTCTCTGGTTAGAACCCGATACCAAGTGATTTAATTCTGGATGTGCCTAGATCTAGAATTACAAGCTTTGATATATTCCATATTGTATAATTCTAAGTAACATTATACAACCAATATTTTATAAATTTTATTTATTCACCTTAGCACATTGTATACTTGCTTAATTAAAATAGGAAATCTCGTATAACCTATGGATACATTTCATGAATAAATCTCGTGAATTGGTAACAAAATGAGCGGAGTTGGGCCAAACAAGAGAGGAGGACGCGTGGAGCGGGGTGGAGTGGCCAGCACCTGTCAATAACGATGACAGATGACACTCTCAGCTGATTGATAACCGGATGTTATCAATCCTTTGGTGGTCATCATCCTACTCATTCAGGAAACTATAGAATTGTATAGAATGCGAATTGAAAGAATTACAGGAATATTTGAACAGTATCAATGAAACAATCAAATTCTTTGTTACCAGTCCACGTTACACTCTAGCTTTGGCCACCGTTCATATTTATAGTAGTAGCAGCTACTCCTGATCCATTTTGGCTTAAATTTAAAGCCCAGTTTGTAGTCCAAGTCTGAGAGTGACGAATTCTCGAATTTCTCATCAATATTTTATGAATTTTTATTGACTCCATCAATTTTAGTAAGAATTCAACTATTTTAGCCCAGTGTGGCTGATTCATGAAGTCGAAGTTGTAGCTTTTCAGTTAACGCATTTATGATGTAATAAATGATAGGATTCTATAAATTCGTTAAAATCGTTAGTAGGCATATTAAACATATTGTCGCAGTTTTCAAGGTTCATATGTTAAGCGATATTCTATAAGGATATTATTTTAGGTTTTGCGCGTGAATGAGCAAGTCTCGTTAAAATGAATTAAATTTCTGATGCCATGGTTGTGCATTGTGGCTCTGTTCAAAACAGTATGAACATATGCAGATCTGAAAAGCCTATTTTGGAGAAAAAGAGAAGGTAATGACATATTTTTAACCGTTCTATTAACAAAACATTAGTAGTAGTTTTTAGTGTGATTTAATGTGACATAATTTTTGCTGTACAATTATTACTATACACATACTAGTAAAGCCCCCTATGATTTTCATTATCCTAATAAAAATAATAATAGTACAGAAAAATTTGTATTATTTTTTTTATTAAATTCTCAATGGGCCCTGAATACCCAAATGTTTTGTTTATTTATTTATAAGTACAACACGTAAACCTATCTAAATCTTTCTCTCATGATTCGTATTTGGAATAAAAAGATTTTATACGGATATAATTAATTAATCCATCGTAATTATATGAAAAGATTATAAAGGCGGTAATATCAGCCATTAATTTTGCAGTCGAATTTCAGCAAGTGGCTTATCAAAATGCTGTTGAACTTTTGGAAATAAAAAAAGTGAAAGTGGAAAGTCGGAAATTAAAAAAGTGTTTTGTAACCGTACCCGACACCAGGGTAGACGAGGAGTGGAGGTTTCGTCTGTTGTATTAGAACGCAAACAAAAGGTGTGAAGAGCGACGCTATCATTGATAACAATCAATCAGCGTGAAATTAATCCACACCTGACTGACGCTGATAATTAGCTCTCCGGCTCTAGAGCGTCGCGACGCTCGCTATCCATTCACTCAATACTACTTGTTGAAAATCCGTCTGGTGGTTGAGTAGCAATCGAAGCTAGTCGAGTTTGATTGAATAGAAAGCACGTTTTCCATGCTAAACAAGAACGTTCCAAACCCAAAGAAGTTTATGGAGACACAGATTCATTTTTGTTGTCCCGGAGAGTTAGACAGCTCACGATGTTGAATTATCAGCTTCTATTTGTGGACTGGTTAGTGCCGATTAGACTTGTATTTAGTAGTGTTAAAAACCTGCTGTAGCCGGGAATGTACGTTTAAAATGGTAGGTGTTATGTTTATGTCCGGACACTAGATAACATAAGCTTGGGATATGCATCTTACGCGGTTATACAAAGCAGGTCCTGTCTGAGATGCTGTGGGCGTGTTACTGGCTGAGGGATGAATGTGAAACTGTGTGGAAATTAAAGTTAGGATTTGGTAGGAATAATTGTTTACTGTACATTTGTTGTTGACGTAGGTTTAGTAAAAGAAAGGTTCGTGTGGCTCTATCTTTGTCTGAATAAATAAATAATTTTTCTATTCATTTCAGTTTTCATTTCACCCAACAGAAAAAGTCGTTGTATTTTGTTCTTAAAAATATAACAGCAGCGAAATAGGGCCCCTGTTACTTTTCCAAACAAAAAGGATAAAGAGTAACAAAGTTAAATATGATATACACCAAGACAAATTGTCTGTGACGTTGCTGAATAAAGTCGAACATAGTGACCATTTAAGGTATATATTCGAATACCACGAGTCACAATAGTAAAATGACCAAACAGATATAACTGAATGTCGAAGGACTCGGACAGGATGTAACGAAAGAGAGAGTGCTAAGATGGTCGGAAAGTGATAGAATGTCCTTTGAAATTTGGACCTCATAATCAATAAGGTTCTTCCTTAGAACAAGAGGAGCCCGTTTACAAAGTTTCAAGTCCGTAGGACCTTGACATCAAGAATAATTATTGCAAAGACACTATTTCAATAAAGTCGTGTCGGGTCCTTTACAAATAATAGCACATTAAACATTACCCAACTCGACTAGATCACATTTTAGGTAACCATCCTTTTCCCTAACTGAAGATACTGACATATTAAGCAGATCCTTATAGTTTTGATCCTAGACATCATTCTTTTTGGTATTACCTGACCTTGGAGGAAAATAGGGAAATATATTCAACATCTTATGTTTGTTATGAGATACCATAATAATCTTAACATATGAAATTTTTACTTGATAGGATCTTAATTAAAGGTTTCTTAAATATTTCAAACCTTTAATTGACATCATATCAAGTAAACATAATGCTCCTATGAAAGACGAAATTGGCACTATAACAACAAAAGTAGCCTATTTTGCTCTTTAAGTCACGCCTTACATGGAATTGCATTAGCACAATTCCGGGGATCTGCAGAGAGTAATGGTCATTCAGAAAATAATATAAACAGAAATAACTCTCAACATCCTTCAATCTAAGAAGACATGAAGACAAACTTACCGAAACTTATTTGCAGTTATCAGCCTGTTAATGTTTGATGCTATGAGCCATACGCACGATAAGGTTGCACGAATCGCATGCAGTTCAGTGCAATTGATAGGAAGCGCAGATAAGTAGATGCCATGATATAGAATATCTCGGAACAGTTGCGAGTATAAAGGGTGTACTACAGTGTTCACACGGCGTAAAGCTCTCTAGAATTATTCATTTCACTCACTGCAGTACCCTCATTATACGCAACCGTAATGATAACCGAACTTTACAACGATCATTTATCGCTACTATACTAAAACTAGAATTATTCATTTCACTCACTGCAGTACCCTCATTATACGCAACCGTAATGATAACCGAACTTTACAACGATCATTTATCGCTACTATACTAAAACTAGAATTATTCATTTCACTCACTGCAGTACCCTCATTATACGCAACCGTAATGATAACCGAACTTTACAACGATCATTTATCGCTACTATACTAAAACTAAAACTAGAATTATTAATTTCACTCACTGCAGTACCCTCATTATACGCAACCGTAATGATAACCGAACTTTACAACGATCATTTATCGCTACTATACTAAAACTAGAATTATTCATTTCACTCACTGCAGTACCCTCATTATACGCAACCGTAATGATAACCGAACTTTACAACGATCATTTATCGCTACTATACTAAAACTAGAATTATTCATTTCACTCACTGCAGTACCCTCATTATACGCAACCGTAATGATAACCGAACTTTACAACGATCATTTATCGCTACTATACTAAAACTAGAATTATTCATTTCACTCACTGCAGTACCCTCATTATACGCAACCGTAATGATAACCGAACTTTACAACGATCATTTATCGCTACTATACTAAAACTAGAATTATTCATTTCACTCACTGCAGTACCCTCATTATACGCAACCGTAATGATAACCGAACTTTACAACGATCATTTATCGCTACTATACTAAAACTAGAATAATTCATAATTGCTTAACTATCCGAGTAGTGCGAAGGTTCAGTTAAAACATATGCTTAATTGTAATTATTAATGACAATTATTTATCTCACATATTACACCCATGTCGTTTTTGTCATACAAGAACTATTTATGCAGGAATTATTTTTCAAAGTTAAATACGAGGTGGAGGCGGAATAACAAAGAAGAAACGAAATGAAACACAATTTAACTTCAACACAAAACAGATTACTGCTACCACGGAATGAGCGCCAACCTCCGAACTTTTTTGTTGCCAGTCGAGTGTCATTACGAAGGCAAAGACAAAGCCGCTAATCCAACATGTGGGTCCGGTTCGACTTGTGAAAAAGGATTGCTATTAATGCCCCCTTTTTGTTAGCGCCATGGATAACAAGATTTGGTGGTTGGGAAATAAATGAGACCTATTTGTAGATTCGAGGGTTACTCCTTAATTTCTCCTCATTGAGCAGCATTAACTTGTTAAAGCCATTTTTTCCTATATTCTTTTATAACACGTTCAGTAACAACGTTCCTTTAATACGCTGCGGTGCCGTTATAAAACTTTTTATAAATGAACAATTTACTTATAAAATATTATTGTATGTAGCAACTATAATACTACAAACACTATAATATAGACACGATATATTAATAGTTCCATAACTAATATTTTGCGAATGTTGAGTTCAGCTCCATTTCACGTTCCCCTTAAAAAGCAGCGTCTGAAATTTGGCCTCAACATTCGAATTGAATTAACCCTTCTCACCATAGGTACGTTATGTGTAGAAAACTTGGTTGCTCCGAAATGTTTATGGATCGTGTTTAAAACACCGTAGCGCAATCAATTGTGCACCTGATGAGACAATAGAAGCACCTTTTCATCTAATTACACTTGATTTTGTAGTCTAGGGTCTCTAGTTGTGATGTCGAAACGATGAATAGTTCGTTTTGAGCCTTTTCGTCACAGATCTTCTTTGGATCTTGCCTGACGTGGACTCCAGGTCTTATGGGGAGGTGAAATAGAGCTGAACTCTCTACATTCACATTGAATCAACCCTACCCACCACAGTTACGTTAAGTGTAGAATACCAATATTATGTCACTATTAGACCTGATTGCACCTGACAACATCGTTAATACCGATGACATCAAGGTGACGTTCTGATACTTTTCATAAAGAATATATTCATAAATATGGTTCATTGTAGTCATTAATTTTATAGATAAATAAATACCGTTCATTAAAAGATTTATGGGCTAGGAGAATGAGTGATACCTCTGCATTAGGCTAATGTTTTTCAGTAACAGAACATTGATTACATTGGTATACCTGAAGAACTCTTTACCTGAAGAAGAGATCAGATTGCAGATCTCGAAACGTAGTGTTACTGATCTTTTATTTTCCTGTTTATTATCCTGTTTCCTTCAAATAGGTATAGTTATGACATTTAATTATTATTATTTACTAAACAACTATGTTGATGAAACATTCTAGTGCATACATTACAAACATTTATAATTGATGCTGCGTGGTTGTCGCAGAGCTAATTTGGTAGGTCGGACTGCATAATGTAAAACCCCTAAATGCCCTTAGGGATGGGGAAACTCATAGAGGGTGAGCGTAATAACACAGACATAAGCAGACAGACAACTTTGTTTTGTGTAATTTAACTGAGGATAGGAGACACAACAGCTGCATCTATAATTTAAATGGCATTTTAAAGTAGTTATACACAGTTTTAATTTATGGTAAGTAAATTTTATAACCTAATACTAAGATTTATTTGTTATTAACTATCTAATAAACAAGAATATTAATTACTTTTATCAAAAAATAAAGTAACAACGTATTACTATGTTTTGATTAATTGTCTTTTAGAAATGGCGTGAGATCCGCATCGTGGATGGCTTTGCATTCTCAAGTAATAGCTTTCTAGATTTCAAACTCGACTCCCCCTCCCCGGACATAATGGTCTGCTTTGTATTTATCGTTGTGTTCTCGATGTACAGCTGAGTGACGTTTCTCCCCTCTTTAGTCTTTAGCATATTCGACGGCTCTGATAGCCGGAATTCTGTAAAGAATGATTGGTTATTCGTAAAAATATACTTATATTTTAATTCAGGTAGTGAAAATCAATTTAAAACAAATCTGTGTGTGTTCAAAGTATACTAAATTATAGACTTTCTGAACAATTTTAGAATATTGGTTCATATACCGTAATAATTGTACAGTTCTTCAAGTGTGTTGAAGAAATAGCAACAATGTAACAATTTATACTTCATATTGAAAATGTGTTTATTAAAGCTTTTCAGTTTCATAGGATATTCATATAGGCAAGGTGTGCTGAGGTCCAGGGAATTATTTCTGATTTAGTCCGACGCTACGGTTGCGCCATATATTTACTAGCTGAGTAGTTTGAGTCTCTCACTTCGTAGGGGGCAGTCCAAGCGCTCACTTTTTCTATGCCTAGATTTATAAAATTGGATGACTTATCTCTTGTGTATCTAATACAATCAAAGATATAAATAAATGTCTTTTTAAAACTGGTATAATATATAAGAACATATTTAAGTAAAATAAATAAATGAAATATATGATATAAAAGAAATTGTCATTGCACTCCTGTGCTCCATGAGATATATGAGAGGCTATTTATTTTAGATAGTTGAAAAAGCCATCTCATTATCAATCATTCGAGCTCCTCTGTCCCCTCAAATAGTCTTCATCACACATCTCTTAACCTTTTCGTATTTCATAGTGTAATACACACCTAAACTGACATGCATTCATTACAATCTTATCACAAGGAAGGATATCCTGAAGTTTTTAATATTTGTGTGTTTTTTTTTTAACCAAATACAAACAAATATATCTTGTTCTAAGGTTGTTTTAAAAACTGTTTCTAATTGTGTTAACAACATGTTTCTGATTGTAGAAAACTTAACGTTTGCTTATGTGACAGTTAATGCAATAAATACACCACTTGCACGTCCTATAAAACATTATCCTTCGCACTAAGGCATTAGTTACTACGTTAATTTGTATTTTTAAACGGTATCTAGTAGAAAGGACATTGGTGTTAAATATGATTGAACTCTGAATTGGTTTCAAGTAGCTGTTTATTAGTGGGTCGGTTTGATGTCATCCAATATAATGTTATGTTCCATGGTCATTGTGGAACCGTCCCGTCTGTTTACATTATTTTATTTTAAATAAATTCTTAGTCTTAAACTATTGAAATTGTAATTATCATAAGTACAAGGCAAGGAATGCGTTTTTTACATCATCAATGCATTTCGAAAGAACCTTATTCTATAAAAATTACAATGCCCAAAAGTATTTTTTTTATAAACAAAAATGAGTACCTATGTATTTAGAACCACAAAAATGAATAAAAACATGGTGATAAAAAAACAATACATTTGTTCTCATAAATCTATTTAAATGTGAAAAAGAGATAATATTCCTTAAATAAATAAAGGCAAAATCTATTAAGTTGTTTTTGGGAACATAAAATAAAAAAATCTCTACAAAATTGCTAAAAGAATGTGGTCTATCTATTTTTATTTTTAATGGTTTACACACTATTCCATTCATACAAATATTACAATTTATATAAAAGGATTAATAAAAAACTACTGAGTTTAGTGTCCCCACAAGAAGGTAGAACATTATATTTTAAGCTCTCTCTGTATACATGGTTATTCATAAAATGTACATTTTTATTAAGTGTAGGATGCTACCCACATTCATCAAATGACTCTAGATCTTTGTCACTAACTTGAATAATTAATAGGATTTCTAACATTTATTTACCACCACTTAGTTTAAAATCACTCGGTCGGTGGCCAATCTAGTGTACGATGCTATGTGTCCACATGTAACATGTTAATGATATCTAAAAGAAATATGATCAATGTGACATCTAAAAACATTGTCGTGTTACTTTTTCCCTCTTAGTGAATACAACGAAGTTACTCTTATAAACAAGTAACAAAGTTGCACTTAAACCACTATAGGTATCACATTGTCTTATTTCGAACTTATGAATGAAGAATATTTTTCGTTTCAGTAAAATCGTAGTGGCAGGATTACCGGACGCAGTGGACCGCAGAGAATCGGCTGTCCGCACCAACATCTGGCAGAGACGTGCGGTTTCATTACACAACCGTAGTCTCTCCTGCGGTCTCGTGCGGTCGTTGTGGCGATCGGGTGTGATTACTGGACATTGGACATGCATAGAGGTCGTCTGCAATGTATAAATAGTTAAAACCTTGGCTGTTCTGCCTAGGCATCCAAGTGTGTAAAGTGTTCACATCGTCTAGCCTTCCTCTCGAATAGGTACTGTGTTAGAGTATATTTAAAAAGTAATGCGTTGTTTCGTCATAAATCATGTTTTCTAGATAAAATCCGAATAAGTTGTTAAAAATGATAATGTGATATTTTAACTTATACTGCCACTGTCCTGTTTGATTCTCAAGCTATTTAATTCTTTATATTCAAACCTTATTTCTACAGTAACCATCAGTGACATTTGTAACATTCTATAATGGTCAGCTTTCAGCGCTAAGTCTAAGATCTATATAAGATTGGTACTTCTCAAAGTTTAATTTATAACTCAAAGCTTGAATGAACAGCAATCGGATTCCTTTAATACCGCCGAAATTACGAATACATTGTACTCTAGAACAGTCGGACTTATGTATGATCACCTAATTTATAATTTCGACATTAACTGTGCTAGTACCACCTAACGTAGCGAATTAGAAGTTTCAACATCAATCGGATTCTTCTAGTGTAGCTTCATTACGTAAGGAATTTGATATTTCAACATAATTGGATTATTCTAATGTGGCTCCATAACGTAAGGAATGTTGATATTTCAAAATCAATCGGACTCTTCTAGTGTATATTTATTACGTACGGAATTTATTGTTTCAGCATTTATTGGACTCTTCCAGTGTAGGTCCATGACGTAAGGTATTTGTTGTTTTAACATCAGTTGGGCTCTTCTAAGTGTAGATTTATTACGTAAGGAATTTATTGTTTCAGCATTTATTGGACTCTTTTAGTGTAGGTCCATGACGTAAGGTATTTGTTGTTTTAACATCAGTTGGGCTTTTCTAAGTGTAGATTTATTACGTAAGAAATTTATTGTTTCAGCATTTATTGGACTCTTTTAGTGTAGGTCCAATACGTAAGGAATTTAATATTTCAACATCAATCGGACTCTTCTAGTGTACATTTATTACGTACGGAATTTATTGTTTCAGCATTTATTGGACTCTTCTAATGTGGCTCCATAACGTAAGGAATTTTGATATTGCAACATCAATCAGACTCTTCTAGTGTATATTTATTACGTACGGAATTTATTGTTTCAGCATTTGTTGGACTCTTCTAGTGTAGGTCCATGACGTAAGGTATTTGTTGTTTTAACATCAGTTGGGCTCTTATAAGTGTAGATTTATTACGCAAGGAATTTATTGTTTCAGCATTTATTGGACTCTTCTAGTGTAGGTCCATAACGTAAGGTATTTGTTGTTTTAACATCAGTTGGTCTCTTCTAAGTGTAGATTTATTACGTAACGAATTTATTGTTTCAGCGTTTATTGGACTCTTCTAGTGTAGGTCCATAACGTAAGGTATTAGTTGTTTTAACATCAGTTGGGCTCTTCTAAGTGTAGATCTATTACGTAAGGAATTTATTGGACTCTTTTAGTGTAGGTCCAATACGTAAGGAATTTGATATTTCAACATCAATAGGACTCTTGTAAGAGTTGTTCGATCATGTAAGGTATTTGTTGTCTCAACATCAAATTTAAGCAGGGATTAGATTAATTGTTAATACAAGTTTAGCTTAAAAATGATACTTTAATTTTGTTTTAGACACAATTTCAAAATGTAATGGTTATGTGGATCGTTCTAAATCATTGACTTTTTTGTAGTATTTCATGAAATGGGTCATAATTGAGAAATGATATTTTAATATTTTCACTGACCTCAGCATACTCCAAAGAGTATTCATTTTGTTTTTAAGTTATAGAAGTTAAAGTGGGACGTATATTACTATTTTTTGTTTGATTCGGGTCACTAATTTGAAAGAATTACTATCTTTCAGTATAGGGCTAGGAACTTGAATAATTACTGAATCATTTACAGTAATAAAAACAGTCTTCATTATATTCATTAGTATTTTGTCGTTAAAGGAAACCCCTGTTAATATCTCTTCTTTATTAACATAGTTACTTTAACACTTTCTGCTAATAATTTAAATTTAAATTTAAAGTTTTTCATTAATTTTAATTTTAATACATTTATATTACTAGGAAGAAAGAAATGTTTGTCGTTTAGTTAATGAAAATGTATGTTTTAATGCTTAGATATGAGAGGAATAAAAGTACTACAAAAAAATCTGCCTTTAGTTTATAATTTTAAACGCACATAATATGTATATTCTTTCATCCTTGCTAAGAAAGATTATTGAGATATGCCATTTACATACCATTTTCCCACTAAGAGTCAGTTATTTGACGTATTATATTTACTTAGAACAAACATATTTGTCATTTAAATCTTCCTTAATCAGGATAAATCAATTATTGTTTTTCTCATTTACCTTTTTGTGACACTACGCTGGGTCAGAGGAAATAACAAAGAAAAGTTCGGGTCGGGAATTGTCCGTTGATTTCAGACCGGGGGATGTTCATGATGGTAAAAAATATACTCTTTTAGTCGGGGAAGGGGAGGAAAGCTCGTTTACGTGAACCAGATAGGTCCATTTCCTGTAACTCCCCTCGTGACGTCGCCCTTCTTAGTACCGCATGAAACACTGGAAATACATCCTTTTTATATGGGGAGTAGGGATTTTGATGTTGTAAAAGTTTGCTCTTCGTCTGGTATAAGTCATAGGAATAATAAATATAATACGTTTCAAATAATCCTTCCTACCATAGTATTAGGTCGTGTAGTAGGAGACCGCAGAGAACTATTGCACCTTATGAAATCCTAATTGGCTAAGCTTCAGCGAAGTCTTTCACTCGAGGACTGGTTCTATCAGTATATGCCGCATGATATCTCGGCAACGAAATAACCTATAAACTTGAAATGAAGCATGAAGATTCATTTTTATATAAGCAACATCGAGTTCGATTATGGTGCAGTTCACTCCAAGTGATTTAGTTGAGCGTTAGCGTGAGAACCATTTGTACAATGGTGTTATAGGTAATCATGATGGTAACGAGAATAAATACATTTGTAAACAAACTGAGTACAATCTTATGACTGGTAACATGTGACCTAGAATTTTGCAACCACAGCTAAGCCTGTTATGCAGCAAGTGGTGAGGGCTACTGTACCCTATTCATTTCTTTAAAATAATATTGCTAGCTTATTGCTGTTGTTAGCCAGAGAAACAACGGCTAGCAATATTCAGAAGCTAGTATGATCTCTTCACACTAGCCTACTGTTGGCGGCCCAAAGAGGCATGGGCAAGCATGCACGGGTGTATTGCCTGTGGTATTTAAAGTATTGTAGGCACTATCTGATTACTGTTGTAACCAGAGAAACAACGGCTAACAATAATCAATAGCAGCAGAGAAAACTTATTTTGTGTCTTCACACAAGCCTACTGTTGGCGGCCCAAAAGAGGCCTGGTCAATCACGAGTGTATTGTCTGTGGTATTTAAAGTATTGCAGACACTAGCTGACTACTGTTGTAACGAGAGAAACAACGGCTAACAATAATCGATAGATGCAGAGAAAACGTATTTTGTGTCTTCACACAAGCATACTGTTGGCGGTCCAGGAGAGGTTCAAGTATTGAAAGTACTAGCTGTGCATTGGGTAGGAACAGACACAGGTTTTTTAAAACATAATTTTATAAATACGTTACAAGGCGAACGCATTATTTTGGATCATGTTTCCGGGGGTCCCAGACCATTGTCCTGACTCGCTGAAAATAATATAATCCTATAAAGAGGGAACTTACACGATAACATTAATTTTATTAATGCGCGATAAAATTAATTAATGCACAATAATAACTATTGAGTTATTTTACCACAGAAATTCATATTTAATTAGGGAGATTTCAGTTTTTAATCTTTATTAGATTACGTCCAAATATATCACGTAATTTATCTTGAGTATTTATTGTGCGTTGGCAACCAGTATCTCGCAAGAGTTCTTCCCACCAAACATTCCAGTTATTTTACTGTCATTGTTTGCTTGGATAAAGACTTAAAGGATAATTCACAGGACTGTCGATAATCCAATTAAATAAAGAGATAATGTATAGAATTTTTAAATCTCGACTTTATTAACCTATACTGATGAGTGGTAGATGGGTGCGATGTGGTAGGTGGGGATATGTCACTAAAGTAATCAGGGACAATCGATGTAATCATAATAATAATATATTAGATGAAAGTATATGTGTGTGTGTGTGTGTGTGTGTGTGTGTGTGTGTGTGTGTGTGTGTGTGTGTGTGTGTGTGTGTGTAATCGTAAGTGTTACAAATCGAATAAAAAGTATGGGAATGAAAAAGAAAGAAGTTAAATTTAAAGAAAGGAATGTAGGTAGGTGAAAGCGCACCATACTACAATAAAGATAATGATTAGTTTAAAATTTCTTTATCGCTATTTCAATCTTTGTTAAGTTTCTTCAGTTCAAATTGATACACGTTTACACGAAAAATTCATATTTCGGCCAATTTTGAAGTTTAGGACGAATGAATGTATCACACTCTAATTTGACTATAATGTTTATATCCGAAAATTTTAATACAATTATTATTCATTCAGGTAGTTTATTTTAAATCTCAACTTATTCTAATCTATATAAATTGTAGTTTATTCAAAATTGTGTTTTATGTATAAAA
This sequence comes from Homalodisca vitripennis, assembly GCF_021130785.1. NCBI lineage: Eukaryota > Metazoa > Arthropoda > Insecta > Hemiptera > Cicadellidae > Homalodisca > Homalodisca vitripennis. Next base: position 92,741,694 of record NC_060210.1, read on the forward strand.
TTTCTCTCCTTAGTTTAAGAATAGATTTAAAGAGATGTCAACGTTTTTATTTGATTGGGAGTAATTTCCAATCTCAATAATGGATATTGTAGTCAGAACTTAATATCAAGTATTACTTTTTTATTTCTTTACAAGATTGAAAGTAATGTAAGTAACAGCGATAGCGTCTTCTCCGTGAGTTCCAAGAGAACTGTCATAAAAACCCTACAACACTTTTTCATTAAAAGTTAACAGTCTAACAACTTTGAAAGCGAGCCGAGAAAAGTTTAAACATCCTTCCTAAACAACCCTATTCCTTCTGATATGCAAAAACTTCAGTGATTTCATTGTTACAGTGCAAGCATGCTCTTACACGTATTTATTTATAGTTGTATTGCCTGTGAATGTTTTAAATGTTATTTATTCTTTAGTTATGTGAGTGATATCATTTTTATAACTCATCAATTTCTCATCAAAGTGGAGAAGGTATTTTATTTTGTGAAATTAATATTGTACATTGCGCTTCACATATGCATGTACTATTTGCACAACAATATTGGTTTATTTGTTTAACGAAAGATTACTATAGTAAAGTAATAAAGTAAAACCACAAATCTCCTAATACTCTATATAGTTTAATATGTTGTATCGAAAAAAAATATATTACAAGCCAAGTAGGAGTAGGCTAAAACACGTGTATAATCATTAACCTCTATCGTTTTGGTGTAGAAATAGAGTCATAAAATATTTGAAGTCTATAACAAATCCAAATATTTTAAGAGTTCTCCAGATATCCTGTAGACATACGGATAGACATCATACAGAAAAAAAATTTCCCCACCTCAATACGTGACGAGATGCGGTAGCGCTCAGCCAAATCCCGTGAAGGAACATAATACATCATCGAACTCGTTATAGTCCATGTATAAGTGAAGTTTCACAAAGTTTCAAGTACGGTATATAACCGATTATAAAAAATATATACATCCTTGTATAATACTGAAGAATACCAGACACTATGTTCAAATGTTCATGAAAATATATAGCTGACTTTATCCTGGAAATATCTTGCGGACTGTCAATTGATCAAGACAGATGATAGCAGGTAGATTTTAACATATAAAATACGGAGCCCGAGTATAAGCCTATACTCGGGCTCCAGTACTTAATTCAATACGTTTAGGATTTCGGTAAAAAAAATTGGGTTTAGTTGTTTCAGACTATTTCATATGTTATATTGTTTATACGTAATACGTCTTTTTTATGACAAGTAACAGTTGTGCAGCTATAAAAATAGTATTTTCAACTATTGCACAACTGCGTAGTTGCGTAACCGACTGACGACGCAGTGATGCGAGCATTGTTATTTATAAAAAAAGTTCCATTGTTACTGAATAAAGTGATACATGTTGTTTTAGTGATGGCTTAATTTATTTTAATTGGTTTCTTAATGATTCAAGTCTTATTTTTCTTGATCATACGCATGATACGTGATATGATGTCAGATTCTGAGCATGATTTGGAGGAGGATGATCGTAATTTTAATGAAAATAAAAGATCATCTGCGATTCAGTTTGAAAGAATCTTGGGTCAAATTAATGATTCTGGATTGTACGGTGAGTTTCTCAACGACAATGATCCTCAACCAGATTTTGAGGTTAGGGCTGATGATCAAGCCGTGAATGATGCTAAGTATAGTTATGATAAGCCTTCCATTAGTACCAACATGAATATTTTTTTCTTTTATGTTATTTTATTTCAAAAACACATTTATAGAACATTAGGTGGTTAAAAAACTGTTATACATTAGGTGGTTAAAAAATAAAACGTTTATACAAAGTTACAATTTTTCAAATTTTATTTTTTTTATAATTTTGTTTACTTTATAATTGTGTTCACATAGTTATATTATCCTAAAAATGCACAGTTTCTAAAACTGCATGTCCTCCTCTTTAATATGTTAAGGTAAAACTTTGTCTTCATAATAAAAAAAAAATGTTTAAATCACAAAAAAACGGCCAGTATACTGAGTAAATTCCATGTTATAGACTTAGGGTTCAATGTAAATTTAATATAATTCAAATATATTAAAATAACACTGAATAGCGGCGTGTAGGAATTCATGTAGCACAAGAATGATGATGTAACTACTTGTAACTACATAATGTCTATGTTAACTACTAGTTAACTGTAAAACCTGTTACTGTCCACTGTAAAACCACGCAAATCGGGCTGTGTTGGCTGATATTCAAAGTGCTGTTCTGTAAAAAATTAATTGACGCCATAAATACCGGGCAGAGATGGGAGCACTTTACAGCGGTTTGTAATTTTCCGCCACCTAGATAATAACAATATGCTAATTTATATGTAAATCTTGCTTGGGCCTTCTTGCATAGCTTGCAGTAAACGCAGTTACCATGGAAACTACTATAACATGTAGCTTATGTTACGTTGGGCATGCGTACGAGTCACATACGTAAACAATCGATTTAACGATTGATTGTGCAGATGTATAAGGACCAAAATCACATTTTGATTTAGGCACACTACACGTAACGATTGGTTGGACGATTCTATTTAAACAGATCGAATTGTCGTACCGACCCACAGTGGACTACTTACCCGAATCACCAGGATAAAGTTACTCCAGTCATAAAAATTTTTCAAAAACTATGTTGGCCATCAAAACAATGCCATAAATGTTGGTTTTACGACATTTTGCATATTCTGCTGTAATATACACGATGGCCCAGAATGTTATAACAGTTATGATTCCTTCGTTTCCTACACTACTGTAATCTAGTAACATGTTCACAGTTAAAATCAGGTTTACATATTATATAAGGTACGACAAAATATTAGGGAACAAGGCACTTTTGACACTTTTTAACATACCTCAATATGAACGTTAATAACGGAATATAACAGTTATTATCACATTAGGCTCCACTAATAATAATTTATTTATTTTTCTATAACAATATGGATGATAAGTTGATTTAAACTATGTTACTGAAATTAATATTTGGTTGAAATTTTGTTGTGATGGGGTAAAATTCAGTCGTTGCAATATAGCAGGGTTTTTAATACCTTTCCAGCGGAACCGGGTATTAGACAAAATTAAAAAAAAATGTTAACACCTACTCTTGTATCTAAGTACTGAAAATGTGTTTGCAAAATTAAGCATGGAGCTTGTTGGGATTTGTAACATTAAGTACGATACAGTATTTTCCAGTTTAAATGATAGCTCAACTGAAGCGCTCCTAGTATTAACATACGAGATACCGTGATAGTATATCGTAACTTCTCATATATGAGAGCATGTGGTCTCAAGACTGCGGTGATTCTCCACTGAAGTTGTGCTCGTGTATTCCCCATTTTATCGCCAACTTCGCGGCACCGAACTTGACGGTCCAACTTTGCAACTCGTATTTCACGTTGCATACAGTTAAGATATCGTCGACTTTAGTTCTCTTACGTAATACCATGTAGTACCAGCGTGTCTTAAATTTAATTTCATTTTGTTGCCGGCTATACATTTTGAGCTGCTATGTTTCTTTTTTGTACTTATTTCAGATTTATTTCATGATTAAAGTAAATCAAAGTACATCACTTTCTATAGTTGGTTTTTTAAACACTTGAAGAAAAAAGTAGGAATTTAATCAATAATATTTTAAGAGCAAAAAATACTAAGAGATTTTTATAATTTATAAGAGATAAAGACGATTAATGCTGATAAAGTTTACGAGATTATCTTCCTGGAAATACATTTAACAACTCACCCTTACCAATTTCACGCTGCTGCCATATTGTTACACACTTAAGTTGCGGTAAATTAGAATCCATTCCCGGTCCACACAGCTTCGGCCTTTTGTTACAAACATATATACAGAGTATGTGACTAGCTTATGGAATTTATATAAAAATATTGAAGTGCTATAGGGAAATTTGTTTGTGTCTTACTTAATTTACGTATTTATTGTTGTTAGCTAAATGACGATAATATCTTCGAAATTACACTTTAATTTGTTTACGAAACGAGCGATTTGTGTATGTGATGCATTTTGACACATTAATGCATTTTGTCTCATATTTAATGCCTAGTCACAGATTTGATAGTTTAAGTTTTTATCTTATAACAGATATTTATTCTTACGCTCCGCAGGTTGCAATTTCAATGACCTTTTTACAGAGGGATATATTGTGGATATTCTGAATTGTGGAAGATAACTTTTCATTCGCTGATGACTCACTGGCACTTATATAGCTATTGCTGTGGAAGTAAAACCATCACTAGAAGTGTATGAAATATGCTTAGGAATATGAGTGTAGTAAACGCTTCCCCTAATCCGAAACAATCCGAAATGGTAAAAGTAAAACCGTCACTAGAAGTGTATGAAATATGCTTAGGAATATGAGTGTAGGAAACACTTCCCCTAATCCGAAACAATCCGAAATGGTAAAAGTAAAACCGTCACTAGAAGTGTATGAAATATGCTTAGGAATATGAGTGTAGGAAACACTTCCCCTAATCCGAAACAATCCGAAATGGTAAAAGTAAAACCGTCACTAGAAGTGTATGAAATATGCTTAGGAATATGAGTGTAGGAAACACTTCCCCTAATCCGAAACAATCCGAAATGGTAAAAGTAAAACCGTCACTAGAAGTGTATGAAGTATGTTTAGGAATATGAGTGTAGGAAACACTTCCCCTAATCTTAAACATTCCGAAACGGAACTTTGCTTTCCGGACTGCCAGTTTTCCTCATAAAGAAGCTCCACGCCGAGTGGAGTGGTCCCAGTGGAGCATCCTTTATAGTGGGTTTATTCTAGAATAACAAATATTGGGTAGTATACCGTTATAGTTCGGAGGAAAATTACTACTGTTTGTAAATATTAATATTACGAATTCATAATCTTTATGCATTTTAAGTAGAATATAGTCAGTTTTACAGTTATAACACTGTTATGTCTAACCGTAACATAATCTATCTTCCTTTAATTCATAAAAATACATGAATAATTAAATACTTTGAAACAATTCATTGATAAGAATTTCAACCTTTTATCATAATAGCTTCAATGATGATAACAAGAAATTCATTTTGTGTTATAACATAAAACCTGCTTTGTAAACCACTCGCTTCTAGATTGAAACTGACTGACTGGAATTACGGAGACGCAAATGTAAGTAAAGTTTAGCGGAAGAAAATAATGAAGTTGTTACTAACCAGTAAAGGAAATTGTAGCAGTTTTTACGCGTTTCTTGGTCGTGTCATGTTGAAAGTTTTCACTCCAAACGTCTTATTTAGAACCTTTGATCTTGATGTTAACGTCTGGATTTATATTATATGTAATATATAACCAAATAAAGTTTTACAGGCACGTTGGTTTTGATTTGTGAAAATTGTCATTCGAATGACTACCGTAATCTTTAAAGCAAAACACAAAATATTACATGGAAATATCATATGCGAATATATACGTAGCCTAACTGATTTAGAGGTTTAATTTCATTTAAAACAGTATTTGATCATTTCAAATATTAAAATTTCAGTTTCTTAAATTAATCCTTCAAAACTTTTTGTTTATTAGGAATTTATGAAAGTTTTACCACATTAGAAAACTCCCGAATAAAGTTCAAAGTATATGGAATTGTTTATAATCTTGGATTTGGGAAATAGTTTTGCATTTGAATGTATTAAAAAAAAATATTAACTTGTTAGAAACTAAATAACATAGGTTGTTGTATCATATATCCTGTTTAGATTGCAGATCAGTACAGTTAAAAATGGTATAATAAAACTTGTTGTAATATTATTGTGCAAGACGAGGCGACTTGGACTATGTAATTACGGTCCTATGATAACAGATATATTTTCCAAATTACTGTTTAAGTTTTTCGTAAGCAAGACACAGCATTGCCTTCAATATTGGCAACACCACATGCAATACATCTGTGACTGACGGAACCAATCAGGCGTCCTCTCATGGCTAAAAGTACCGGTGTCACCTATCGCACATCTGTTAGGAAGTTTATATCGTGTACTATTGATAAAAAATCTAGGTATCTAAAACAATTATTCTATGTATATATTTGGTAACAATCAAAAGCCCTTACACTTTAGACATGTATTTCGTGGATTAAAAATATATCCGACTATAGGGGTCTGTCCCACGCTCTTATAAATTTAAAATGTTTTTTTAGAAGTATATTTTTGTTTAGTTTAAACAGCTGATTACTAAAACACCCGTATTACTCAAAAAGTTATTCTCAATCTACCAACCAATGATAACATCAGCGGATTGGTTATAAATTCACTAACAAAGTCGATTTTTAATATCAACTTATTTCTTTACAATGATTTACAGGTGTTGTTAGTTAATAGAAATGAGAAATAGAGTGATTGATGAGATGAGATGACCTTGTGCATTCTTTTTTATAATATCAATTAGAATACATTAATGTACATCTTTCTAAATCCATAAACCCCTCAGTGGAATGAATACGAACAAATTTTGTTCATTAAGAATGAAAAATTGCTAAAATTTCATACACGGAATAAACTACATATGAACCAATACGTTATACTATGTTTATGCCATAAGGATTTTATAACAGACATTGCTCTTTGTAATCGCCACAATGTACATAGTATGTTCCCTAGAGTTCTAACCGAATTGTCACTGCCGACAAAGTAAGGGTGAGGTTTGGTGGGTGTAGGGGATGGATGGCGGGAGCAATCTGTCTGTCTATCGGGTGATCACAGGGTGTGGACGTCATGTTATCCACACCCCTTCCACCACCCCCAACCCTTGTATACACCGCAATGTCCGGCCGTACTATCTACCTTGACAGACAACCCTGGTTGAACCTCGCACACCTCACGCTGTGAATACAAACTAACTATAGTAAGGTAGTTTGTGAGTCTATCAGCATCTTTTCGTTTTGAAAGATCCCCACAGGGAATCGGGTTATTGTGGTTACACACAAACACTTTATAAAGCGTATCCACAACTGCATACTTGCGCTTACATGCGGTTTAGTATCTTAAAGGCTCTGTCACCTGCATGTGTTAAAGATTTCTTCAAACTTAGAATAAAAGTTTCTTATTAGGCGAATCCACCAAACGGAGAAACCCGTATAAGAGAAAAGTAATAAATATATTCAAACGCACTGCAGTTTTGTAAATGTTCTTACTCTAATTATTTGGTAACATCATGAATGACGGAGTCAAAGTATTGCTTAAATTGTTCTGGAGATATTTTAAATTAGATTTTTAATGGATAAAATTGGATAATACATATTATCAGCTGATATCAATTCAATTCAGATGCTCTTGTTTCAGTCAAGCAAACCCGTGGAGCCAATATGGTGCATTGACTTATAATATGTTTGGGAAATTGCTACACAACAATTATGGAAATTAACCTTACTCCTCAGTTTAGAAACTAGTTACTTTAAAACGTTAAACTCTTCGGTTTTGTTTCATTTGTTCTCTGTGTATAGGTCGATAATATCTCAATGTGTATGGTTTACTATATAATATACGATATGTCATCCCGTCTGTCAATATGAAATCAAGTACGACCTATATCGGTCCTACGCTTTCATAAATTACAGAGCGAGATTTACTTTTCAGAAAGATACAAATAGGAACTAATATCAGATCTGCTACGTTTCTACCAATCAGGAAATAAAAGTATTTATCGAACAATCGTTGCGCCCGAGGTACTCGTTGGAGATGGAAGGAAGTGTTCCGCCAACTTCAATAAGTATTCCAATTCACCCACAAAATATTCCAATTCAGAGTTCCCAACCCATCGTACTGCAGTTTCATGCGGTTACATGCTGGTTATACGATACGAATTCACAGAATCGCTACGTCTTGATTTATTAAATTTATATATCTGATACAGTGTTTTACCAAATCATGCAATTCTTTTATTACATGCTAGACGTCTAGTCGAGGGTATTATGGTAGTGATTTCACACAAGTTAGTCTGGGAAGTATGACAATCTTTATCAAACTTGTTATGTTCTTTGTACTGGTAGACTCACGAAACTACTACTTGACTTTTTACTTGCTTTTTCCTGTTAACTGGGAATGTTAGATTTTTTAAATCATACTCGACATAACCCTTAATAGCCTAATAAAAAAAATATAAAACATATATTATGTAATAAAACTAAGAAGTTACGATTAATTTTAAGTATTTATTTATTTTAATTCAAACAAACTCTCCAATAACATAAAGTTTTTTATTTTTGTGAGGCCTTTCGTACTCAATGAGTACATCTTCGGACTCACACAACTGAATGAAAGTAATAATAACAATAGTAACATAAACAATTTTGTACTAAATAAAAACATATGTCATTAAAAATACAAAAAGAAAGATCAGCCATGGCAAAACATGCACTTCAAACTGGACACTCTTTTTCAAATGCAAAATTATTAAAAGAAGTACAAAATACAAAATTCCTTGATGCATATGAAACAATTTTTATAAAAAAGAACCAAAATAATCTGGTAAACAACGAACCTGGACCTTTTCAAAATTCACCGTTACTTTATTTGATTTAACTAAATATAAACTACATATAACATACTGTGCTGTCATAGAATATTACCTCTTTGTATTTTTAATGACATATGTTTTTATTTAGTACAAAATTGTTTATGTTACTATTGTTATTATTACTTTCATTCAGTTGTGTGAGTCCGAAGATGTACTCATTGAGTACGAAAGGCCTCACAAAAATAAAAAACTTTATGTTATTGGAGAGTTTGTTTGAATTAATATATCATTTCCAATAAGGCAAGAGCTTCAAGAATGTATTTATTTATTTGTTTCATATCAAAGAACGTCAAATTTTCGCTTTAGTTCTAACTGCTCACGTATTTAAAAAGAACAAAATTTTCTGGCAAAATTAACACTAATGAAATCAGTGTAAAGTGTATTAGTTACTTTGCTACAAATAGTTCGCTTTGTTGATAAAGTCAAGTGCATGAAATCAAACTATTTGACTGTTTTAAAATAGTTTTAAGTTTACACAATTATTAATTTTGAGTTTTAGAAGTATTCAATATATTTGTGTTCGAAATAAAAGACGATTTGAGCTAATTTATTTTTTCTAAAAATACTCAATGTTTGTGAAATGTGTACACTCAACGCGTTGTAAAAGATTAAATAAACAAAGAATACGTGTGCAGTGTATGATATAACCACATGATTTAGTTTTTTATGTATCTTTCCTTGGATTATGTTTTGAAACAAATTGTTCTAACGTAACTAGTATTGCATTAGGTAAATACAATTTCGAGTATGGATAAGCAATTAGTAATGCGATAAAGCGCATTAAATGCAATTGATTCGCCTTTCAGCGGTTATTCCAGTGCAGAAATTTGGTGATATGGTTAAACAATCAGTCGATATCTAATTAGTTGGTGTTGTATTAATATCGGTTTTGACGAAGTGTTTGTACTTATAAACAAAAATCGTTAATTGACACTTCATACAAACTAAATTAAATGTTTACTTTTTAAAAATAATAATATATGTTAATTTAAATGTATGATAATAATTCACAGGTTTTTCTCATCCAGTATTAACATATTTTGTGTATAATATACCAGGTATTTAAAAAAAACCCCTTCGATTAACTCTCTTATTAATATAGATGGTGTGATTAACTTTAGGGGATATTTATATAGTCAAATGAGTTTTTTGACGTATGAACATTTTCTACGCCTTCTCCCCAAATGGGGTATTTTGGGGTTAAGTTAAAATTTATATAAAAGGACCCCTAGCAAGTGACACGTAATTTTAAAGGTATTATAAAACACAGAAGAATGCCATAAACTAGACTTCTCTAATGTTAATTTATAAAATTTTGTGTCCAATTAAATTTTGAATTGTTTTATACGACCCCCACAGTTTAATTTAAAGTTATTGTAAGGCAGATAAAGCATTCATTTACTAGTTATTTTGAGAATTTACGAAACCAATACAATTCAAACTTTCATTTGACAAATGATAAAGTGACATTAGAGACCTCTAATTTCTTGCATTGGCAGTTGACCACAAAAGAGAGAAGATGCATTTTAGGAGTTCTTAACATAAAAAAATGGTACATGAAAACACATTATTGTAGGAACTGTTATAATTTTCTTACTATACCAATTTTAAATTGGGTGGCCTAAATGAAATGGTTCAACAAATTTATCACCAGGATTGGACCCTAAGAACCTGTCACCGTGAATTCGGATAACTCGATTCTATTTTTGTATTAAGCTGATATAATTAACTATTAAGATAATCGTATATTTATTAAGAGCTTATTATACGTTTTTCGTAACGTATCCAATAATATATAGAGTTAATACATAATGCTTTTAAATCTGTGTTTTTTGTGTTCTAGTTTTAATTAAACAAAATACGTCTTGCTTAAGTTCTTGAATCTAAGATCTAACTTAATATCGTTCTGGTAATAGTGTGCTTCATATATTCAGTGGGTTTTGTCTACCCATGTACACAAGCACTCCTGGTGCTATGAGTTCTATGATATAGTGATGTGCGTACTTATGATTAATAATAGCGGTAGACAGATGTGTGAGTGTGTATACACATGCAATACTGTGTTGAAGTGTGTTTGCCCTCAGTAGCTACATTCTAGTGACCCGATGTACAGTCAAGTACACATTAGTCTCTGTGTCGCCTGTACCTTGCAGCTGGTTAAGATGTGGTTAACTGGGATCATGCAACATGATCTGCACCTTCCACTCAATTGGCGTTTATACATAAGTTATATAAAAAAACACTAGCAGTTACCAGCGGTTTCGCACGCAATTTACGTGTATGAACACTTATGGTTTTAGTAAATTATATTTCCGACGCCAATATGAGAAACATAGGCGTAAATTTAGACAATGCTTTTGAAGTTATCTGACATAAACTACACATTAACAAATGCTTAAAAACACCACCCTTGGAATCCACATAACCATATGTAAAATTTGTTAAATAAATTGTAAACTAGAGTCAAGAAACGAAAAAAAATCATGTAGATATAATTGTTATATGTGCCAGTGAAAAACTTAAGAAATTAGGTAGGAATTACAATATTTATACAGTTTTTAAAACACAAAGTACTCTTAGGCAATGTCTCGAAAAAAACCAAATAAAAAAATGACAGATACAAAAACTGTTTACAGTATGACACGTTCTTATAGTAGAAAATAGAGATGCGAGAAAAAAAGATTTAATATTAATGTTTTAAAGTTAACAATCTTTTAAATACTAAATTTTAAAATACAGTATATAATTTTATAGCTTCATTCTACCAAGGGATAACTATTGTATGTTAATATTTGATCTACGTAAATATTAACTATAATTTTTAAATCAGTTGTTAAAGTATCTAAACACCTTTTATCTTTGAGAATGATTATTTATTTAAGAGTTCTCATATGTTTTAAACCGATATGCTGTAAAGGACGGACAACAGCCACATACTTTTCATTTACACGTGCTAACAAAACTATAAAGTAGATGACGCTGAAAAACACGATAAAACTAAAACGCAGAAGGGTGTAACAAGTAAAACCAATTATGCAAGGCGGAAGTTGCCTTAGTTCACAACCAATTCTAGTGTCTGGTCATGAAGAGATTACACCATACTTTTCTTTGTGCTCTCGAGAAAGTTTCCGAGCCACTTTGAACTCTTGTTATTGCAATTAAAAAGTCCGATGAAGCGTCTTGTGTAGATGTTGGCTCATTGCTTGATTATGTTTGTCAAGATTTCCTCAGTTGCTATGGGATATTGAAAATGTACACATTATTTTAGTAATGTTAAATAAACTTTATGTTACATCCCAAGTATCTGGCTTGGCAATGCTATGGTGGGCAAGGATTTTATTGTTTTCGTGTCATTAGTTTGTTAGCTCATCACACGTACATGTAAAATAAACGTTATGTTAAGCGGCCCATACACTAGACGTGCAATGCACGCCGTGCAAGCACGACGTGCCAAAATTAGACGAAACGTGCCAGTGTGTGGAGGTCTCCGTGCTAAGCACGCCGTGCATTGCATGGCACGATGGCAATCAAGATCGGTTTGATTTTCGGCGTGCCGTGCCACCTGCCGCCGTGTCATCCTGCAAGTGTGTGGACCAGTCCCGCGCCACGTGCTGAGAGTGGAGTGTCTTTTGAGGTTATTTTTCGTTCTCTCGCGGCAAATACTCTCCTATATTTATCACGTCGACTGCTGACACCAAAAATTTTTCGTGGCAACTAACCGTTGCTCCGCCGTTATAGCTTTTCTCAGATTAGTGTCTTGTCTTTCGATGCGTGGCCTAACCTTTTCAACACGTAACTAAATGTTTCGTCATCCATTCGCAAGTAGATCCTGTTATCATTTTTATGATTTTCACGTAAGTCTTTCAGTAGTCTCATATCAGAATACATTTCTCTCTCTTTTAACCAATTTTCCGTCCATAATTGTCTTCTTCTCTTGTTCACTTTGCTATCGTCATGAATCGCACCAATCAACAATACTGTTAACGCTTTATGTTTAGTAGTAAAATATCACAGCACGATAATACTACACAATATCACAATACCACAACCAACTTCTAGCACGTCACGGGACTGACTAAACTGTCAGTGTGTGGGGCACAAAGTGCCATGCCAAGCACGGCGTGCCAGTATAAAAAACTGCACGGCGTGCAATGCACGTCTAGTGTATGGGCCGCTTTACATTGCAAGTATCTGGCTTGGCAATGCTATGGTGGGCAAGGATTTTATTGTTTTCGTGTCATTAGTTTGTTAGCTCAGCACACGTACATGTAAAATAAACGTTATGTTACATTGCAAGTATCTGGCTTGGCAATGCTATGGTGGGCAAGGATTTTATTGTTTTCGTGTCATTAGTTTGTTAGCTCAGCACACGTACATGTAAAATAAACGTTATGTTACATTGCAAGTATCTGGCTTGGCAATGCTATGGTGGGCAAGGATTTTATTGTTTTCGTGTCATTAGTTTGTTAGCTCAGCACACGTACATGTAAAATAAACGTTATGTTACATTGCAAGTATCTGGCTTGGCAATGCTATGGTGGGCAAGGATTTTATTGTTTTCGTGTCATTAGTTTGTTAGCTCAGCACACGTACATGTAAAATTAAAGTTTAGAAAGGAGTGGGCAATACAAGTACGGCGTTATACGTCTCATTATTCCTTAAAATTCTCTGTTTGCTAGTTATATCGGTGGCCAACCCATGTGTAGCTTCTATAGGTTTAAAATGCGTACTAACAATCCGATAGGACTTTCTTGGAATCGTATTGTTGCTTGTCTGTCTGTTTGTGTGATACTCCATAGGGAGGTCTTAAAAAGTTGAAACTTGGCACATGGATTTCTCGTGGTTCAAAGAAGAACGTAACCTATTTAGGTGCCAGAAGTTGAAAAGGCAGTCCGGTCTGACATTCTGTCTCTTTATCATTCTGTGTGCTATCTCTTTATCTCTTACGGTACGTTATGTCAGGTCCTTTGATACTCATTTGCACCGTTGCATGTTTATTACTACTACAGGCTTTATGTATCACTTTAGTTTTTTTCATTCTGACATAAATCTCTTTAAAATAAATTTCGTAAAAGCATAATTTTTTGGCACATTTTAGCCGTTTCTTTACCATAATTACTGCAATATTATGCGGAAAATTGTATTTCTTTTCAATTGTGATTAGCATTGTTGAATCTAAGACATTTTCATAACAAACATAAATATGAAATATAAATATGTGAAGCCATGAAAAATATTTATCTAAACATTTTCGTTGGCCATCACGTCATTTTCGATGTTAAACTTTAAACCCTTTTACGTTCTTATTTGTGATCTTAGAGTTATGAGAGATATCTTATAAAGCACACGCATCCAATCGCTTTTTAGGTTTTGTTGAAAATGGTGTACATTTTTAGCATTAAAACGAAGAAATGTTTAATATTTTGAGATATGTTTATAAATAGTAAATAAAATATAAACAAATTAAACATGTTTGGATTTATATATACCCCATATTTAAATAATACCTCTCCATAACTTTACGATTAAAGAAAGCCGTTTTGAAGTTTAACCCTTTGGGGCTAAACTTAATAGCCGCCTCTACAGTTGGCTCTTAAGTGTCTGATTTCAAGTTCAGTATGAAACGGAACATCCCTTTAGTATGGGCCTGTCGTGAAAAGGAATCGTTAAAACAATTTCTACTCTTTGAAGTTTTTGTGTGGCGACAATTAATTCTTGTATTGTGATTTCAGGTAAGCGAACCACTGTAGCTGTGCTATGCGTGGTGAGTGTAATTAGTTATTATACATGTAAAACTAAATGGACAACAATTATTTTTGTATGATGGAAAATTTCAACGTCCATTCTTACGTAAATAATATATGTTTTACTAATTACTCCCATACTTTTTTAATAATTGGTAATTGTTTGTATTGTGTATGTATTGTGATGAATGTGTGCAAAGAATATTCTTAATAAATATGTAAATTTTCTGATACATTGAGGTTGAAATAATTGGTTGAATAATTTACCTAATTAAACCGTTTAAACTATATTACGGAGGTGAAATCGAGATTTTTTTACTTAACATTTGTAAATTATTTGTAGATTTTGGTAACATTTTCTTTGTACCACGAACATCTTTTTCTCTTTATCTTGTGACGACATCTTAAATTACTTAAAAGTGGACGTTTGGAAGGAATAAATAGGATACAGTTTTCCTTGACTTCTCCTAAACTTTTAGCACTTTATATATTTTTGTGTTTCTTCAGCGGTCAAAAAACACCATGACCTGTTTTGGACAATGTTCTGTATAGTTATTGTAATAAAATAATTATTGAAGGCGTTATTCGTTCATTATTTATGTAAAATGCGAATATTTCAGGTTTTTAAAATTTTATAATTGTAACGAAAGATTATGAAGTTGACGTGTGCAATATAGTATGTTTGTATTATCTCGACCAACTTATAGTCAGATAATTTTAATTTACAAACAAATAAGATCTTGATACAACTTACAAAGTATAATTACAGTAAATCAGAAATAAAACAATCTCGGTATAACATTTTTTGAATAGTTTTTGTGCATTTCTGTTTATAGTTTATAATTATATTAAGGGCCACCTTGAATATTGGTAAAGATAGGAAAAAGAAGAATACTATCTGAAATTATTTAAAAATTGTTAATTAAATCACATTAAAACTTTATAATTAAAATTGGCATTCAATAAAGTAATTTTGATCCAATTTTTACAGTATTTATATTTAATCACAAATTGGTTACAGGGCCACCTTCTACCAAAAGCTTTCCCAGGAAAGATCGTTAAACAAATGGAAAATGAAATCCGTTACTTCTTAACTTAAAAACAAAAAATCTAACTAAAATGTATTTTCTGGTAAAACTAAAATAAAATAAAACCTTTATAAATACAGTTAAAATAATATTTATAATAATATTATTTTATTCTCTCTTATGAGCGTAACTAAATTAAATGTAACTTAAGAATTTTTTGAACAATCCTTCACACCTCGTGCTCATCATCCTGTTTTAGTTATTGGCTCAGATTAAAAATTAAAACTGTAATTATATTCCTTCGAATAGTTTCGTACTTCAAAGCTCGAAATCATCATGTATTAATATATTCTTATAGTTGAATATTAAATTTCTCTTGCAAACAACCATTAAATAATATTTAAATACAAACTTTAATTTTAACAAAAACTTGCTTGCAATAGTTATTTAAAACCAGACATCTCCATAACTCTATGACTAGCAATGAGGGAATAGGAGTGTTCAAAGTTAAACATAATTCTTCTGAGACTAAAATCAAGATGGCGGTCGGTATAGCGACTCTTCATGCTAACCTACGATTTTTGCCCACCACCAATTAGAATAGAACTGGTATTGTTAGTTATCAATCTAGTAAAACTAAAATATTACTTCTGTTTCCTAAAACTAAACGTTTCATGACAAAGGAATCTTGTTCTTGATAGCTGTAGTGTACAAGAAGAATAGAATATTTATTGTAGCGTATCAAATCTAACTTTGCGCGGTATTGTTGTACTGTCTGTGGTGTTAATTAACATCAACAGAGTTAATTACACGGTTTCAGTAGCAGCTGATGCACTAATTTACCAGATCTGTCAGGACCGAGTGTAAACAACAAACAATTAGTTATCATATTGATGAATACAGCGATTTCCAAATTGTGATGAATTGCAAATTTTGCATTACCAATAAATCTCTTGAATAAATTTCTTTATTGTTGCAGAAATAACTTCACTGCAAATGTTTGTTGCGTTAGTAACATAACTTTATTCGTGGTTTTATATAAAAAGTTTACCTTAAATATGGCAAATCTTTACGTTACAAACTCCATTTTAACAACAGGTTTTATTGTATTAAGTACAATTTTAATGTATGGACCTGTTGTACTACCAACTTTATTAGACAAAATTTCTGTATTGTTGTAGATAAAGGTTTACTTTATATATAACACATTATAGCATTAATAAACCCACTTTGACAACACGTTTCTTTACAGTTTTACCATAGTGATCCCAAGTAAGGATTGTCCAAGCTATAAAGCTATTAACTGCACTTAAAGTTCATTATGGATATAAACTCTTTTCTATTGTTTTGAAATGATTGATTAAAAACCCTTTAAGATACATTTCCTAAAAACATGAAAGATATACTGGACACATACATATATTGGAAACAAATATTTTAATCATTCATCAAGGCCATTTTTCTTATGATAACGTATATCTTATAGTAATCTGGACCTTCTCTGTTAAACAGAATAACGGGTTATAACATATGTAAACCTTACTTTATGTATGTAACGAAATGGAATTACGATATATTGTAAACAGTTATATATAAATACCTTAAGCTTTAGCTGTTTTTGGGATCCGTTACAAATGTTCGAAGAAATTCCTGTAATTTTTTGTGTGGCGATAAAAGCCCACAGGGTTTGGCCTATGATCATAAAATTATCGTAAATACAATCTGACAACAATCGATTGCACGCCTAAGCTTGGTTTAAACAAATCCTATGTTTGTCAATAAATTAACATTCGTTCCCCACGCATTTACCGTTTACCTATTTTCTGTAATTTTATGTTATCACAAACTATTTGGGGGTTTTTTGGTCCAAGTTCGTAAAATAATGATATTTGTTAAGTTGTCAGCACTATTGCAGAAATATTTACGTAATGCTTATTAGGCTCAACGCTTTACAAGGAAGCGCTCGTTTGACTACAGTCATTAAAATTATTCTGTTAAAATAGCAAGCAACTTAATATTTAGACAATCATATTACCAGAAATACTGTAATGTCCTCGCATACATGTAGTCACTACAAGTTTTTCTGGTTTTCCCTTGCTAAATACAATTAATAATACTTTGCGATTGGTTTTACTTGTTATAAAATTCCAGTTATAAAACTGTATAGGCGTACCATATAAGTTGCTTACCAAATATAGTATGAAGACAGGATATTTCAGGACATTCGCCATCTTTCAGTGATCAAAAAGATCAGTAACACTATGTTTCAAAATCTGCAATCCGATCTCTTCTTCAGGTGAATAACTAACCTAACATATAATTACAATCTAGGTATAAACAAATCATTTAAGAGCGTTGTGACACCATAAGTCAGGAATCACAACTACCATATTGTGTCTCAACTTTACTAAGTCTAAAACATGCGCAAAACAAACGCAATAAGAGATCGGATTGCAAATCTCGAAACGTAGTGTTACTGATATTTTGTATCACTGAACGATGACAAATATTGTTTCACTCACAGTCCTTCTATTGTCAAAAACATTGTCTACAAATATTCATTGCCAAAAACAAACTTCAAACAAAGAAATATTATGTCTTATGTAGCCCTATTGTGTAAACACATGTGGTGATGGTGATAATTCAATCCATAATAAGATTAAAATAATGATTAAAGTATTAGAATATAAGTTAAATAAACTCTTAAAACCTATTAACATACACTACAAATGGTTATGATTATGGTAATAAAGAACAGTTTTTTAAATGTTTACAAAAAACAGAATTTTTACGTGTTATTTGTAATTCCTACTTAAATATTCGCTGAGAACGGCTACAGAGAAATGTTTTCAATGTTAACACACCAGAAGAAGAAGTCAGTAATATCGTAAAGGCCGTGTAATCAGCTGATCCATGTCTCCTGCCATTCGAAATGTCAACTGTTGTTTACAGTGTGCCTGTGGCATTAAACGTCTCCAATTCCGGTGCCGACAGTCTCACCTTTTGATTTTACAGTTTGTGATAACGCCATTATTTGAAAATGTCATAATTAGTGGAGAATAACTATGGAATTAATAATCTATTTTGTACATGATTATATAAACTCAGGGAGTTATATCCTCACTGGATAAAATATACCTAGCGGGCACTGCAAGCTAATATATAGATAACATAATTATAATATATTTATTTATGCAAAATATAAACTAAATACATTTTCATTGACTAATGACTGTAGATAAATTTAATATGTGGCTGTCACTTTAAAATAATAAATTAACAAGGCATTAATATTACTAGTAAAATTTAATCACACCTCATATATAAACAAATTCTATAACTTTGAAACTGTATCTAATTTAAATATTTATAAGCACTTAAATGTTTTCTCTTTTAATTAGTTTTTGATTGCTTACTTTTTACCTATAGGTAATCATAAATCAATAAACTTTGTGAATATTCACTTTATCAGCTTATATAGTAACTACTGAATGTATGTAATGTATTTTTTACACAACCTGATAAAAATTTTAAATACTGGATATTTTACTGAAAGTTGTGATCTTAAATCTTTTTATCCCGATAATAAAAAAAAATAGCAGCAATGGCTTAGAGATAAAAATACGGCTTTTAATAATTATTCATTTTGTGATTTCTTTTAGTTTATTGTTTTAGTAAAAGAAACTAACGAAATAAATTGTTTGCTATCTTTGAATTGCGGTTATAAATCGTTGGTATTTTAAAACTTTTTTCCTTTTTATATGTTTAATTCATCAACAACACATTATATATCAATTATATGTGTCATATGGCCCATTAGGTTACTATTTTTCTAGGATTGGTGTTTTTTAGATTCGTTGTAATTTTATTTCTCATAAATCTATTTGTACCTTTATTTACGTGTAATTCGCTTAAATATAGTTGCTTCTCAACTATAATAGGTTATGTAGACTTAAAATAAAAATAATATCAACTATCGGTAAGGAAACTCCCTAAGAAAGAATTAATAATTATCGATTGGTTTGTGGAAATTGTTTATTAAAGTGTCTTTATCTCATTAGGATTAGGTGGCATAACTAATATTCAGTGTATAAGGATTAGTTGAGTATAAAACTTATAAAATATGATCCGAAAAAATGTATCGTTTGATGTTTAATCACCAATACTATCGCCGCTGGCGATAGATTTCAATCTTAAGATAAAATCTCTATAGACCCACGAAAATGTAGGATTTTTGATTATGCATTGCAAATAAATTCTCAATTCCTGAACCTGTACGTCTATACAGATGCATTTTTACCCATAAATTGATTTGACACAAATTTAAAAGCAAAACAGAATTTCGGATTTCAATCATTTTGCTTATTTGTACATACAAAAAACTTCTTAAAATATAAAAATAAATACGACAAATTTTCAAGTTGTATATTTTTAATGGCTACATACGCCCTCGTGTGTTTTGAACTTAATAATAACACGTAAATCAATTTTAGCATTATTGTGATGACATGGATTATAAATATATATGTTAAAGTTTGATTACGAGGAATTGTTGACATTTTTTAGAGGCCTTATTTGTTTTAAATAATCAATATCAATGAATTTACCGCACGTTTGTTGTAAGTCTGTTCCGTTTAAAACATATTTAAGTTATTATGGCTTACACTTTCTTACATGTTTTGAAATTGGGCACTACGTAACTTTTATTAATAAAAACTAAACCGTTGCACATTCTAGAACCAATAGTACATATAAAGTGTTCGAAGGTAGCGCCATTGCTGTAATTTGTTGATTAATATCACTCATTTAAAAAGCCAATACTGCAGCTCAATGTTATCGTTATTATAGCGCTGGTTGCTGCAAATCGTTGCCCGGTCATCGCACTTACAATTGCCATCCGTACGATAACAGTAATTATTGAGGGTTATTGCTTTCGTTAGACTATCTATTAATTATTATGTAATACATTCAGGGACAATGGGTTATCCGTCAGTTGATTCTGTATTAATGCCGTTTGAAAAGAGTAGATATTAATTTTGTTTAGGTTTTATATAAAGTGCTAACAATATCTGTTATGTATCAGTCTAAAGGCATTGCATAAAGAGCTAAAATCTGGCGCTACTTGAAATGTAGTTGTGTGCTATTTAGCGGCATATGAATAAAACATCGATTATAAATATAATACTGTTAAACACATCTTACATTGACCATAAAAAGACCATAACAAATCGATAACAATTGTATAGTTTCTATAAGTTATAAATAGATTAACACTGAACAAAATTTAGTACAGTTGCGCTATCTGTGGTGTAACAAGCAGAACTAGCTTTATAGAACATTTTACCACACGATCCCTATATGGGATGCAATATATACTATTTATAGACAAAGACTATTTGTAAATATGGTAGATGTAGATCTGCTCTGCTTGGAATTGTGTAAGGTAAAAATACCTCCAACAATACAACATCTAAAACTATCTACTGAATACATATATGACAATGAGATATTTATGAAAGGTTTTTCATCATATTCAAGGCATGTATTTATTTTTGCAATCGTAACCTAATTTAATTATTAAATACGTATACATAATTTTATAAAACGATATTTCTTTGCTGCTCATCCTACTATAGGTTAAATCACGCATTCGGCCATTTTTTCGTGAATACCAGAACTTTAAAGGTGAAAAATATTGTTTTTCACAACCAGACGCGCAGCAATGCCAGAGGGTAAAACTCGGTGTTAAACATAACTTCCTTGCCTGTAGCGTTTTGCGGACTCATTCGGCACATAAAGTTCGCCCAAGTTGTCCCACGTTTTCTGCGACGCGCCATTACATGTAATGAACCAACTACCAACTTGCGCCCCCCACTCCTCCCTCCCATCGCCGGCGTCTCCAGTTCGTTTAACTTTCCTGTCGCAAATATGTCGGAATATCTTCTCCGGCAAAAGTTTGTACGTATCTGTAAGCTACTCACCCAGAATCTTGATGTGTCGGGGCTGAGTAGGAGGCGTCAGTATATTATAATGTCACGCTAGTCTTTTATGTGTAGTAGAGACCGGTGAACAGTCAAAAAGACACTGAATTATATTTAAACTGAAACATAGAGTATTCGAAATGTCATTAGCTGAGCGTTGGCAAAGCCGTATAACTCGAAGGGGAAAATTTCAATTTCTGTCGGTCTGCAACGAAGAATCTTTATTTCAATATAGGCATCTTCGAGTTATATGTGTGGCTAAGAGTTAGTGAACATCTTTATATTGGTAACCATAATGAAAAAAAGAAAATCGTAGAATAAATTTGTACAATCAAACTAAGTACAGTCATATAATATTTTTACGTGTGACATAATAACACATGTAACCTGTTATTAAAATACAATATCTGTAAGACATATAAAAATGTAAGACATGCAAAATCTGTAAGACATATAGAGAAATGTTTAAATTTTGAATCAAGCTTCATTTTTACATGGACAATAATAAGTTGTATGATGGTGCAAGGGCATCCATGGGATACAGCTAGACATAATTGAAGTCTATGCTTTCAGTAGTCTAGCAGAATTTGTGTTTTGTATGTCGGAAAAATATAAAAATGTATTAACGGTGGTTGTTTTATTGTCTGTAGGATATCTCCTTAACAAAATAAGCCTTAGACTCTAAACGTTGCCTGCATCCTCTGCTAAGCCGCTAAGTCTGGCGTGCTCTTTATTTTGTGTATTTAAGGTTGTGATATGTATTTTGTCAACAAAAGTAAAAATTAATTCTATATCTGTGAGGAATATTTTTGTGATTCGAATTGTTACAAATGAAAGCCCATTAATTACTTTTTCAGCACCCTGACATCAAGCAGCAACCGTAGATCTGTATTTCGTTTTGTTCTGGATGCCGACTCGTATTGTACTCTCGAGAATCTCACATAGAAATCACAGAATTCTCACTGGAACACTGTTTACTGCGCGATGGCGCGATGTTCCGATGGCCAGACCTAGGAACTATCATTAGCGATACGTCAGCCATCGCTAGGTTCTGTTAGCTAATCCTAGTTAGTGACCTGTATATTGCTAGAGGGTTTGGGTTGACTTGAAAACAAAGCAATGTTCCAGAGTTGTTGATGTAAATCATGAATTTAAGGTGAGTTATACAATTATGAACCGTCACAACTTCATCGTAGCGAAATAATTCCTTGACAAATGTATAGATAATAGTGTCCATGGATCATAACTAGAGAACCAGTTAACCTTTGCGGTCAGCATGGAAAACTTAAACTTCCCAAGCAAAATATCAAGAAAAGTTAACAAAGCCACCGCGGAAACTCGCAGATAAAAGTGCTACGCTCGACGGAAAACTCTGGCTAACCAAATCCTCCAGAATTGGTTTGATGTTTCACAAATCCCGGAACTCCCAACTTCTCCCGTCTAACAACCTAATCCACTTCAATCAAAACGTTCTTCCGTTATTTGTGGACTGTACTTTCAAAATTATTACTTACAGAGGAAATATCGCCTTTCTGTATTAAATAGTATCAATTCATTACAAATCTGAACTTATAGTGATTTTTATTGTAATGCATATTTTAGGTATATATTTATAGTACCAATGTATTGCATTGGGGTGCTATAACATTTTTGGTGGAAAGTTAAATAATATATTTTTAAGTAGACGTTTAGTGGTTTTGGATATTCCTAATTTTGCACTGAATAACAAAAATAAATAAAAACTTAAGCCTTTATGAATACTTCGTAGGTGAGAATCTAACATGGTTTCCAAATATAGCAAAGGTATATTTTTATGTTCTCCTTCAACTAGCTTCATTTACATTGTTTATATCACTATTTTATAAGGTTTATATTTAATAAAAAAAGAACATTGATAGTGTATCTTGTTAATTCAATATTGTATACTTTTATCTATGAAGATAATACAGCATAGCAGAACAGAGTGCAGCAATAGAGGATAAAAATATGGGGGTGGAGATAAGGAAAATAATGGTGATATATTGCGACATGCTTTCAGGCAAAGGTGATAACCGTGATAAGCTCTGTCGGCCCTTGTATATTGCTGACATTTCTGACACATCATTCGCTTTTTATATATAATTTGACGTTTGCTTTTTATTTTAAAATGTTCAATTATAGACAAATGGTTATTAAATTAATGAAGCTAAATTTTGTAAACTTATTTGTTGTGTAAAATTATGTTTTAACTAGCAGTTTGACAAGTAATAAATATTCTCATAAGCGTACATTTATGTATTTCAATAGTTTAGCAAAAAAGTTGAGGTTCCACCGAGATTTGAACTCGGATCGCTGGATTCAAAGTCCAGAGTGCTAACCATTACACCATGGAACCGGTTAACTGCTTGAAATGTAATACTTTTCTAGTGTCTATTTATGGTAACAAAGTCAAAGTTAGTGCAATAGCAATAGACAAATATACGTTTCCACCAATGTTTAGGGCTACTCTGTCGTATGAAAAACTTGTATTATCACTATAAACAAAAACAAAATTGGAGTGCCTCTTCACTTTATTGGTTTAATGCAACACTGTGAATGAGTCTGAACGAGCCCCGCAATTAAACTTCGGGAAGAGCATTTTTTATCGCAATGAAAAAGCACATTAAATCATTTTAAAATCTTAAACTTCATAGCATAGTAATTATTGTTCTATAAGGAACACACGACTGTCAAAACAAATAGGGAAATGACACTAAGCTGTTTATGACAATAGCTCATTAACATACAGGGTGATAAAAATGAGTCTAACGACTTTTATAGAGTTGTATCATCTGATCAATATAGAATCCGAGCCGTAGGTAACTTTACTGGATGAGTAAAAGTCATAACAGTGTTATAAATAATAATTTTTGTATGAAAGATCAATTATGGAAGGATTTGGAATTTACTACACCTATGCTACCCCTCCCCCCGCACACCCATCACCCTGCCACCAACCTGCCATTGTTCTCACCTTGGAGGTCCTCATTGTATTTCTCCACTGATCTGATTATAATTGCTGTTCCAGATATCTGTTTTATTGTTCTCCTAGTTTCAACTATATTACTGTAGATACATAAAAACTATTCTCCCCAAATCTTAGTTTTTGAAATGCTATACGTAAAAACTATAGTAAGTATGATACGTCAGTTTTTTTCACTTTGTTATGATATTAACACCAACCAATTAAGATTTCAACAAGAAACTGCTAGAAATTTGTGAACAGAAAAGTTTGCACAATATTATGACGTAAGCATTGAATAGTTAGATCCACATTCTACGCACTCTAACTAAGTCTGCACTGCTGTTTCCGAGCACATTCTACATTAACCCCAATAGTGAAATATTATTAATATTACTATTGTACTTTTAAAATTGTTTACGTTAGATATTGATTTTTAGTTATATTTTAAATTCACTATATCAGAACAGAAGTAAAATTCAAGTGGCATATACCGTGTAACATTCGTTTTGTATGTTCAAAATTGAATTGTATTTAATTCAAAGTCTTATGACGAATTCCTGTTGAGGCATTCAAGTTTCATATTCACAAAACTAAGTGTTCTGGCTGCATGTCATATTTTCGATGAAGGAAAAATCCAAAAAGCTGTTTAAGTTTTAATAGGAAAAGCCGTTAGAAAATTATGGAGGAATAAAAACCATACATAGATTCCGGAAAGCAACATTCCTCGTACACGTTTTTGTAATGAAAACTGGACTTGCTGCCTGAGTTCTCTTTAATTTCAGTTTCAATACTCATAGTATACATGAAAATTGGCTTCAATTCAGTGTTCAATATGCTGTATTTTTCTGTCCTTTATATGGGACGAAAGAGAGCCTAAAATGAAAATGCTTTGAACATATTACAAACATAGCCGACATTAACAGTCAAACTAAATACGAGTCTAGTTATGCATATGTAAAATGTAGTGGGAATCGGCTATAAATTCGTAATAGAAAATTCTGATTCTACCCACTCATCTATTTCCCCATAAAACAGTCACAATTTTAGTTATTGGGAGTCGTCCTCTTGAAGGTACAGGAACAAAGGCTTATACCAAATCTAAAACTACTAATTAATACGGTAAATAGCTGATTCATAGAAACTAATATGGAAAATTTTCGTAATTAGTTTCTCCAAATTTTTCTATAATTAATCATGTTGCGTAAATACTTGTATGTTAAGGTATGGTTACTTGACGCCCAAAGGAACGTTAAGTAAAGTTAACGGTTTTATTAGCCACTGGCCTCTATATTAAAAAAATAGTAGTTAATAAACGTAACGTTTTAGTTGGCTTTCATCATCTAATGTTGAAAAGGGAAAAATAAATTTGCGATTCATTAAACACAATTTCAAATTTTTTAGTAAAGGCATATACCCTTTTGATATATGACATTTTTACACAATGAGGTATTTAAAATTTGTATTATAGGTGTGTACATAATTATTATTCCCCAGTTGATATGAAACGTATTATTGATGTTAATTGGTATGAAGACAATACTAGAATGAAACATGATTTTACGTGTTTAAACATCCCCTGAACGTCCAGTTAAGGGTTGACTCATAACGCTTGTGCGATGAAAACATCCGTAACATCTGCACGTTGGAAGAAGAACGGTTGAGGGTTATTGTGTAGTTTTACAAGTTAATCCCTGACTGTCGGGAAGGATTTGCTCCGAGAAATTCCCAGCAATGCTTTGATGGAAGGGAAGAACTCTTGACCCAATTATCGCTGTTGTCTTCGCTCGTCTCCGTGTAAGAGCCAGACAGCTTTTATATTGGGTGAGATTTCCCTCATTCTGTCTCACTCCTGCACTACAGTTGTTTATGTGATAATTAGACAATAATTTTGTATTTTGTGAGACCTTTCGATAGCGATGCGTTTGAAGAAGATAACCTTGGTATCAAAAGGTCTCACAAAATACAAAGTTGTAAATATTGCTTCTTGTAATTTAAATGTAGTGATTGATCAACTTAACAAACAAATAAGAACGATCTGTGAAATTTAGTTTATTCTCTTTTGGAAGTATCGCTTTATTTAAGTACTTAATGGAGTATATTTTAATTGAATACAATCCTTTAAATGTGTAGGATAACACTTTTTGCACTGTATTTGATATTAAAAAAACAGTAAATATTGCTGGACAAGTTAGTTATTACAATTTGTACGAATGTATACTTTTTGTGAAAAAATAAAAATATGTAATTTAAAATTAAACGTTGTTGTAATATATATAATATATAAGTATAAGTAGATAGTAATATAAGGTGTCTAACGCTCTTTTGGAACCGAAAAAAATCAATGGTAAAAACGTAAAATAAGAACGTGAAAACGCTAAACATGAACGAGTGTACGTTTTCACGTTCTTGTTTTACGTTTTTAACATTGATTTTCTGTAGGCTCCAACAGTGTGCTTGGAACCTCATATTACTATCTAGTAACATATATATAATATTTTAATCATATTTGTATAACATATTCATTTCAAGCACATATGATTTATTCGTGCATCTATCATTAAGGATAGCCGTCTAATAAATTTAATCAATTGGGGAATGTAGAAAACAATTCATAAAGTCAATTCACAAGTTAACGATTCACAATAAATATTTTCATAGAGGTATGCGAGGACCATATCGGAAACAAATTTTAATGGTATTTGGCACTTTTAAATTAATGTGCATAGCATAATAAGCAATGATAGTTTACTAGCACATCCCAAATATATTCAGAATCTGGAAAACACCTACTCTAATGTACTGTTGTACTATCAGAGGGTCAACACTGACCTCGTGCCGTTACAGGTTAATGTGATAGTATATTAGTACATATAAGTCTCTTATATGAGCCCTGAGAAAAGTCTACTGTTTTCAACATTATGTGCTATCATCTCTTGTCAACATCCTCGACCTCTTAAGGATAACTATATTTACTTTCTAATCGTGGAATGAAATATTGTTATTATGCATAATAAGCAAACTTACTCTTTCTATTAATTCATGTACGTTGCAAAGTACGCAAATTCTTAAATAATTTACCTTATTCTAAGCAAGAACAGCGAATTTGAATATTTCACAAATATATTTATCGCGTTTAGTAGCTATATAGTCTATATTACGTCAAGTCATAGTATTGCATATATGGTATAGTTATTGATCGGATAAATTTATTGTCATGATGTAACATTTTGTTTATACTTTGTTGATAAGTATACTTTTCTCGGGAAATGAACAGACCAGCGACATTCGGCTTGGCAAATGGGCCGCCTGAAAGAAATGCTTACTTTTGTCTAAACTCATGTTTCAAGCCAGTTGTTTTCTCTTTTGCAAATGGGTCAACTGTAGGAATAAGTAAAAAAACTTTTGAAGTCTTTCACCCTCCACAGGCAGAATATCAACATTAAATTGGTGAAATGTTAACAAATAATACCAAAACCGTTTATTTCATTACAATTCGGTGGTGGCGATCCGTATCATCGGTCATGATTAAATACAAATTATTTAAAATTGAGTTGCAAAAAGTTACAGGTTCCACCGAGATTTGAACTCGGATCGCTGGATTCAGAGTCCAGAGTGCTAACCATTACACCATGGAACCAGTTGCATTTCAATCGGTTTGAATAGATAATACAAAGGATTAATATTGCATTGAAATTAAATTAAATTATAACATTTTTCCTGCTAAATTTTCATACTGAATTTATTAAAACTATATGATGAGGTGTATATCAATGTTTCTCATTATTTGTCATAAAAGGAAATTAAAGTTCATAATAGATTTGTTTCCAATGAGAACATGGGATCAGAAGTAGGTATATTATCAGATAAACGTTTCTTGAAAAGAGTAATGCACTATGTACTGTACTTTTATATTGCTAATTGTAAGTAAGACCAATCACTAAGGCATTTAACTTCGAACTTCTCACTTTTCCGAGCCTCTGAAGAAACATTTATTTTTATTTACTGACTAGAATATGTTTAAATCTAATTTAACTGATTTAATAACATATAAAAATGTATTAAAGTATCGTATTTAACAACCAGTCACTTTCAATTTGTAATAATCGCATTTATAATTTGTTAATTGTAAATTTATAAATGTATACATCTTTAATATTTCTAATTTTTTAGTGAAATGAAATTGTAAAATAAATTACTGGAGAGTTAACGAATCAAAGTACATGAACGCAAATCCTATTGACATCGAAACAGCCAGATATATTGCAATCTTCTGAAAAAGTTAGCTAAAAGTTCGTTAACGTGACATACTAATGCAATAACAGGGCATAAATGGCTGCAAAGGGTTTTACCGAGAGACGTGATGCTATAATTGTATCAAGTTATTGGATTATATAGATGCCTTCCTCACACTTTGTAATTCATGTGAGCAATAAATGTTTTATAATTTCACTAAAATACTAAATCTTTCTATTTTTTCTACATATACATGTCTTCAATCAAATCAGAAGAATAAAACATTATATAAAAAAGGCTTAATATATTTCGTGGAGCTATATTGTCTAGAGAAAAAATTCCCGAATATTAAAAATAGTTTTAAATTGTTCAAGTAACATTATATTTACAAACATAATTCAACTATTTCTTCGTGAAATTTACTGAGTAGTTTTGAAAATGTAATGTAAAATATAAAATATGAAATGTTAGTTAATGGAAACTAAATATAATTAGTAAATATTAATTAATACATCGGGATGCTTGGTTTGTAGAAGATGATCTTCTAAATAATTTATTTAAATTTATCAGAATTTTGATTTGGATTAATGCATTTTATATATGCATATTATTATATATTATGCTCTACAATATGTGCCGAAACCGGAGTCAATTTAGTTTAAATTCATTTAGTTAAGGTATGTATTACTGCGATTTTTATCTAATTTATTATAGTGCAATAGAATTATGGTCATTTGGACGGATTTAACATGGTTATTGGTAAATAATTCTTTGTCATGACGTATTTTTTGATAATATGTTTCTTTATGTTTTATTCATAGTATAGTACTGTAAATCATAACTCATACCGATGAGTATTATTTCTTCTCTATCGATTAAATCTCAAAAAGAAACAATATTTATTGTAAAAACAAAAAATATATAATGTAATTATATTTTTTATTTTTTATGGGAAAAAAATATTTTATATTTTACCTATCCCTTAATCTCTCTCGAACTTACTCTTAAATTATCTGGGAGAATGGAAGATAGCCATCAGTTCCCCAAGGCCCAACAAAGGACCGCCAACTCGATTAAATAATTAGGTCTTAAATGTTAGGTACTGAAAATATTTTATCTATTAAACATATTTGCCATGGTAGTGCTTATGCAAGACGTTTATATGTGTAAGTTAATTATATTAATTAAACATGTACCGATATTAATGTGTTATTTCTTATATTCTACATTTATAATTATGTAATATTTTTCTAAATTTGAGAAGGAAACTCGTAACTATAAGGCTGTAGACCAGCTCCGGAAATAGATTTCAGGTTGAATGAGCTTCTTGAGTCGGAAATGCATTTTCCGGATAACTTGATGGAGCAGGCTTTGCAGTAAGGATTATTTTTAATAAAAACTGTATTATTTGTATTGTGTTTAATGTCAATGGAAACAAATGTACAAGTATTCACCTGGGATTTAACAACTTTTACGTTAGAGATTCAAGCGACTTTGATGTTTACACGAATAAAACGAGCCTAGATTGTTGTCACAACAGTATAGGTGGAACACCCTTACAGAATAGGTGCAGAGACCCAACTTGCATCGAGTACACAACCTGCTTTTTTTATTGAAATCATTATAGCAATTTATCCTAAGGTGGAGATTGGAATGGAAAGTATAGAAAGGGTTAAAAATATGGAATGAAAACTTTTTCCTCAGCTTGACACATTTCAAAACGACACATGTGAAATGAAAAAAACAGTCATGCACCTCCTGAAAACTAGATACTTAGACACTTCTCAGAGTCTTTATATGGTTAGCTGATGCCAATTTAACGCTTAGTTACGACGTGTCGTAACAGTTGGTTTTAAATTGTGCCATGCCAGGAAGAATATTATCTGAGAAAAACTGTCGTTTGGTATTTTAACCTTTTATGGTACCCTATCATTTCGATTTCCAAAAAAAATCAGCGCGATAGACGATCAATTACCTTCTGATGAAGTGTAAATTCCTCGGTCGTTTTTACGAAAAACGAGGTTGTGTGGTTATACAATGCATATTGTTTCTGAGTTTGAACTATTAGAACACTCAAATACATTCTGGTCATGTAAATTCGAAGCAACTTCCTCCTACATGATCAAGTATTACAAGGAGATTAGATAAATAAATGCACAGTGCTGTCCTAGTTACCAAGTATCCGATACCAGTGCAAGGAGTAGAAATTTATGGCACATATTAGTCGAAATGATTTATAAGACATTGGCTTCAGTTATGTCCGGTCTGATGATGGTTAATGTTGCCGTAAACAAATAAACAATGATAATTTTACGGTGCATTTATACATTAAATATATCACATCTGCATTATTTCACGTCCGATATTAATGATTCATGTTCGTAAAAATAGATTTATAAACCTTTATTGTTTTTTATTTTAAAACATTCATAATCTTCTTAGTTCTTACGGTATTAAGCTTTAAAAACTTACCTGCCGCCATCTTGAAACGTGATATGATAATATAATATAAATTTTCTCTTCGGACTGCAATGTGCTAGATTTGAGTTTTTTTTATCCTAACTGGTTCCAGCAATAACAATAACAAAAACACATGCATACAGACAAACGGTAATTATACATTTCTGACCAATGTTTATATTACATTTTTTTTTCTTGACACAACTAATTATCAAAATATTTCTGGAGTAGTCGTAAAACCAAGTGTATGTATTAAAATTTAACAGTCCATATTGTTATAGTTTATTTTAAAACCATTTCGTTACTATGTTTGTTAGTGGAAACCGAAAAATTTTTGGTAACAAAGGCTTACATCTGTACTATCTGATTACATCTGTCAATAAGCTTGTGTGGTTTTTGTGGCTTGCTGCTTTAGCCATGTCCGTTAATTTTACTGTAGCCCTTGACAAAAGCTTAATTAACACCTCATTTCCGAGTCCGACCAGGGCAGCAGCAAACGTCACCGCTATTGTCACGGTGACATAGATACATAGATCATACATAGATACATATATACATAACATAGATACACATAGATAGATACATACACATAGGCATACATAGATTTTTGGGAATAATACATAAGGTCCCTTTAACAGCCCTGCGCAAATGATTTTACACTAATAGCCTTTCGTCGTTTGTCGTTGGTTCGTGGTCCGGGTTTTTTTTAATAACAAATAATAATAGGCCTATATTCATCCCAGGAACTGCCCATAATGCCCATAATGTCCATGTAAATTTTCAGTACAATCGGGTGTACGCCTGAAAACAAACAATGGCGCATTCACATTTATAATATTATAAGGATCAATAGCACTTTAAATCCGAATAGTTTTAAGAAAAACTCACAAAATATTTATTAAAACTATGTCTACGATCTGTCTATGATTAATCTTTATTTTGGTGAATAAAACTCATATTAATCTGTTTATTTTTAATGAATCAACAAAAATAAAACAAATAAAGTTGTTCTATGTTTCATCTGTATTTTATTCAATTTAAACTCAAAGACAAAGAAGGGCGAAGAAATAATAAAGTGACTTTAAATCCTCACGAAATCCTTGCAGATTTCTGTGAATTTCATTTTCCGTTATAAATCAAAGAACAATGAGCTTACGCTTGACAGTTGCCAATTTCGAGTTTGGCAAATTGCAGAACTTTTAAGGCATACAGTTTTCGCGGAGGCGTTTGGTTAACTCTGCATTGTTTCAAAGTCTCTCGGGTGACACGCGACACAACACATTGTATTTGTTTATACACGTCCCAACTCGTATACATATAACTCAACTTGCAGATCAGATGTGCTGAAGTGATTCAAATGTTGTCTTAATCGTTTTATCACACTGGTTTTCGAATCTCGTTAGGCTGGAGAAAAGAGGCAACTTTTCGACTTTGTACGTTAAATATTTACTTTCACAGTAGCTGTATAGCTCGCGCCAGCTCCATTGTATACAATTTAATGGGAGGTAGCAATCTGTCTGACATTCTTACGATCAGGAGGTGTGGATGTTGTATAACCAGTCCAGTACCCGTGTATAATGCTCTCCCCTCGCGCCAGCTCCATTGTATACACTGTAAGGGTAGGTAGCAATCTGTCTGTCATTCTTACGATCAGGAGGTGTGGATGTTGTATAACCAGTCCAGTATCCGTGTATAATGCTCTCCCCTCGCGCCAGCTCCATTGTATACACTGTAAGGGTAGGTAGCAATCTGTCTGACATTCTTACGATCAGGAGGTGTGGATGTTGTATAACCAGTCCAGTATCAGTGTATAATGCTCTCCCCTCGCGCCAGCTCCATTGTATACACTGTAAGGGTAGGTAGCAATCTGTCTTTCATTCTTACGATCAGGAGGTGTGGATGTTGTATAACCAGTCCAGTATCAGTGTATAATGCTCTCCCCTCGCGCCAGCTCCATTGTATACACTGTAAGGGTAGGTAGCAATCTGTCTGACATTCTTACGATCAGGAGGTGTGGATGTTGTATAACCAGTCCAGTATCCGTGTATAATGCTCTCCCCTCGCGCCAGCTCCATTGTATACACTGTAAGGGTAGGTAGCAATCTGTCTGACATTCTTACGATCAGGAGGTGTGGATGTTGTATAACCAGTCCAGTATCAGTGTATAATGCTCTCCCCTCGCGCCAGCTCCATTGTATACACTGTAAGGGTAGGTAGCAATCTGTCTTTCATTCTTACGATCAGGAGGTGTGGATGTTGTATAACCAGTCCAGTATCAGTGTATAATGCTCTCCCCTCGCGCCAGCTCCATTGTATACACTGTAAGGGTAGGTAGCAATCTGTCTGTCATTCTTACGATCAGGAGGTGTGGATGTTGTATAACCAGTCCAGTATCCGTGTATAATGCTCTCCCCTCGCGCCAGCTCCATTGTATACACTGTAAGGGTAGGTAGCAATCTGTCTGACATTCTTACGATCAGGAGGTGTGGATGTTGTATAACCAGTCCAGTATCCGTGTATAATGCTCTCCCTTCGCGCCAGCTCCATTGTATACACTGTAAGGTGAGGTAGCAATCTGTCTGTCATTCTTACAATCAGGAGGTGTGGATGTTGTATAACCAGTCAGTATCAGTGTATAATGCTCTCCCCTCGCGCCAGCTCCATTGTATACACTGTAAGGGTAGGTAGCAATCTGTCTTTCATTCTTACGATCAGGAGGTGTGGATGTTGTATAACCAGTCCAGTATCAGTGTATAATGCTCTCCCCTCGCGCCAGCTCCATTGTATACACTGTAAGGGTAGGTAGCAATCTGTCTGACATTCTTACGATCAGGAGGTGTGGATGTTGTATAACCAGTCCAGTATCCTTGTATAATGCTCTCCCTTCGCGCCAGCTCCATTGTATACACTGTAAGGGTAGGTAGCAATCTGTCTGTCATTCTTACGATCAGGAGGTGTGGATGTTGTATAACCAGTCCAGTATCCGTGTATAATGCTCTCCCCTCGCGCCAGCTCCATTGTATACTGTTTATTAAGGGTAGGTAGCAATCTGTCTGACATTCTTACGATCAGGAGGTGTGGATGTTGTATAACCAGTCCAGTATCAGTGTATAATGCTCTCCCCTCGCGCCAGCTCCATTGTATACACTGTAAGGGTAGGAAGCAATCTGTCTGTCATTCTTACGATCAGGAGGTGTGGATATTGTATAACCAGTCCAGTATCCGTGTATAATGCTCTCCCCTCGCGCCAGCTCCATTGTATACACTGTAAGGTGAGGTAGAAATCTGTCTGACATTCCCACAATCAGGAGGTGTGAATGTTGTGTAAACAGTCCAATATTCGTGTATACTGCCCTCCCCTCGCGCCAGCTCCATTGTATACACTGTAGTTGAAGGTGACAATGTTTATGACATTCGCACGATCAGGAGTTGTGAATGTTCTGTAACTAGCCCAATATCCGTGTATACCGCCCTCCCCTGGCTCCAGCCCCATTGTATACACTGTAATGTCCGGCTGTCCCGTTCATCAGTACACTGCTAGCAGATATGGATTAGTTCTAACGTACTAACACTAATCGTACATATAGTGGACTGATTGGATAATTACAAACTATCAATGTTTGGGTATTTTTATAGTTTCATGTACTAGTATTTTCTTTGCTGTATCTCGCTTTTGTTTTAGTTCTGTAGGAGAAAAAATATATAATGGTAAAGCTGGATTCAGGTAAATAATGAGTTGAAGGTGGTGCAATCAAGTTTGGTTTTGGAAAGTTTTTTTTACGTAAAACTTTGTAATCAGATTCAAATGAAAACTGCTGAAGATAAAATTATAAAATTTTAAAACATGCGCTTGTAATCTTTCATCCGTAAAATAAATAATCTCATTAAGAAATAATATTTGAAAAACGTATTGCTTTATTACATTATATTTAGTTATATTTATGACTTAACGAAATTATATATTAAGTCATATATGAAATTACTTGTTTATAAACAAGTAGTTCAACTGATATAAGCCTATACCAATTTTCTGTTGAATTAAACATGCAGGATGTTAGTAGTAAAACTACTTTATCTTAAAATAAATGGTATTTTGGAAAAGGAACAAATAACAAAGTTTTTCTAATAAAATTTCCTTATAATGTTTCATACAAAATTGAGTAAATATGCATAACGAATTTAATGACATTCTGAAAATATACTAATTGCTGATTTTTATAACCTATCTTGGAATTTAACTTTAAACAATATTTTTCGACAAGTCATTACTCTGAGAAAAACTTTTTGGTATGAAAAACTACAAATGTCTAAAAACTAAAAGAAAGAGGGGGTCTTATACAGTGTGATGTTCAATTATGAAATTATAATGTATTTTAATTTAAAGATTAATGAGATATTAGCTAAAATGTCAGAATGGTTAAAATTTATGCCATACTGCAACAGACAAGTTGCTTGTTACAGTAGGAGCTCGATGCCACGGCGTTGCAGACGTGGCCGGATATTTTGGTCACAGATTGAATAATTATAACTTCGCTCTGCGGATATTCGACGGCGCAATAACTGTGGAGCTGTACAGCGCACAATTATTTCTCTGGCTGGTTTCATGTAGGAAATGTATGGTCCTACAGCAAGTCTATTGGATTAGACGAACACGAGCCCGACTAGGGAGTGCATTGCGAGATAAACGTAAAGCATCCAATACCGGCCCCAACTCTGTTGTGTTTTTACTTTGTTAATTTTTAAACAACGGAAATGTCAGAAGTGTTCATGCTGTGTCCTTGGACAGGACTAAACCATCCCTGGGGATATTACAGTGCTCTGGACTCGGCCAACTGTAAGTTTATGTTCAAGATCTCGGGCTTCCACGCAATTGATCTCTAATAGCACTGCGCCGATCCCACCCCCACCGCTTCTCCTCTATGTCTCCTGTCTGAATGCCCTGGGTTTGGTGTTGTTTATATTAACCTTAAAACTGTTTGTGTTAAGTAATTAGTTTATTGCAGAATGTCTATACGTTCCAAGGTTATTACAAGGTTAAACGCTCGTCAGAACTTAAGTGCCATATATATATATATATATATATATATATATATATATATATATATATATACTGTATATAGCATACAGTTCTTAGATATGTTCCAAGTGTCTTCACTCTAGTTCATCACAAAGTTAGTTTAAATTCTATAAAATATTAGTGCTTAGCAACAGAA
The DNA here is from genome assembly GCF_021130785.1 of Homalodisca vitripennis. Classification (NCBI taxonomy): domain Eukaryota; kingdom Metazoa; phylum Arthropoda; class Insecta; order Hemiptera; family Cicadellidae; genus Homalodisca; species Homalodisca vitripennis. The sequence goes on from NC_060210.1 coordinate 92,777,898, forward strand.
AAACATGAAAGTGAGTTTATAGAATCTTCCACCCACTATAAATAATATTCTTGCTCCGTTCCCCATACTTTGTCAGTAAAATCAGTAAAAACACAGTAAAAATAATCCAGTTTACCAATGCAGCTTGCTATGAATATGACACTGCAGGCCAAGCTAAAATGTTTAAGCTTTGTGTGGAATAACCGATCCAGCAAAGTAAGTTACTTAATCACATATGTTGAAAGCATTTATGATAAACTAAAATCTTAACTTAAAATTTTAAAAATTTTTATTCTGTTTTCTCTAGTTGCCAATAACAACCTGTTACCCAGGACCAAATTTTTTATAGATAGGGCTCGACCCAATGCACCAAATTAGACCAATATCGACATAAAGGTGAAGGTTTACACCAAATATCAACTCTCTAGGTTAATTCTCGGATACAGACAGCCAGAAATCGTGCCTACAGTCAGGCAGAAATCGTTCATACAGAGGCAGAAATCGTGCATACAGACAGGCAGAAATCGTGCATACAGACAGGCAAAAACCGTCCATGCAGACAGGTAGAAATCGTGCATACAGACAAGCAGAAATCGTGCATACAGACAGGCAGAAATCGTGCATACAGACAAGCAGAAATCGTGCATACAGACAGGCAGAAATCGTGCATACAGACAGGCAAAAACCGTCCATGCAGACAGGTAGAAATCGTGCATACAGACAAGCAGAAATCGTGCATACAGACAGGCAGAAATCGATTTCGTTTATCAGTAACTGGGGAGAGCTTTGCTAAATGCTCAGCCAATAACCTGCATGTCATTTTCTGTGAGAGTGCTTGGATAAAATCCTCTTAAGTATGTTTCAGAAATCCTATTTAAATGTACAATTATCTTGGAGGAACATCGAGTAGTAAATAAATGATCGGTGATAAGTTTGAATTACCTCAATACATCCTCTAAATCATTTAAAAGTGCTGTTTTTCTTTTTGTAAGACCGAGTAAATATTTGTCAATATTGAATAGCAGTCTTTATCGAAAAACATTCGCGCTCCTTTGAACCCGTTTTACTTCAATTAAAAATTCTCTGGACAAGGATATTGTCTCCTTTGTAGCAGCCGGGCAAATTTCTTTGAAGTTATTCTTTCAAGCTACGTTTTCTTTAACAAAACTAATCATCCTGCGCTTCCTGAACTGTTAATGGCATTTAATAATCACACCTTAACGTCACCTTTTCTAAATGGTGTGAAGAGAAAGGTTTGTTTCACAAAGACATTACTTCAAACGATTAAAAAATCATGTACACGTTATTCACGTGAAAAGGGTATAGAAAATAATGAAAAAACCAATTCAAATTATTTTGTGAAACAATAGATAAACCGTGTATATTTTAACACAGAAATTGTTCACATCTAGTTTTAAAATATAACTTAGAATGTAGATGGTCTTCCTGAATTTATGTGCAACATTAAACTATTAATGTAAATTCCATTAATATAGGTTAAAGGTTATATTTGTATACGTTTTTCACCTTCTCCAACAGCAACATTCTGAGATAAAAGCATGTGCCTTGTGTCATGTTAGTGAAAAGCTAGATCAGGAGCATGCTTTTACCTTTAGCCTGAAAATTATATGCATAAAATATATTGTCGTCTTGCGTTTCCAAAACGAAGTAATAACGAGCGATAATATACAAGTTGAACATGAAAACGGTGATTTAAAATATAGGCTAATGGAGAATTTTAGTGCAAACAATACTTATGTTTTTTGCAATTTTAAGTAACAAAAAACATGTTAGACAAGCTTTGCCCACTCTAAGACGTTGTAATAATTTGTGGTCGCTATGCCAGTCCATTCTACAAATTTATCTAATGTACTATAAAATGACGTCATCATCAAATATTACCTGGATTTTATGAGTTCTCTAAAGAACCATAAGATTTGCGATAAGTCTAGTTTTTTCGTCCACTCACACGTCGAAATTTCAAGTAGTTTAAGCAGTTTTCCTTGGGAACCCTAGTAATGGTCTTATTTGAGGACAGTAATGGCTATTAGGAAAGGCTGTAGCCATCTATCTATCCGCCTCCCATTTTGATACTACTGCAAGAGAACAGAAGCATGAGCCGGTATTTTGATGCCAATGGCGTAAAAAGATCTATTCACTGATTTTTCTTGAATCTATTATTAATAGGGAAACCCATCTCCGAAACAGTCTTACCATGATCCACCAGGTTGTGAAGATTGAGGTTTCTAAATCATGCATCCATGGCGAAACGTATAAAACTCATGCATGGGCAAACATTGCCATTAATAATTAGGGTGCCATGATTTACAAGGGTGTCATGGGGTGTATGTTCGTTGCAATATGCATGTAGTAAGATCATACGCGAAGTCTCATAATGGTGTTTAGTGTCAGTAGTACTATCTTACACACGCGTGAACATATACCTAGAAAAAATAAATAAAGAATGTCATGTTAAGAAATTAATACTCTTAACTATTAGTAAATCCTCTTTATAAATTATTCTAATATTGTAAAGAGGAAAGCTTCAGTTACAATAAAGCTTCTTAGACTCGCTTCTTACACACTGTGGTGGTAGGGCATGGAGGGTGGGTGGAAGGGGGTGGTTGGCTGAGGGGTGAACTAATCATGCTAATGTGAAACGTCTTTAATGGAATGTTAGCTTATGTGAGAAGCGAGCGCTAGACGCGCCAGGGCGGGAAGAAGCGCTTAATGCGAATGCCGACTTTATGAAAATGCAGCTTCCATTTCTCTGTTCTACTTGAGCACTGGATTACTGGATGTGTATGTAACAATGCATGAGTGTTCTTGTTTTCTCAAACTGGAATAACAAGAATATACGATTGTGTGTTATTATTTCAGTATTGAATATCAATAATTGATAAGTATATTGCCACAAGGATTCATCTTTATTATATGTATTGAAGCTGTGTTACCAAATGTATTATATCCGTAAGAAGTTGTTTCACTATGCATACATTTCTTAGTATTTTTAATAAGTGTGAATTCAAGCCAGTTTTTTATACATTTGACTAGATAGTGAATTAGAATCTATATATTTTATAAAATTACTATACTTCTCAAACAGGAAGTAAAAACATTATTTAAGCTTTAAATTATTTATTTAAATAGTAAATAACCCTAAGTCTTTTACGTAACGTAACGTAACGTAACAGTGTAATCAAAACTACCCCAACTTAGTATATATCCTTGTCAACTTTAAAAAAGATAATAGATCTTGCATTCGTATGAGGATTATGCATACATGAATCATTGTTATCTTTAAAACACTTTGAGTGCTGGCCCTAAATGACATGTAACTCTGTAGAATGCTGGGCGTTTTTGGTGGTTTTCAAAAATTTATTAAAAAAAAAAGTATTTAAGGTATGAGAAAAATACTTACATCCCTTATTTCAGCTTACTTTCGTCTTTCTTTTAACGTGAGATTGTTAGTGGTTTTTTTTAAAAAACTACACATAAAAATGTTTTTTAAAAACATATATTTTTGGAAAAAAAAATTATTTTTTGAGACAGTTTTTTTTATCTAACTTACTAAACTAAGCATATATACAATTATTTACAATGACCCATTTACAAATATAAACTGTCCTTTGAATAATACAAATCATGTTTTTATGTTTTGTAGTTTTTTGACAAAAAACTATGCCGTCATATTGATGCGTCGGCATCACTTTCGCTGTCAGCACTGTTTTCAGCATCTGTAACATAATAATATACTATGTAAAATATGAATATATTTTCATTTTATTCATAAGAATAAAATATTAGTTGAATAAAGTTAATTTATTATAATACAAATTATAGTTTGATTCACGAAAACAATAACATAACCAAACTTTTGGACTGATGTTTATATGATAAATAGAGTTACTTATTCTTACCTGAAGTATGTGTCTAATCTTCTTCCATTAAATCAGGATCAATGTCAGAATCGTCAAAAATACTATCTACACCAATAAAACTATCTTCATCTAATACATCACTGATCGCAACGTCGTTCAAGCTGCGAGAAGCCATGATTGCGACATCGACTGCCGGCTGCAACGAACGTCACGTCAGCGGCACGTAAACAACGCGACCGAAGTTGCTTTGTCATTAAGCTCATACAATACATCTGACGCTTTCTAGCGGTGAATTGTGTTACTAAAAACCCATATAACATTGTAGAGTAGGCAAAACCCGTTTAAATACGGACTATGTAATATAATACCAATTGCAATGACAACCACGTAAAACTACGGGATTAGCATTCTTCGGAAGTTTCGCCGTTCCGTAAAATTACGGGATTAGCACTCTAAGTGTTAAAAGATAAACATAGAAACTACTACAAAAATATTGGGCCACAGTGGAAAATTAAAATATGTTGAATTTTGGTCTGATTTCATAACAAATTCCGTTTATTTAATCACAAATACCTGTTTCTTCAAATAAAAATAATTTGTTACATTTTGTAAACAGACATACGTAATTCAGTTTTTCGGCTGCCATTTTGAAACAGTAAGAGATAGGAAAACAAGTTAAATACAAAAAATACTTGTTTTAAAAAGACCTTTTATTTCATATATAATTTATTATATGTTGCTATTTAAGAATTTTGTGTGTTAGGATTTTTTGTATTTTCTAAATTTTGAATATTTTTGAAATTTAGAAAATCCAGTGAAAAATGCCCGTACCATGTATTACATTGAAAAATAGGTCAATAGCAAGTTAGGAAAACAATCTGGAGCTATTCCGTATTGTAAGTAGGGTAAGACGGTACTTTATTTTAAAGTACTATTTCAAAACGTTTTGGTACACCCTGTACATATGGTTAAAGATAATTAACTTTTGTTTGCGCCAAAATGTTCGGTGTAATTATACCTTTAAATTGATGTATCATACGACCCATGTTTACATTTGAAAATTCCCCAAAATGCACCTCTACCCACCCAAATTGGGCCCTTTAGGGACATTTTTCAAAATTGAAAATAATTTTAACGGATTCGTAGAGGCTAAATTATGGAAAAAGACATAGAAAAAGTGTGGATGTCAGTTATTAAGACAGCTGTAAATACTGCACGGGTGGTCAGACTCACCCTGTATATATATTCTCGAGAGCTAGAATTAGAAAAGAAGAATTTAGAACGTGGGTATTTCCTATGATACTCTGGTATTGTTCAATGAATACCTACTGGTTTTCAATTGACAAAATAAAGATCTTAGTTGTTTATTTTACTATCTTTTTAAAGCAACTGATATATTAAATTTTGTTTGGAGCGTTTATCACAAAGTTGTTATTTTTATACCAGGTACCAGAAATATTTATCCCAACATTCTCAAAAAAGTCTAATGTAGGTGTTTGACTTTCAATTTTATTTTTCGACGAAATAAAAACATATTAAATTCATATATATTACGTCTGGTAGATTTCTAAAAAAAAAATCTTGAGAAGTGATTTTTAATTCGTAACCTTGTGATTTTTATACATAACAATATATAATCAATCTCTGTATGCATATTCCTCTTTCTGTAGGCTGTAAGAGAGGTGTAAGGAAAGGGCTTTTTAGAAGTTTTCATGATGTACTAGACCAGTATAACCAATTTATACCCAAGCTTCTAGAGAATACGAGTTGATGAAGAAGAACTTCCAAATTGTGAGGTTATGGCGACTCTGACCTGTGTCATGCGTAAGTTCATGTACACCTCCTAAAGGAGCGCTACTGTCGATTGCTAACTACGTCATACTGCTACACCACAATATTATAACGGTAATCGCCGTTTGTACTAAATTACATATGATATAGCCAAAATTTTAGTTGAAAATGAGAAAAGTTACACTTACCATGATGGCAAAATGGGTTAATATACATAATCTATTTATTGTATATTGCACCACAATATCTCAAAATCAGACAAGAGCTTGTACGCCTGAAGACAGCATTGACATCACTGGTTTATCTCTACTTCACTGTGACAACGAAGCCCGTAAGTCTCGTGTTAACCCAAATAAGAAATATATTGTTACGAGTTTGGTGCTATGCCCGTAAGGTGAACTCCTCCAGCTAGAAACTAATATTTGATTTATTATCACTTCTGATTTATTTTACATTGGCTGATAATTTTCCTACCTATTTTAATATACAATATTTATAATTCTTATACTTTGTTGACAAATATACATAATCTGATTTGAGAACGATTTCAAACCCCTTTATGAAAGCACACAGTGAATAATGAACAAATAAGTTACATATTTTTAAACCCTTAAATGGCTGAACTATTTCTAATGTCAGTCCATATTATTCAATTTTGTATAAACTTAGTACTCTGATTCAATATCCACAATGTTGGTATAAACGAGAGTCAGGAAAATAATGATCTTAAATATTTTAGTTATTGAATTGACATGTATAACTTTAACATAATCTTGAATACATCTGTATAACTTGGTTCAGGTTTGTGTTGTAAAGTTACAAAACCAAATATTAAATGTTGAATAGTTTACATTCAATTTGATGAATTGTTATATTGTCAATTACCATATTTAGTTGTATACTTCATGCGAACAAATTTAAATTTAGTAATTCTAGTTATTTATTACATGAAATAAATTATTTTCTCCATAATTGTTTTTAAATACGTAATAAGTCAATAAGAACGTTGCGGTAATTATTCATTAAAAAATCTGATATGTTTAAAATGTAAAATAATTATTGTTGATCAAATATAAATTTAATCATTTTGGCATATTAGTATAAGCATTTATTTGCTTAATGGAACCACTTTAAAAATGTTAGATCGTATAAAATAAAAATGGAGTTTGATAAATTACAATTCCTTAACAGGTTAATTTTAACTTCTACTATGGAGGTTAGTACAACTTAAATGTCTGCTGCAGCTCAAATAAATATCATAAAATAGTGTTAGATCATACATTAAAATACACATATTATATTATGTTTAAGTAGGGCAATCCGTTTACGATTGGATTCATTTTGTCATTGTGATAGTTCAAGATTACTGACTGTATAATACACGTCCACTATTACATAGGAACGTTTTTTTCGACGAGGATTTGTAGTAATTGAAATTAACAATCTTGACCATATTAAAATCCAGCCTACGCAAAAATAGCTGAATATTAGATTATTAAATGTTTACAGGATGTCTATGAAATATGGTTATACGAAATGTTTTTGATCTAATATCTGTTAGTCATAACCTTATCTCTATAAATGTTTTTTTAATTAAACATGGATAAAAAGTTAAAAAAAATGTACTACTATGATTGACTTTAATTCCAGTAAAACGATGAATTAAAGCAATTGTTTTTGTCTTTAGTGAATTTATTTGAACGGCCTGTGAAGTATTTCAAACACTGAACTTAGGGCTGCACGGATCGCTTGTTAAATTTCTAGTACGGATCAAGCATAAATAAATAATTATAGACGTATATCATTACATGGACTGTCGACGAGTTGTACTTTATTTTTAGACACCTATAATTATTATTATAACGTTAATTAAGATAGATATATTTTTGTATCGATTTCTGTATTATAAATGCGGTGTAGAATAATATCTGAAATTGAATATTTGTTAATATGCTCGAACATTTATGGGTTCTTTGTTTCTTGTCGTGGTTTTAGAATCGTCTCTCGGGCGATGTATGTGTTATTCCCACTAAACCACAGTATAGTTTGGATTACTGGTATACATAATAAATTCAATTTTTTGTTCATTGAGTTAGGTTTAATAGCAGCATTAAAATTCCAATGCAGTAAGGACGGCGCTATACGGAAAGAGGGCGGTGAACTAAAATTGTATTACCGATTATAAATATTGACTTTCTACACTATTATTTTTTTAATTTTAATGTATAAATAGGCTACATTATGAATAAGTACATGTTACATATGCACATGTTAATATCTTGTATGATTGTACTATGATATGTGTAAACATTAATTTACTCTCATGTTTTTTTTTTTTAAATTTATCATTGTTGTCATGGGAATATTTGCAAACGCTCAGCCAAGTCCCGAGTCTCATAAAGTGACACGCACCACCACATATCTTAGAATTGTCTGTTTAGAAATGAAGCTTCATGAAAACTCTCGAGTCTATAGGCCAGTTTGTTTTTATGATGACGTTCGGTAATACAGCAAGATATACAGACATAAATGAAATTTTTCCAGTCCGAATATTAGGCTTTACTAATGCTCAGCCAATAGAGAGGCCTTTACTGGTTAATGTTTTAAGATAATTTAGAAAACTGGGTCCAATCAAAAACAAATATTGAACGAAGTGGTCTTTAAAGTTTATGTATACAACTTGGGTAAAACTTTCAATTGATGGCCGCGATAGGCAATTCCCCAAGGAATAAGTGATAAAACAGAGAATATGAATTAATTCCATCCATTTGAAACAGTTTGTGTTTAGTGTTCCGTGGGAGTGGGAGTGAGGGAGATTGGTTGACGCGCTGTGAAGGCGGAGATAGAGACGGTTGCCCCGGGCGCCACAACACACGAGGCCGCCTTCAAAAGCGAGATGAGAGGAACCATTGAAGAAGGAAACTTGCCCTTCTTGGATATAAAATAGTATAACGCGCGCTGTACACACTTCTTGTTGTATATAATTACGTGTACTATTAGGTAAACTCAACGTTGATCAAAGTTTAAATAAATATTCGATTTAGTCGTTAATGGAGGATCTTTTTCAATTAAATATGGTACAGTCTGTTATGAATATTACTGTCCAAAGTATTATCCAGGCGTGGGTAAGTTTGCCTTGAAATTGACTGGTTTTTTTAAAACAGTTCTAGGTCTTGTAAAACTATTAATTATGTAGGTTAATTATAAATGTACACAATCTAATTTAAAATAACCTTTTAATAATATATTAAAATTGTACAGTCATACAACCTTAGACAACATTCATAGCACATATTCTCTGTACATTATAAATTTTAAACGGAATTATAATTATTACGTTACGGTAGCATTATATTAGATTAGATTGAAAAGGTGGTAATAAGATAGCTACAATAACACGCGGGGTTGAAAATACTGACGTATTTATGTACCAACGGACAATCAATTACAACCCATGTGATCCTCAATAAAGTAGTATAAACAACGCACACATATCTAATCAAATTGGTTTCTCAGAGGATTTGTCAGAGGATCTTTAGTAAGAAATGCATTACATCAATGTAACACATGTATTGGAAGCTGAAACCATTTTGAATAAATGTAAATGAAAATTTTGTAACAGCAGAAGCCTTTACATTTTTTACCATTTCAATAAATATTAATGTTATTTGGTTAATAAAATGTTTAATAATATTATATACCAGCATATGCACGCGGCTTCGCCTGCAGTTTCTATGCAACATTCCTTGTATTTGATTGGATAACTCCCACGATTTCAGTGGGATTTGAAAACACTTGAACTATTTTAGACCAATGTGTGTTTTACGCCGAAGGCGAATATTTTAGCTTAGTGAAAGCGCTTATAATGTAATACAATAGGGGTCTAAGTAATTTAGAACTGAAAATAGTCATATATTACCCACTTTTCAGTGTTTATTGCAATGAGGATTAGAGGTTACGCAAAATGGCAAGTAATTTTATAAGTTCAGGTTTTGCGCTTTAAAGAACAAATATTGTTTCAGTTAATTAAAATTCTGACGCCAAATCGGAAAGTGATATTTTCCCTACATAAAACATGTTTATAGACCTATGTACAATTTTGTAATGAGGCTAGGTTCAAAACAGTACCGTTGTCTACATCTAACATCTAATGGATATATATGTGTGTGTGTGTGTGTGTGTGTGTGTGTGTGTGTGTGTGTGTGTGTGTGTGTGTGTGTGTGTTGTGTGTGTGTGTGTGTGTGTGTGTGTGTGTGTGTGTGTGTGTGTGTGTGCGTGTGCGTGTGTGTGTGTGTGCGTGTGTGTGTGTGCGTGCGTGCGTGCGTGCGTGTGTGTGTGTGCGTGTGTGTGTGTGTGTGTGTGTGTGTGTGTGTGTGTGTGTGTGTGTGTGTGTTATATGGATATATATTTTAATTAGAATAAAAAGTTATTATCAACATCGATAATAGTAACACATTTCAATCCTAATATTATGCATAACGGTAAAATTAATTAAACATATGGTTTTGCTGTTATAAAGCCGAGTTCACCCAGAACACAACTGATTAAATTTTTCAGGCTCTTTAAATTAATATTTCATAACTTAAGGTGGGATTTTTGCTACTTTAAAGACTAATATACGAATAGATCTATATTCCTACCAGTGACTGTAATAATGTCAATATAGTTTCAGTACGTTCCGCTGAGTAGTTTACGCGTGAAAGCAATACAAAACATAACAAAGGCACTTTGCATTTATAATACTAACTGAATTACAGCCAGAAATATTTATCAACATAAGCAGAATTTATTTTAAGTATTATGTAATTTTAACTTTTAAGGAATGCTATGTTCACGTAAGTTAAACAGTGCATTTTTAGCGCTTTAAGTGTATTGTTTAATTTCATGTTATAAGACTTTGGATTTTGACAATTGTGTTTCGTAGGGGATTGAGAGATACTAAGCATGCGTCTATACAGATGTGCTTGGTTCAACGTTATTGAGCTTAAATGATTCGTGTAGCTCGTAACTTGGTCCTTGTCCGGTTAACGGTATTGTAGCCATTTACCAGAAGCTTAATTAACGACCTGTGCCCGACCGTGTTTGACCCAAACAACGGTAAATGCCACCGCTTTTATGTGCTTGTGGATGTTATTAGTGCTTGAGCCTTCAGTTCGTCGATTAATTGTAGTTTCCTTTATAAGTACTCTTAAGGCAAGAAGCTGAGAAACCTCTCATGGGACATAGTCCTACAAGAACCTTTGCTCTTGGTTGGATGGGATTGTTGATGGGGGGGGGGGTAGGAAGGGGTTTGGGGGGTTAGGGGGCCGCCTCCTGTCGAGGTCATGAGGAGGGACAGCAGGCATTGCATCTCAGTAATGTTACCTTGGGATAAGGGAAGGCCAGCTACTAGCCTATCCAGTCAAATAAGGGCAGGGGTTGCACACCTGGTGTGTCCAGCTGCCTTTACACTTAAGGAGCCCCACCAGTTCCAACAGTCGTCCTCCCAGTAGGTGGTATATCATACCTTAATACGTAAATGAGATCATGTTTGGATACTTGTCACGTAGGCTAGAGTGTCACATTAGTTACTGTTGAACTAATGCACTTTTTCATTGCCTATTTTCTCGTTCAATATGTAAATATAATCATTGCCATACTACCTGCTATCTCACATTATACTGTCGATAATTGCACTTTTCAATCGCCTACTGTCTCTTTCATAATGTAAAGGTGACCCATTGTGTGCCTTGACACCTTCGCAAAGGTCCGATTGTCCGGCAAGTGATTTGTGCGGTTGGAGCGATGGGGGGGGGGGACGGGTCGACAATCTGTCTGTCTATCTGGTGATCAGAGGGTGTGGTTGCCTTGTTGTAGCCAGCCCAATATCCCTGTCTACCTCGTGCGCGCTCACCCCACTGTTGCAATGTCCGGCTACACTGTCAACCACTACTTGATATCCTCGGGATCACAGGCAACCCTTTTGTCACAATCAGACACTCCGTAAGTTACCCAGCAATGGGGCAAAGGTCAATGCTGCATTGGTACGTGACCGGTCAAGTTAACATGCATAGAGGGGTTTTCAATATTAGCTCAATGGGTCTTTTTGTTAGTCAATCTTTCAAACCTTGTTTTTCGAACGTCTTTACATATGTCATCAGTTACTTTTAAGAAAATCTATGATATATTTTTTATGCTGGATACAAATAAACTACTAGTTCTGGTTATGGAGTAATTATGGATGTTGTCTGCACCGTATTACAGTTTTTTTGGTATAGTTGTTTTTTAGTTCAACTTCATCATGTATGCGACAACAGAAAATGTTGAAGAATACCGTTTGAAGGTTTGATAAAAGACCAGAACTAAACCACTAAAGGCTCTTGAACTTGGGCAACTGTGGGCTTGTCCAGGATCACGGGTTTCCAAGCCATTGATTCTTAATGGCTGACACAACCCGTGAATATTCCTCCTCTACGAATAGGTCTGTAAGGTATTGCGTCCGTCAATAGAAAACTGTTTTCGTATAATTGTTAAGGATAGTTGTTAATTATATCGGTTTTGATTTCAATCTAACATTTCCTTCATGTAACATCATTCTCAAGGCTGAATTGCGTGTTTAAAATATTATTGTAAGCATGAAAATATTTATCTGCATACCTATTGTCTGTTACGGTCTACGTTTCAAAACTTTATGACGAGGGAATGGTATTCTCTGTAAATATTATCATATATCCAGCAATGTTTTACCTTTTCACTGCAATGACCTTTCCAGTCTCACGGTATAGTCTCAAATTTGGGAGTTGGCTGTATTGGAGTTAGTAAGTATTTTTTATGGTAGCATCGTGTTCTAAAGCTACTCTTAAGTATTGTCATCGCGGTCCACCCTGGTAGTAGTAGACAGTAATTACGAAAGCTGCACAAGACATTGGCAGGAAAAGGGTTAATAACTTAGTGGTATTTAACCTAAGTGTTTAACATGGCTACGAGGCTCGTAGGTAGCCTGCTGTGTGAGTGTAGAATTTTCATTGTATTAGTTGACTGCAGTCATAGCCACAAAACTGTGTCGTGTCCGGACGTTCGAAGTGAAAGTGTTAACGTCATGTGCTCATAGTAACTTTAAGTATAATCATATAAACTTTTCATTGCTGCTTCCAACAGTAGTAAGTTTAATAACGATCACAACAATGACAATGAAGGCATAGTAACTTAGTACAGTCATTGTATTTAATACTTTAGGTACATATTACACAAGGTAATACTTTACTTTAAGATGCTCTATAGTAAACCTTCTATTACTTTTTTTAAATTAGCATATACGAATTAGAACGAGGTATGTTGTTTTAAATACAAGTTTTGTCGATAAATGATCGCGCTTCTTTGAACCCGTTTTACTGCAATCAATAAATTCACAGGACAAAAATATTGCGTTCTTTGTATCCTTTGGCCATATTTCTTTTTCTTTGAAGTTATTCTTTTAAGCACTGTATTTTTTAACCCAACAATTCTTTCTTCACTTCCTGAGCCCTTTAACAGACGTTTAATGATTTTTACTCAGCTGGGCGTTTCCAAATTCTATACGAAATAAACTATGGTGAAGAAATTTGATTTATTTTTAATACTTTTTCAAGCAGTGAAATATTTTTTTAAATTAAAGTCAACAAAACATACATAAGAAGTAATACTGCACGACACATCTTTAACATCTTAATGTTATTACATTTACTTTACATGAATGTACCATTTTATTGGGTAAAAAGGAAAAGACGATTTTTAATAAATGTTTGTAAATGAATCCAGTTTCGTTTGTGATTCATTCAAGAGTAAACAATAGGATATTAATAACAATGTAGCTTCGAAGATACACTCCTTACACGCTGATGTTGGTGGAGAGGGGAGTTAGGGGTTCAGTGAGAGGGTGAACTAATCATGCTAATGTGAAACGTCTTTAATGGAATGTTAGCTTATGTGAGAAGCGAGCTCTAGACGCGCCAGGGCGGGAAGAAGCGCTTAATGCGAATGCCGACTTGCTTTATGAAAATGCAGCTTCCATTTCTCTGTTCTACTTAAGTTTCGTACTCGTGGAAGGAGTATGTAACAATGCATTAATAGTTTTGTTTTCTCAAACTAGCTTGTAAAAATGTTGAATGTTTGTTAATAAGCGTTTTATTACCACACCAGACGAATAGCATGTTTTATACTAATTCATAATTTATTCTTTAAAATTTGGGATGGTTAAAAGCTGGTGTGATAAAATTAACTGACGCATAAAACAACTCTGAGGGAATACTATTCCCTGGCATATTTTATCGTCTAGGTCTTTAGGGCTTGTAAGATATCGTCTACATAAGTAGGAATTACATCCTTTATAATGGTTTGTCTGTTTGTGAGTGCTTCAATGTAAAGTGGTGCTTGGCTAGTACATTCTGATTAGAATGATAGCATTGTTAATGTATATTTAAAAATTGCATTCATTTTTATCCCACGGTATTCTATCTAGAATATTAATTTGAATGTGTTCTTTAAGGAAATTTTGGGTGTGTTTCTTTAAAGAAATGAGAGGCAAGTTCTATTTAACGCCTTTTATGTCAGTCCTCATTTATTTCTGGCCTGTGCCAGGATCACAGAAAACAGAATTATTGGGAACGTCAGAGAAGTACAAGGTTCACATTATTAGTAAGTAATAAGCACTACGATCACAGACAGAAGAATTTGAAACTGCGAAATCTCTAACTAGATCCATAATCAAATGCCATTGACTGTGCAATCATTCTTCATTAGGAAATTCTCCTTAGGGATCATTAAATCCCCGTAATATTCTTTATTTGGTTTAATAGATTGCTTAATAACCTTTCCATGGCGTGTTCTCTTCTTTTACTTAAAATGTTTAAATCTAGCACGTAATAATAGTAATGTATGTATTTTAATTTGTCAATCTGTATATTAAAAGATTGTGTCTTCTCACTTTAAATCCCTGTTAACAATTGCGCCAGTATTACATGTTGCAGGTAAGCTATGCTAGCATGTCGCAGGTTTATGTCGGAAACGTGCCGAGTGTTAGCCCTCACATTACCGGTCGCTGCCCTGGCTCGACCTGCTCGGAGACAGTTATATTTGTGAGACAGTTGGCATATTGATGTTTATAGTAGAAAAAACCATTAAAGCACTAAGCGTTTTACAAAGATTATTTTATTGATACTTTAATTATTACTACTTGTTTTTATTAAGATTATTTTTTTATCATATTTTTTTGACTATAAATTATAATATGTTTTGAGATTTCGAATGAAAATCTTTACTTGTTTAAACACATCTAAGGTTATGTAAAAAAGTGATGAGAATTTTTCACAAAAATATCCTACAATTATTTACCAGTAGTGAATGTACACATATTAGTAAAACTGTAAAGGTTAATCTAAATTATAAAAATTTAAAAGTAGACGTTTTACTGTTTACTAAAACGTTTTAATCAAACCCCTCGTTTGGGAACTGTTGTTAAAAGGAAAAAAATAACGACAAATTACAGTAGTACATAGTAGCTCTAGCATATAACTAACGACAGTGCTGAGGGTTCACGGAAAGGAAACAGGTGTCATCTACTTGTCTGGTGACAGTAGTACACAGTAGGTCTAGCATATAACTAACGACAGTGTTGAGGGTTCACGGAAAGGAAACAGGTGTCATCTACTTGTCTGGTGACAGTAGTACACAGTAGGTCTAGCATATAACTAACGACAGTGTTGAGGGTACACGGAAAGGAAACAGGTGTCATCTACTTGTCTAGTGACAGTAATTCACAGTAGGTGTAGCATATAACTAACGACACTGTTGAGGGTTCACGGAAAAAAACGGGTGTCTTCTACTTGTCTGGTGACAGTAGTACACAGTAGGTCAAGCATATAACTAACGACAATGTTGAGGGTTCACGGAAAGGAAACAGGTGTCTTCTACTTGTCTGGTAACAGTAGTACACAGTAATACAAGCATATAACTAACGACAGTGTTGAGGGTTCACGGAAAGGAAACAGGTGTCATCTACTTGTCTGGTGACAGTAGTACACAGTAGGTCTAGCATATAACTAACGACAGTGTTGACGGTTCACGGAAAGGAAAGAGGTGTCATCTACTTGTCTGGTGACAGTAGTACACAGTAGGTCTAGCATATAACTACCGACAGTGTTGAGGGTTCACGGAAAGGAAACAGGTGTCATCTACTTGTCTGGTGACAGTAGTACACAGTAGGTCTAGCATATAACTAACGACAGTGTTGAGGGTTCACGGAAAGGAAACAGGTGTCATCTACTTGTCTGGTGACAGTAGTACACAGTAGGTCTAGCATATAACTAACGACAGTGTTGAGGGTTCACGGAAAGGAAACAGGTGTCATCTACTTGTCTGGTGACAGTAGTACACAGTAGGTCTAGCATATAACTAACGACAGTGTTGAGGGTTCACGGAAAGGAAACAGGTGTCATCTACTTGTCTGGTGACAGTAGTACACAGTAGGTCTAGCATATAACTAACGACAGTGTTGAGGGTTCACGGAAAGGAAACAGGTGTCATCTACTTGTCTGGTGACAGTAGTACACAGTAGGTCTAGCATATAACTAACGACAGTGTTGAGGGTTCACGGAAAGGAAACAGGTGTCATCTACTTGTCTGGTGACAGTAGTACACAGTAGGTCTAGCATATAACTAACGACAGTGTTGAGGGTTCACGGAAAGGAAACAGGTGTCATCTACTTGTCTGGTGACAGTAGTACACAGTAGGTCTAGCATATAACTAACGACAGTGTTGAGGGTTCACGGAAAGGAAACAGGTGTCATCTACTTGTCTGGTGACAGTAGTACACAGTAGGTCTAGCATATAACTAACGACAGTGTTGAGGGTTCACGGAAAGGAAACAGGTGTCATCTACTTGTCTGGTGACAGTAGTACACAGTAGGTCTAGCATATAACTAACGACAGTGTTGAGGGTTCACGGAAAGGAAACAGGTGTCATCTACTTGTCTGGTGACAGTAGTACACAGTAGGTCTAGCATATAACTAACGACAGTGTTGAGGGTTCACGGAAAGGAAACAGGTGTCATCTACTTGTCTGGTGACAGTAGTACACAGTAGGTCTAGCATATAACTAACGACAGTGTTGAGGGTTCACGGAAAGGAAACAGGTGTCATCTACTTGTCTGGTGACAGTAGTACACAGTAGGTCTAGCATATAACTAACGACAGTGTTGAGGGTTCACGGAAAGGAAACAGGTGTCATCTACTTGTCTGGTGACAGTAGTACACAGTAGGTCTAGCATATAACTAACGACAGTGTTGAGGGTTCACGGAAAGGAAACAGGTGTCATCTACTTGTCTGGTGACAGTAGTACACAGTAGGTCTAGCATATAACTAACGACAGTGTTGAGGGTTCACGGAAAGAAAACAGGTGTCTTCTACTTGTCTGGTGACAGTAGTACACAGTAGGTCTAGCATATAACTAACGACAGTGTTGAGGGTTCACGGAAAGGAAACAGGTGTCATCTACTTGTCTGGTGACAGTAGTACACAGTAGGTCTAGCATATAACTAACGACAGTGTTGAGAGCAGCCTGAGTATCAACCAAGTATTCAGGCCGCGTCAAGGGCGCTGTAATGAGACCCACTAATTTGGGTCTTCCCCCAACCCCACGTTGTATAAGTAAGCACACGATACATTCCCCGGCTCTCTCCACTTCTCAGGTAAAAGTGTGCTGGATTATAATAAGATCCGACAAGAGATATATTAATGCTAGACTTCGACGCGCTTGCAAGAAGCGTTGATGGATAGGGAATAGTATAAACACGTCAGGACTAAATTATTTAAATTCATTTAGGAAGACAATGAAACCAGAAATAGTTTTATTTATTTCGTTTAATATGTATTGTGCATACATAGTAATAAATAACAAATACATACATATATATATATATATATATATATATATATATATATATATATATATATATATACTTTTTATAGGTACAGTGATCACTATATAATTATATTCTTCAGTGATCACTGTCGTGTTTAACTTTAAGACAAGTTTATATATAAATTATTTAAAAATGGTCTAAAATATATAAATTGCTATGTAAATACAATTACAGGATGTAAAATCTTATATCAAAAATGGTGGGGAACACGTAAGAATACCACCGAATTCAGTGCTTTTAATTCACATTCATACTAAACGTTCAGTATAGAATGTATATTATCCATTCCCTTAAGTAAGTTATGGATAAGATTCCTTAGATACTTTCTCTTGCACATATCTTGTCACCTATGGTTTCAACATGTATAAATGATTATCTGTCCTTTAGTATGTTTTATTTGTTTTGATAATTGCTTTGATAATTTCTATTCCAAAGCATTTAGATTGTTTATTTGTAAGTATATATATGTTTAAACCATACAAATCAGACTTTTCAACAGTCTGACAGACTTTTATTATTCAATACATGTGTTTGTATGGCAATAATATAATGTTATATCAATTATGATTTATAACAAAAGGCATTCGCTCAGCTGGGACTCAAACTCGGATCTTTCACTTTCCGGGAGAGGACACTGCCATGTGTTTGATCTTCCAAAACTTTGTAGTATGTTATTTAAAACATTTTTTACAGATACAATCAAATAAAACTATAGTTTGGTGTCAAAAAATAAATAAGGGTCAGTGGCTTAAAGGTATCATACTTGCTCGGTAAGTGCGTAAATCGAAATGTAGACCGGTCGTTATTGATGGTACCCTATGCTATCACTTTAGATGGTAATTATTTAACTTACCTTTACTTTTAGAATTATTGTAATTTTTTGTTTTTTAACCAGTTATATATTTACTCACCAATTTTATACTTTTCAAGGGAGATCAATGAGATTGTTACAGATAATTCTTTCTTCAAAACTTAAAATTTTCGCTTGTCTACCCTATAAAGTTTATCTAAATTGATATAACACTTTCAGTCAAATGGTTCAGTAAAATGTGACCTAGCTTTTTATACGCATATTTTAAACATCAAACATCTACATTTTGACCAACTTACTTAGTATGGGTAGTTTTTCTTAGATTGGTTAAACAATTGGTCTTGTAGGTTACGGACGCAGGTGCCGCACCGCGTGTAAAGAAAGGGGTGAATATTGTAGGGTAAAAATGGGTTACAGCGCCCTACCGGTTCCTTAATCCTGTCCCTAAATCAAACTATTGCGATATTATTCTTGGGTTATTGGTAAACCCTGCAGGAAAAAGAAAGCTATAGCTTAGACAGTCAGTACTTGTTTAACCACCAGTCGTAAATGAAGGCCTGTCTGATCGGTCTCAAATATAAAATTAACTTAACAATAACAATAGCAAGAACAACCGATCTACAAGACTTCTCCGGTTTAAATGACGGCTCAAGCGACTGCCACGGTTACCCATCATGTATATGACAGCGGGCTACCAAAAGCCACAAAGCGGTCTACCGCTATTCTAGACCTGACCACAGCTTGTTTCGTATCACGCCCGGACATGTACAACAGCATAGAAACTGTCCGTAAACCACTTCAAAGGTCATTGTTTGGAACAGAGCTACATGGATTAACGATTTCGTGTTCAGATTATTTTAATTCTTTTTGAAATGGCAAACAATCGTTGTTTCAAAAGTAACTTGTTAACAGTTTGTTTAATGTGGTGTTACTTATGGCAACTGTTAGTAGAATTCAACAGCTATAAGCAGTCACAACTTATAGATAATTGGATGGTTTTCAGTAAGCTTTTCTTTCTTAAAAAAAAAAATATTTGAAATAAAAGAATCGTTTTATTGCATGCGAACATCATTTATTACGCTTTCCAATATTTTACTCGGCGGTGCATGTAAATGCACAAAATTAATATCAGGTTTTTAAGAAAACGTCACACAGATGTTGAGTTTATCAATTTTATTATTCAAAGACACTTAATATTAGAAG